>NC_134873.1:32741764-33041764 GCF_049852395.1 Peromyscus maniculatus bairdii | reverse complement strand
TCATAAAGGTCTGACGTCTGACTTCACAGAAAACAGCTCAAGAAGAGAAAGTGTCAAAATCTTGAGTTGGTTCATTTTCTTGGCTGTTCAATGATTTTTCACTGAAGAAAATGGCCTGTGTGTGCTATGGGAAAAACTGGAGGCAATGGATCCAACCCCTGGTCATACTCATTTATATAATTAGCATCCTGATCTTGGTTACCTTGTGTACTTTGAAATATCACAATGTGAAGGTAAGAGGGTCCAGCACCTTTACACTTTCTTAGTCTGTTTGGCAGGATCCCTTTGTCAGCCTTTAATGCTTGGGGGGTCAGAAAAACATTTCATCTCTGAACATTAAACAGACCTGTTTGATTTCACTTTGCCGCTACAAGTGGAGGTGGAACCTGGTGGAGAAAAACAGTAAACGTTGCTGCTTAGAATGCTTCGCCAGTACCCATCAGTTCCCAGAAAACTATTCTTGAAATCACATCTGCTGTGCAGATACTGGGCTTGACCAGATCAGATAAACTACCTTGAAAGCTCCGTTCTGGATTTTATAAGCTTTTAGCCTGCTTCCTGGAACGAAAGGATTCCCGTTAGTTGGACTTTGCTAATTGTTTTTCTGTTTGAAGTTCCATCTTTTGTTTCTTTCTTTAATGAGATAAAGTCTCATGTAGACCAGGCTGTTTTGGAGCTTACTTTGTAGCCTAGGATGGTTCTCCAACCTCCACATTCTCAGGGCTTCTGTTTATTCAACACTGAGGATGGAACCCAGGGCTTTGAGCACTTGAGGCAAGCAAGCATTCTACCAACTGAGCTAAGTTCACAGATGTCATAATTGATTTCTCAGAAGAGCAGAAGGAGCCCCCTGGCAAATAAATTTATATTATCTTAAAGGGAGAACAGTAAGAGACTACCTGAAAAAAAAATATTTTCCTGAAAACCTGGAGCATTCTGAACACACAGGTCTGCTTTCCTCATCCTCACAAGATGCAGTTTCTGCAGGTTCAAAGCCATCCTCCCCGATGGGCTGATATCAGGCTTTTGAACACATTACTTCACAGAATGCAGCTGCTGCATCCAAGTTATGTGAAGACATTGTCACTGATGTCCCAAAAGAGCAGGAACCTCCTGATACAAGCCAACATCAAGACTTGGAAGACACAGTTGCTTCACAGGATACACTTTCTGAGGCCAAGCTATGTGAAGATGTCATGACTGATATCCCAGAAAAGCAGAAGGAGCCCCCAACCTATCAATGGATTCTTAAAGGTTCCACAATCCTCTTTGTGTGTAGGCTCAAGATCTGGACAGTTCAAAATAATTTAGAAATATTTTACCGAGAAAATGCAAAAGAGATGTAAATCTTGGCTTGTGATATTTTGAAGTGGAAAAATTTTTTAAAAATGAATATAATCTGGAGTATATTTTAAAAAATAAAAAAAAATAAAAATAAAAAAAATAATCTTATGGTCGGGGGTCACCGCAACATGAGGAGCTGTATTAAAGGGTCACAGCGTCAGGAAGGTTGAGAACCACTGCTCTAAACTCTCAGAACTTTGAAGGTGAGAAGAACACTGTAGATGACAGAGAAGCCACCTGTCCCTGTCATATGTGATCTCTTGTGGCTGTGGAGCTGGGACCCGGGGCTGGCATGATGGCCCAGGATCTAGGATTACCTTACCGCCACAACATAGACCCAGTCTCCAAGCCAAATCCCCCATGGTGAGCGCCATCCCCAGGCATAGGGACTGCTTCCAGGATCACAGGGGTTGCCAGCCCAAAAGCTCCACCACGCCTTGACCCAATTGGCGCCGACTGAAACTTATCACGTCCCTCCAAAGGTGTCTTCCTGCAAGCCTGGTCCAGAGTTCTGTCTTTGGGGACAATAGAGATGTGATCCTGTACCCGAGGGCCTGACAGAGTTACAGGAGAAAACATGCCAGCGAGCAACCAAACCATAGGGCAGGCCCTCGGGGCAGCTTTTGAGGCACTGGGACCCCGGGCAGGCAGGCAGAGAAGGCAAATATGGTGGACAGACAAGCTCCCAAGGTGGGGCTAAGGGTTGGAGGGGTGTGTGAGCGGCCCAGATAACAGACAGACTGCAGGAGTAGATACAGGGTGATCTCCTACCCCAGGATGTACCCACAGGCCAGCCTCCAGTGGACACCTAGAGAAGACCCAAGGCTGGACCACACTGAGCAAGTTCCTGGTACAGAGAGCAGAGTGTGTGAGTGGGGGGCGGGGGGCACAGCATGTGCAGAGCAGGAGCCGGCACCAGGTCACATAGGCCACGAGGCCTCTTTTCCCTCATGGCTTCCATCGCTCTCCTCCTGGTCTTTCTCATTGTCCTGCGGGCACGGCTCCCAAATCCTTACCCTCTGCTCCTATCCTCAGAGCTCCCAGAAATAACCTCCAGGCTCAGCGGCCATTGTGTTTCATTTTGCACGGTTTGAAGACAGGATCTCCTGGAGCCCAGGCTGGCCTCAAACTCTTTTTATAGCTGAGGATGGCTCTGAACTTCTGATCTTCCCGCCTTCTCCTCCCAGGGGTCAGGACTGCAGCTATGTCCCACGTGACCTGTTTAGGCAGTGCTGGGGAGGACTGAATTTAAGGTTTGGTGCAAGCTAGGCAGGTGCTCTACCAGGTGAGCTCTAGCCCCAGGCCTCCGTGGCCTTTTATATCTCACACAAGCACTATAGCCCGTCAGTCTCAGAGAACCCCTGCAAGGTCGGGATCATTACCCCCACTTCCAGATGAAGAGACTGAGGCTGAGGCAGGTGGATCAGCATGTGTCCAGCCTACCCAGTCATCTGGAGGCCAAAGAGAAGCTCCCAGCTCTACGGGCTTCCAAAGTGGCTCTCACTCCCCGCCCCCTCTTCCTTGTCCGCTGTGGGTGGGAAGAAGTTGGTCCAGTCACCCCAAACAACACCCAGGACAAATGCGACACCCTACGCAGTCTTATGGGTCTGTTCTCGATCTCACTTAGGGCAAGCTTGCTCTTGAGAGCCTAGCAAGGCTGGGGCTGGGTCTCCGTAGGGGCACAGCCATCCCTGACCTCCAGACCAGCTGGCTTCATAGTTCAAGCACTTGCTTTCACACATGCTCATGCTGCCTACTACTGTGTGTGTGTGTGTGTGTGTGTGTGTGTGTTCCCCCCTCATCTCATAATGCCACCAATGCCATCAGATTAGATAGAAATTCTTCCTCATGACCTCATTTACGCTCTGTTACCATCCACAACCCCATTTCTGAACACCACTACATGTTAATGAGGGTCAGGACTTGGACAGATGAATGAAGAGATACACTTCAGCCAGCCCCTTGCTGTTTTTGGCTTCAGAACTAGGATGTCGGAACCCAAAGCAGATCTTCTGTGCACCCTCCGATGCTTTACCAGCTGCAAGTTAGAGAAACCTCCAAAAGAATCCAAGGGACCTTCTTAGCCCCCCTCCCCCGCCCCATGAACTAAATGCCACCGCCAGCTCTTTGGATGATGCCAACATTTCAGGACTGGCAGACACCACCACCCCAGCCCCTGCCTACTGATGAGGTTTCTGCCCTACTAATCTGGGCGCCTCTCAAGCCTTAGTCGAAACCAATTATCACCAGGCTGCATGGGTCTGTAGTGTTTCTATTTAGCTGCCCTTTGACCTAGGCAGATGGACATCTCTGCAGGAAAGACTAAGGTAAAACATCCCCCTGATAGTCTCTCCTGGAGGCAAAACCACCCAGAATTCCCTCCTGAAAGGACAGCTTTGGTATGCAATTGCAGAGAGGAAAGTCTGTTGCAGAAGGAGACGCCTCCTCCCCATCCGGGCCCATGCAGAAGCCATAAAGATGTCAGGTGCTGACCTGAGATTAGGAGAATTCCAGGTGAGAAGCACGAGTTCATCTCTGTGGCTGTCCCTGAGTTAACTCCACACAGATCAAAACTCCGTGCCTTGTGGAATTCCAGCCCTGGACAGCCTCAGTCAGGGCTCTGTGTCCCATGACCAGCCGTTACTGATCCTTTGCAAACACTGACAATAAACACATCAAGTAATTTGTCTTCCTTGGGCTATCGAAGATCTCAACCTTGAATGCATGTTTAAGTAGATTATACGCGAATGGTTTTACAATGTGGAGGAGTGCATGACGCCTCGGTAAAGACAAGCAGTCACTCCAACCAGACCTGCTTGCACAGTGGCCATAAACCTGCACACTCAGATAAACTGAAGGGCACTCCGTGGGCTGCTGGAGGGGTTGTGAAAAGTTCCAGCATACCACAGGAGCATCTGCTGGGTGGAACACAAGCTTCCAGCTTAACCTGAAAACAAAACACTTAGCTGGATGTGGTGGCGCACATCTAATCCTAGAACTCAGGAGGCAGAGGCAGGTGGATCTCTGTGAGTTCCAGGCCAGTTTGGTCGGCTTAATGAATCCAGGACAGGCAGGGTTATGAAGAGAGAACCTGTCTGGGAAAAACAGAACACTGTCGGAACTCAAACTGGTGGTCTGTGCTTCTAGATTTTTTTTATTATCCTCTTACACCCTGAACGACATTGGTCAGGGAATCCCTGGAAGCCCCCATCTCTCCTGTATGGATAAAAGAGAATCTTGGTGCTGGCCTGAGCATGCGAGGCAGAGCAGGAGCAGTGAGAACCAATGTCCCTGTGTGTGCAGAACTGTGTGCTGATCAGAAAGGACCGAATGCAGTGAGAAAGAAGGACCGGATTCCAGAGTTCTCCAGCACACCCAGCAACTGGGGTTTACAACATCTTGTTATAGACTTTTATAAAGAACCGGACTAGAGAGTTGGAGGATTCCAAATGCAAGGAAATGATAACTGTTTAAGGACTCAGGAATATTAATGTTTCTGATTTGGTCATTATAGACAGTATGTATGTCAAGTTGTCACACCGTATCCGCTAAGTATGTATAATGATGATATGTCGATTATAAATTTTTATGTTTCTTAAAAACCCGGAGAAAAATAATCCTGCATCTCTCAGAAAGAGTTAAACCTAATATTCACAACTGAAAACTCTCCTCCACCATCTAGGCATTGCCAATCCAACCCAAATCAATGGGTGCTCCAGCGAGGTAAATAATACAGGAGGGGCCCTACACTGAGCCCCCGGGGAACTGCCAAGACCCCATTAGTTCCCAGATTCCCTTTGGGTGTGATTCTTACTATTTTCTAGGTAAGAAGACAGACCAAGGATCTGAAAAGGCCAGTTACCTGAATAAATGCATAGGTTTGAAGACCCACTTCCAGAAGTGAAAATGAACAACCCCCCTAAGAGCTTGGGTCCTGCTGAGACCCCAGGGCTTGCCCTGATGAAGGAAGCCCTTCCCAACGGGCACCAAACAGAGGCAGCTTAGCTTGGCTCTTCCGTGGAAGAGCTTGACTCGGAAGGACAGATTATAAAGCCCAGGGCATTTTCCAAACCCCTCTTCATCATGGCTCATAAAGTGAGGGTGCAGCAACCACCCTGCGGCTGGTTTTGTTTTTGTTTTTGTTTTAGAGCTGGCTGGCTGTGTAACCCTGGGGAGCCTGAAGTCGCTGCACACAGGCCAAAGCCATGCTGTCGCCAGACCAGCTTCCTTTTCACAGGTCACAGGAGGGGTTTTCGGTCCTCGCTGACACACCTCTCCCCTAGCTGGTTTATTTTGGCTTTGATCATTAACAGTATCTGGATATAGAATTACCCAGAACAGAAAATGCCTTTGTGCCTCTGGAAAAACTCCAGACACCTTCCTGGAGTGTTAGAGCGGTGGCCTCCGGAGGAAATGTTGGGATAGATGGGCTCTGGTTCCCTCCCTGTGCGTCCAAGCTGAGCCCGCGTCCTGCTGCACCGGCCAGTCAACAGGGATCATAAAACTTCCTGAGAAATACTAAGAGGCCTTAGCACTCAAGCCCAGTCCAGTGTACAGACAGGCCTGATGTCCAAACTCGTCCGGAAGCTGAGGCAGAGAGATCCCAAGTTCAGTGCCAGCCTGAGCTGCTGGCCTGCCAGGGTGACTTAATGAGGCCCTGTCTAAAAGGAAAAGGTAAGAAAGGAAAATGGAGACGTAGCTGGTGAAGCTCTGGACTAGCATCCGGGCTCTAAATTTAAAAAAAAAAAAAAAAAAAACCTCTTCACTCCTTCAGTTGATGTTGCCAGGTATTCCACAGCACGGAAAGTCACCGATCTGGCAGGCCGAATTTGCATCATGTAAGACTACAGAGTTGGAGATGGTCAGAGAGATGTGTTCTGGAAACAGCGATGGGAAGGTCTGTGTCTTCAAACCATCTAAACTGACTCCAGGGAAGGGATAGAGAGCGAAGGGACCATCCTTAGACTCTTCTGGGGGACTGTCATTTTTCTGTGTGTGCACTGGTTCCCAGGGACAACAGCTCCGAAGTTGAACTCTCAAGTCATCCTCAGAACAAGCCAGCAGTCCCCTGGAAACGGGCTCCCTGCCATGCTGAGGGAGAGTGACTCTCCTGGCCCTGGGAGCTCGGTAGAATCTCACAAAATCTTGCCAATCAAGAGACTCAAAGATGGCAGCTTGCAGAGTTGAAATACCAGTTTCCAGGGAAGCCTGGTGTCTCCCCAAGAAATAAAACCCCTGAACAAGTTCTGCTTTCTGCAAATGGAACCTTCCTCATTCCAGTGGAAGCCTGCTTCAAACCTTCAGGTAGAGATGCAGAGCGACCCCTGAGCCTAATCTTTTTTTTTTTAAGATTTATTTATTTATTATGTATACAGAAGAGGGCGCCAGATCTCATTACAGATGGTTGTGAGCCACCATGTGGGTGCTGGGAATTGAACTCAGGACCCCTGGAAGAGCAGTCGGTGCTCTTAACCTCTGAGCCATCTCTCCAGCCCTAAGCCTAATCTTGTGGGCTACTTGCTTCTTGGACACACCAGGCCTACAAAGCCTACAAGGTCAACCCTCCCGCCCTTCCTCCATAGCTCCAGCAACGACTCACCTCATGGGTATTTCTCAGAACACCGCCTGGTGCTCCTATGATGATTTATGATAGATACTGTCCACGAAGGAGAGCCCTAAGGTGTGATGGAGGTGATGCACCTCACCAGCTAGCCACTTCACAGACATATGGCTCGCTATCCCACCAGTTAGGAAGCGATTATTGGAACAGCACAAACAGATTTTTTTTTTTTTTTTTTTTTGTCAAAGTGGAGGTGTGATTCTCTCAGGTTCTGTGAGAACAAACACACATATTTTTACCAACCCAATCTGTTTTACGGCAGCTGGTGGCTGCAGGGCCTGGGAGCCAACTTAGATGACAAGGCAGTCACACAGGTGAACCTGCTGAGCTTTGGAGATGGTGAGGTACCTGGAGGGAGACACGGAGCCCATGGGGCTAGCACTCCAAAGCTCGGTGCCCATTAGAGATCGTTGGCAGTCCGTTCCCTCACCTATGACAGGAGGGACTATCACAAAAGCTCCTTGCATGGTGCCAGGCTCATTTAAACTGAGCCAACTGTGACTGCTAGTTTAATTCTAGAATGATCCCTTTGAAAGCAAAGTTGAGGCACGCCAGAGACAGCAATAAAGATGAGCCACATTCCTCCACTGCCCAAGTCCGTGGAGGGCAAAAGCATTCTCTTGCTTTGCAAGGTAGATCCGTGCAATCTGATAAGGCAGCCTCTAGCTCCAGGGGGCTCCATGGACCTTTTCTACTGAAACCGCAGTTTCTGGATCACAGTCTGATTGGCTGGCGTGTGGACAGAGCGACTCTGCTGTCACAGAGAATCCCACCGCGTAGAAGAAGCACAGGGCCTCCAGGGATTGTGAGGAGGACAGTGGCAAAATGCTGAGAGCAAGTGAGTTTCTCAGATTCCAGCAGGCTGAGGCCAAGTGTGAGCGCCTGCCTTGAGTGCCTGGAACAGGCGCTGCTGTGCACCAGCCTCAGACATTATATATATATAATCAAATCTCTCTCTCTTCTCTCTTCTCTCTCTTAATCTCTCTGTCCCTGTCTGTCTCTTTCTCTCTCCCTCCCCTCAACCCAGACCATTAAACAACAGAAAACACCTTGGTGCATCCAGGGAGACCATGTCAGTTTTCTGAAGACTTGGAGGGAAAGACTGGGCTGGGAAAGAGGCTTGGACTAGGGCAAAGGGCACAATCAGAAACTTCTAGAGTCAAAGCAGGATGAGTAGCCATCTCACCTGAAAGCTACTGATCCCTGGTGAGTAAGCCATGAGGAGAGCGAGGGTGTTAACCCCACAGGTAAACCAGGAACAAGACAGAGGTAGGGACACACAGGATGCCTGCCCTCATCATCACCTCCGTTGGCAAATCAGTCATTTCCCATCACCCCGGAACACCAGAATTTGACTGAGATAATTCCCGCTCATGGGGCTGATTCTGTGTGTCTTGGCAGACTCTCACCATATTCCCAACAGTCACACATTTTTCCCCCTTCTGTACAAGAGGTAGGAAAGGGAACGTCTCTGTCCCCAAGAGCCAGACTTAGGGCTCACAAGTTTCCTCATTTATCCACTAAGCACTTTTGAGGACCCACACTCTAGATGGGGAGACAGACCATCCGTGTCAGGCTTGGCACATAAATAAGTTACACAGTAGGTTAAAGATCACACGTAGAAGGGGCCTGAGGGAAGTTGAAATGGGTGGAGAGGGCAGAGGCAGGTTGAACATTAAATGGATTGTCAATATGGACCTCACTGAGGGATGGTAGCTAAAGAGGATGTCCGAGGCAAGCCCATCCCAGGGGAAGAGATGGCTGGGCGTGTGCTGGAATGTCTGCAGATGTCTCAACAGCCCAGACTTCTTTCCTGTGCCTTAGTCGCAGATTCTGACCTGGGCATCTAACGGCATTGGAGATGGGTCCAAGTCTGCCCCCCCCCCATGGAAGTCCAGTCTGGCCCGGGCTAGAAGCAGAGAGTCTGTCTCCCCAAGCTTCCCAGACACTGAGTACAACCCCATCCTTCAAGGGCACTTGATCTCTATGAGGAGATGCCCTCAAAGCCAGTTCTACCCTGGGGGCTCGATTTATACCACTGCCCGGCTTGGCTCACTTCCTGATCAACCTGCAGGCCCGAATTCCTCCCAGAACAGGGTCCCTCCTTCCCATTCCCAGACCATCAGCGGTCCAGGTCCACGGCCAGCTTCTCCTTGGCAGCTAATCACACACAGTCCCCTCACCCCAACCACCACTCCCCTCACAGCCATCATTCATTCCTCACAGTTCCTCACCGTTCCTCACCGTTCCCCGGGCTGCTGTGTTTTCGAATGCTGCCAGGAACAGTCGGTGGAATTGTAGACAGCCCTGGAAAATGCAGTGGCATCGTCTGGTGGGTGGACAGGAACTGGGAGTGGACAGCTCGGTGGGCAACTAAGGCATACATCCCAGGGTAGAAAATAGCATACCTTCCACCAGAACAATCAAACACACACAAAGCACTCTAAAGAGGACCACGCTCTACCCTAGCTGACTCCCACCCTCCTTACCCACAAGCCCCCAGCCTCAGTGCTCCAGCCCTGCTCATGCGCAGTCCCTCACCTGCCTCCTGCATCACTCAAGGAGGACTGTGGGAGCCCAGTGCACGCTCCCCAGGGCCCTTAGCCCTGTGCCGGGTAGGCCAGGACTTTCCAATCCTTGCCGATTATAAAATTATTTCCGCACATACATAAACTCTCATGAAGAGCTACAGGAGACAAAACAGAGAAATGGAAACCAGACTGGAGAGAAAATATAGAACCCACTAGAATGCACCAGCTTTCACCCAGCCCAGCCCCGCCCAGCCCACGGCTGTCCCTCAGGCAAGGGCCTAAGGACACAGCAGAAACAGTACCAGGAGCGTACAGCTCTGTTGGGCCGGGGGCCTCTACCGTGGAAGGTGACTACGATGCCCTGGAAAGAAGCTGCTAGAACCAGAGTAGATGAACTATGAGTCAGTCAGTCTGTCTGTCTGTCTGTGAGAGAGCATGAGAAGGTGCATGTATGTGTAAGAAAGAAATGTCAGTCCAGGTGTGATTTAACTCTACAAGGTCATGGCCATAGTCATTTCACCAAATGGCCATAAAACTAAAAGATAAAAAGGACAGCCCCAGATGACAAGGATTTTTCTGAGCAGGGCGTGGTGATAAGAGCAATGGCTGGTGACCCGAGTCAGGCTCACAGCAACCCAGGCAGGTGGGCAAACAGAGAGCAGACCCCATCCTCCTCAGTGGCCCCATAAAATCTGGTCCCCAAGGCTCAGGTCAGGGCCGGGTCCCCATGCTTGGCATTGGTCTCTATGGCAGGGAGTGGTCCTCAATTCGTGATGGAGGGTTTCACACCTCACCACAATACAAGGATTTCACCCTCAGTCCCAGTAACTAGAAAAGGTGAGCCCAGGTTTCAGTTATCCTGAAAACCTCCAGACTTTGGGGGATCTGCCTCACAGACAAGCAAAGAGAGTTTGGATGACTTCCTGGATGACCCAGAATGGGATGTGGAAACCATAAAATGAATTCCAGATCTCATTGTAGGGCCTTGATTACTTGGCCTCATCCCACCCCAAGAGATTCTGTGACCCGGACTCACCAAAGGCCACTCTCATGGCAATTTCATTATCAAGCCCAGAAAAATGCCCTTGACACCCCCCAATTGCCTTGTTAGCAAAGAAAAGACCAGTCCTGGCCATGTGGCCATTACAGTGCCCACATCTCAGAGCTGAGCCACATCGGCGAGGATCAGCCAAGACATAAGACAGCTTTTCACTGGGTATAAGTAATAAACAGGAATGTGTTCCCTCCCCATGATACCCGCTTTCCAAAGACCACTCAGAGGTTTGCTGTGCCCTGCTGGGCAGGTGAGCCACAGCCTGGCATCTTTTCAACCTCATGAAACTCCCATCCCTGGCTGTGAACCCCTGGGATTCCACTGAACTAGCAGTTGCCACCAAATAGCCCAATACAGAACATTTTCTTCTTCACAGTTTTACTGACAAGAAGCATCAGACTTCGGAGAATGCTAATTGCTACCAGAATGTAGGTAGGTGCTCCTAGCACAGCCAGAACCAAAGACTTCATCCTGGCACCCCTAGCCCAGACACCACCCAAAGGTCTGGAGGACACCCAAGTTAGGCAATGTGGCCATGTCATTGGGAATCCCACAGTTTCATCCAAAGAATTCTCTGGGCCCCTCCCTGTGAGTCTCCAGAGCCGCCCCCACCCTGGCCTGGGGGGAGTACAAGTGGCCACAATCAAGGACAGTTGTGAAGAACCCTCAGGTGCAACAGAGTAACGCAGCAGAGAGAAGCTCAGAGAGCCACCACGTCTAGCTTGACAATAGCAGGAAAGAGGGTATGAGGGACAGCAGGAACATGAGTAAAAAGTGACAGGCTCTTGGGCGCCTGCATTTGTTCATTAAATGCCAGGCCTGTGTGCGATGGCCGGCACCTTCCCATGAGCCTTCCGGTGTACGATCGTCTTCCCTGTTTCACAGGGGAGGAACCTGAGGCTCAGAGAGTACCTTGGCATGTGGCATAGTTCCGCTACCAGAAGCCAGAGGGTGGTGGAAACCGCGGTGAGAAGGGGAGGCAGGAATCATGGGGCCAGCTGTGGGTAGGGAGATCCTGGAGAGAAATCCTGTACTGTGTCCCTGCATAGCACAGTAGAGCTGTCCCGGGGGACTTCTCCACTCATCTCCCTCTGAGAACACAGCAGAGGGAGATCTGTCTGAGATGGCAGGGTATGTGGGGTCAGGAGTTCCCAGAGCACTGGTTCTCATCCTTCCTAATGCTGTGACTCTTTAATACAGTCATGGTGACCCCCAACCATAAAATTATTTTCGTTGCTACTCTATAACTGTAATTTTGCTACTGTTATGAATCATAATGTAAATATCTGATATGCAGGATATCTGATATGCGACCCCTGTGAAAGAGTCATTCGACCCCAAAAGGGGTCATCATGACCCACAGGTTGACAACGGCTGTCCCAGAGGCTCCTGCCCAGCTTCACAGGCCATGCTCAGCCCGCGGCCATCATGGCTACTTTGCCTTGATAACGTTCTTTCCATCGGAGGATCAGAGTTACCCAATTTTCCTGCTTTAATTTTGTAAACATAAACCTCTAATTAAATCTTACTCTGAGATACAAACTTCCCACAATTCCACTAACTCAAGCACATCTCAGAAAGGTGCAGAAACCAAAGCCAGGACACCGACTATGGTTGGTCATCAGCGGCAGGTGGGACAGGAGAACCAGGCATGCTGGGACAGGATGTTCGAGGGGCAGGTGCCCTGGCCGCTCGGAATGGAGGAGCTTCATGCTTTAAGGAGCTGCATCGAGCCTCCAGTGGAGGATCCCAAGCCCACTCCATGCCCCAGCTGTCATCCCTGGAGAATGGATGTCTGGGGTAAAAATAAGGTTTCAGAGCTTCTTTTCAAAACCCTGGGTCCGGGACTCTTTTCTTGGCATACAAGGAAAAGCTCTCCCAGAGGCTCCTACATGAAGCGGGACTCAAAACCCTGGCTCTGGTACCTTTAAGACACCCTGCTGGCGAATGTGCATCAGGAGATTGCAAAGTGTTGCCTGTCACCTCTGGGTTTTTTTAGGTGTGTGAACATCCAGAAGTCAGCATGGTTCTAATTTCTACTTGGCGGTTGCTACAATGAATTTTAAAATGAGAAAAGTGTCAACTCCGGGTCTCCCTTCCTCCCCAGTGCCTTAAGTACTGGCACAGAAGCCCCTGGAGGTCTGCTCTGTCTGGGGCTGTGAAACCCTGGCAGGTACTGTCCCTGGTCCCTGTTTCAGCCAGAGGACCCGGTACCTGTAGCTCCTGCCTGGGTCAGGGAGCCAAGGCATCAGTATGCCTAGAAGACCTGCTCTAATAACCCCCAGGCTCCTCCCTACCTCCTAGGGCTGCCTCCCCTCTGCCCAGGGAGAACCTGGCTAGTGGCCAGTGTGGCCCTCCTCACTACACAGGGGCATTTTCACTGCCTAGTGCCTCCTGGCCACCCATCATGGGGGGTGGGGAGGAAGACTGCCTCCCTCTACCCCCCAGACAGCAGCAGAACCTAACCCCGGGGACAGTCTGGCTCTAGCTGTGCGTCTCATGATCCACTGTATGACTTCTAACCAACTACCCATCCTTACATGCCTTCCTGCCTCTGCATTAAGGAAGGCATCAGATCAAACATTTGTGATGATACGTGATAGATTGTGATGATAAGTCAGTAAAGCAATGCTTGTGAACCATAGCAAGTGGCCAGAACCCAGGGAGCACTCCACAATCTGTCAGGGAGCATTCCACTATCTACCAAGGAACACCCTACTATCTGTCAGGGAGCACTCCACTATCTGCCAGGGAGCATTCCATGATCTGTGACTATGGTCATATCTAAAATGTCCCCAAAACATTTCCAATCAATGATCAGGTATTGATCAGCTTACTTACAGAAAACTTTATTAACAAGAGTCCTGGCATCTGTCTTATTAGGGTTTCTAGTGCTGTGATGAAACATTATGACCAAAAAGCAACTTGGAGAAGAAAGGGTTTAATTGGCTTATGCTTCCACATCACACATCATCCCTGAAGGAAGTCAGGACAGGAACTCAAACAGAGCAGGGACCTAGAGGCAGGAGCTGATGCGGAGGCCATGGAGGGGTGCTGCTTACTGGCTTGCTCCCCATGGCTTGTTCAAACTGCTTTCTTACAGAACCCAGTGCCACCAGGGAAGACACCACCCACCATGGGCTGGGCCCTTCATCAATCACTAATTAGGAAATACCCTACAGGCTTGCCTATAAACCAACCTCAATGGAGACATTTTATCAGTGAAAATGGGGGTGAGGGGGTGGGAGGAGGTCCCCTCCTCTCAGAAAGGTCTAACCTATGTCAAGTTGATATACTAACTAGCATGACACCTATATAATTTTTAGACTTTGCTTATTGTACCCACCACAGGAGTCCAAACCAGTGGGTGGGCTCATCCCCTGAGTGATGTGCATATAATTAGCAAATGCCTTCAAGAACATACCATACTCCACACCTTCACCTTGACTTAAAATCTACTTTAAAGGGCTTGGGCTGCTGTTACTAAGTATAACAGATTTACTTTTTCCAGTGGGGGAGGTTGTTTGGTTGGTTTTTTGGTTGTTGTTGGTTTTTAAAGACAAGGTCTTATCATGGAGCTCTGACTGTCCTAGAACCCACCATGTAGATCAGGCTGACCTCAAACCGACAGAGATCCGTCTGCCTCTGCCTCCCATGCACCAGGATTAAAGCTGTACACCACTGTGCCTGGCTTACCTTTAGGGGCTCAGAAAACAGGATTTTTATGTAAAATAACAGAATCCATTCAAATAAATCAGATTTGCGTGTAGTTCTACTGATTTCAAAATTGAGTCTGCAGTTTTGTTTTTCTGAACACCCTTACATTTAAGAGCTCCTGCTCTGGGCTAGCCCACACATGACTGCCTTCGTCCCACAAGTAAGATGTTCTAGCACTTTTCATCGCTCACAGGTCCAGACTAAGGTCCCCAAAAAGACAGAAGGACTCACAGCTGGAGCAGAGAGAGACTTCGGAGATGCCTTGGAACTAGCACCCTTTGGCTGGGAAGTGGGAAGGTAGAGATTTTTCCCAGGTGGCCTTTGTCCTCTGCCTCTGGCACTGACCTTGTGCCCTGTGGTCTCCCTGAGACTTCCCAGAACACTCATTAACTCACTGTGCTGACTCACAAAGGCACCTTGGGGGGTTGGGGGGGCGCGATATCACAGGTCCCTTCCTGAGCCCGGTGAATCCTTTACACATGCCAATTGTGCAGAGGTAACAAGCTACCTGGAGTCTCCCAGGCTCAGCAAGCACAGGACACTGAGTCTCTCTCAGAAGCTAAGGTGTTGAGACCACGAAGGTGTCAGCATGGTAGACCCCCTCCTCATGGTCATGGAAGAAGAGAACAGGACTCACACCTCAACACAGCTCATAGTCCAGAAGACCATGTACTTCCTCATCAGGACCACCAGCCCGCAAATAATGACATGGAGATTTCTTATTAATTATGAGAGCTTGGCCTTTAGCATAGGCTTGCCCCCAACTTGCTCTTATAACTTAAATTACTCTGCTTCTATTGATCTACATTCTACCAAGAGGCTTTTTTTTAACCTCTTCTCCAAGTCCCCTGGCATCTCTCAACCTCTCTTCTTCCCAGAGTTCTCTGTCCCCCTGGAAATCTCGCCTATCCTCTCCCGCCTAGCTATTGGCCATTCGGCTCTTTAGTAGACCAATCATAGTGACACGTCTTCACACAGTGTAGAGAAATATTCCACAACAGGGAAAGGCTCTCCTAGGCCCCCGCAGTCCTGGAAAGGGGCCATTTCTTCCACAGCGTATGTCAGAAAGCAGCCAGAAGGGCGGGGCCCCAGCCCCCTGCCCAGACCCTACAGGAAAGGGCACTAGATTTCATTGCAACCCAGGCCACAAGGATATCTTGAGGACTCCACTGCGGTGGCCAGAAGCAGGAGTAAGATAGTGTGGATGGGGTCCTGAGGGGTACCCAAGGACCTCCAAAACTCAAGCACCTTTCTCTGATCGAGTGGCGTCACTTAGGCACAGACACTGAGGGAAGATGGCAGGGCCGTTGGGTAAAGATACAAGATGGTGGCTGGAGCCTGAGGCCAGGCCAGGGACTCTGCCATCTCAGGATATGTGGGGAAGGGACAGGATGGGGACATGGTGCCCTTTGACTCCCTACAGCCCAGGGGAATGAAGCCCACTGCGTATGGGAGACACGGCAGCTCAGCATCTCACAAGGAGAAACTTCCCACCCCATCACAAAGGCCCTGAAGAATGACTTCAAATCACAGACAGCACAGACGCGTGCCACCCTTAAACGGGACAGCTCCCCCCCCCCCCAAAACCTCAGCTGGTCTCACTACCTATAGGGAAAGGATCGTTAGCTAGCCTTTTTAACAGAACCCACACGCCGTCAAATAGGTCCTGGTGGCCAGGTGGATTCAGAAAATCCTCTGGGACAGAGCCAAGATGGGAGCCAACCCGTACTCCCTGTCCAGAAGACTGTGTCTTCCTCACAGCTTCTGGGGGCCCAGGAAATCAGAGCAGCTGTGGGCACTCATACGGGACTGGGAGGCACAGGCATACTTCATGACAGAGCCACCTTTTCCCACTGTCCAGTCTCTGCGAGCCTCAGTTTCCCCCACTAGAGAAGAACAAATCCTTCCCACCTCGCCAGAGACTGGTCCCCGCCCCGCCTCAGCTCACACCCTCCTCATTTAAAGTGAGGCCAAATGCCTTTTCCTAATCAGCCTCACTAGTTTCCGGTCCTGGCAGTTTCTGAAACTCGGGCTGTTTGGGACTTCCTGTCACTTTTCCCTGTGGGCCACATACCAATGGGCCGGGCAGAGAGTCAGGTCAACTCCGGGGACCCTGCACCAGCCCGGGCCGGCCACAGTAGCACAAATAGTTTAATTATTAATTCTTTCCCCGGTTGCAGCCAGCCTCCCACACACACGCGTGAGTTCCTAACCTCTTCATCTCGCCCAGCATAACTCAGCCGCCCACAGGGTGAGAGGGCCGCGTGCTTGGGTTCTGAATCACAACTTCATGGGGATTTTCGATCCTTCTGGGGCTTCCTTACCACCTCAGGGGAACCACACTTGCTTCGTATTTTGATGGCTCCCTTCGGAGGCCGCGTCTCCATTCCAACGTGTCTCCAATTCCCTTCCTTCTGGGGCCTCCTCTCTCTGTCACCCCTCAGGTCACTGGGGCCTCCTCTGTATCACGACCCTGAACAGCAGTGTTGGGCTCCCAAACCCTTGACCATCTCTAAATTACTCCCTTCCCTGGAGTGCTTAAGGAAATTGATGGTTCTCTTCCCCGCTTTGGGTACCAGGGTGCCGCAGGAATAACCATGTCCTTCATCCTCACATCTTAAGATGAGCAAACATCTTACTGTTTTATTTCCAAAGCTCCCTATTCCCCAAGGGACACCGAAGTTCAAGTCCCTCTTTGTTTTTAACACCGGTGGCCTCTGGCTCCAGTATCTGCCCCATTCTGGTCCTTCTGAAGGTCCCAGCGAGCAGAAGGGGTGTAACCCCTACCCCTGATGGCGGATGCCCCTCCATCTGCGGTACCCGCTTCTCCGGTTCTGCCTTGGCTGTGAGAGTCACCCCTCCCTCCTGAAGATCCCCTTGGCCCCATGATCTCCTTTCAAGCCCGGAGAACAGGCCGCACTCTCGACATGGCCCTGTGACTGAATGGACCCAGCACCTTCCTGTCTCCTCTGCAGCCTTCCGCACACAGGAAAGGCAAGCCTGGGCCTCTGTGGACCCTGGGCTGCTGTAACAACAGGAATCTATCTCTTCATAGTTCTGTGCTAGAACTATGTGGTCAGGATGTGCTCCAAAAGCTCAGGAGAGGGCCCTTCCTTTCCCCTGCTCAGCTCAAAGTGGGCCAGCACCCCACTGCCATCTTTGTGTGGTATGTATCCCTCCTTCCTATAAGGACACTAGTCACCTGGTTAGGGCCCAGGCATGAGATCTCATCCTATCTTGATTATATCCAGAAAAAAAGAAAAAGAAAAAACTCTGTATCCAAATAAAGCCATGTTTTCAAAGACAGAAGATTAAGACTCCAATGTGGCATGGCAGGAACACAATTGTGCTCACATCTCCAGCTGTGTGCCTTGGACACACAGCTGCACCCACTGGGTCTGGGTTCTCTGACCTCAACCCAGAGGCTCTGAAGAGGCCGAGCAAGCAGTAGGTTGGAACTGGGACAACACCCACTACAGCTTCTTTCCCATGATGCTCTCTTGCGAGGCAGTCCATGAAGCCTGGTAGCTGCTTTCTCCCTCCCTCCCTCCCTCTCTTTCTTTCTCTCTCTCCATCTCCCCCTCCCTTCCCCCCACTTCATCCCCACCCCAGTCCTGAAAACATACCACACTGAGGTGACGATATGGGGCCAAACCCTGGACTGTGCTAAGTTCTACTTTTTCTTTGGAGGAAAGGGGGGACAGCGGCAAATGATTGATGTCCCCCTATAGCTCTTTCCACCTTGTATTTTGAGACAGGGGCCCTCTGTTCAGGAACCAGGCACTCACTGAGTGTTGACTGGCCAGAACCCTGTCTCTGCCTTCCCAGGGCTGGGATTACAAATGTGCCCCCGGCTTTTTATGTGGGTGCTGGGGATCCACACTCAGGCCCTCAGGCTTGCCCAGCCAGCATTTTACTCATGGAGACATCTCCCCAGCCCCTAAGGGAATCACTGCAAACATGCTACTTTATACGATATACCACTACATAGAATATATTACATATACCAATTTCCATGAGCCTTATCAATTGTTCTAAAGCCATGGAGCGCCTCAATGGGAACCTTTTGTGGAGCCCAGGACAACAGAGTCCAAGCCCAATCACACACAGCTGTGAGCAGGCCACGCCGCCCTCTGTGCCTCAATGTCTCCTCTGTGAGGTAAGGACACACAGCTCTGGGCGGAAGCCCCTAGAGAAAGGCCACAGCAGATGCAGGGCTATTGTGTGTTCATCTCATCCCCATCAATTCTCCTGACTTCCCCTGTTCCCTGCAGTGTAAACAAAGGTAACAGGCAATTTGAGCCCAGCTTGTTTGCACTGTACAAAACTGAAGGCCTATGGAGTCGGCATGGTGGGAGACGCCAAGGCCAGAAGCGTTCTCCTCCGAGCTGGGGGGTTTGGCTCAGTCAACAAGGGGCTATTTGCTGAGTGTTATCAGAGACCTCCGAGGCTCCATAAAGCCCAGAGTTCAGCTCCCCGCCCTGAGAAGGCAGAGATCAAGGGTCTTTGAGGATCAATTACTTGGAACACAGAGGGGCTCACAGGGGCAGGACGGAGTTAAACAGAGAACATGGCTCTCTGCCGGTGCCTGCCGTCCTGTCATTTCCCCCCCTCCGCCGCCATCCTGTCCCCCAACCCCAGACTCCTCCACACTCAATCCCAATGAATCCTCCTCAGACCACTGACAGCAAGCGCGGGACTCACTAATGTGAAGTCGGACAGCTGTGAAAATGCCACCAGAGGCCGCAACTTTGAAGATGGACGGTGCATTCTGTGCTCGTGGACTCTCTCCCCTGCCCTCAGCCTCTGCAGCTGCCTGCTCTCTCCACCTCACCCTCTGCCTATCTCCAGGCCTACAGCTTTGCCTTGACCTCATCCTGACCCTGTGGCCCTCAGCAGCGTCTCTTGAAGCACAGGAGGAACACAGCTAATGAGTCCCTCATTGATATTTCATCCTCCTCCCTTGCATTGACAGATACTCTCTCCCCCAGCCCTGTGGGCCATCTATGACCCAAATGAGGATCTTGTCGGAGTCGATGAGAAGGGAAAACTGCAGAAATAGGACCCAGCATCTCCATAGGACGGTAGCCATTTGGCCAACAGGAAAAGACAGCACACTGCTCAGCAGATCTCCCTGGAAAAGGCCTCAATTTTTCACCATTGTTTTTTCACTACGGTACTCACCACTGTTCACTCAATGTCCCTCGAGGTTTGACGTTCCCTGCCTGTCCCTAGGTCACTTTAACAGTAGCAGGTCCTCTTCTCCAAGCGAGCAAGTCATGATGGCGTTTTCCAGCCTCCTTGCTGTTCTTCTCATTCTGGAGAAGGAGAAAAGGCAAAGCTCCAAATCAAAGGAGACTGATTAGCCCTAGAGCCCACTGGAGAGAGACCTGACAGAGATGTGGAAGCCGAGGCGTCCTCCGGCACAGTACAGCACATGGAGGATGCCAGTGTGTCCGTTCCCTGGAAGCCTCCAGATGAAAACTCCTCAGTGGCCATCAGTCCAAACCCCAAGGCACAGAAAGGGCCTTTGCCTCTCAGACATGTGACCCTCACCACGTGAGGTCACAGCCCTGTGAGAACATCTCCTGAAGACTAGGACATCATGAGCAATGACGGCCAGAGCACCCCTTCACCCAGTCTCCCCTGATTCTCCCTGACAAAAACAGGGGAAATGCCGTCATTTTACACAGTGTACGTATTAATAATACGTTATAGGATATACCCTTTGTATATGAATATGATATAATATGACACACTATAGATAGTATGTCTTTAAGATTTATTTATTATTTAAGTATGTATGTGTGTGCATGTGTGTATACATAAGTGCATGCACACATGCGTGCAGGTGGTCACAGAGGCCAGAAGAGGGCATCAGCTCCCCTGGAGCTGGAGGTATAGGCCACTGCGAAGGCGGGGTGCACATGGATACTGAAAAGCAAACTCTGGTCCTCTGAAAGAGCAGCAAGTGCCCTTCACCACTGAGCCATATCTCTAGCGTGTGTGTGTGTGTGTGTGTGTGTGTGTGTGTGTGTGTGTGTGTGTAATCTATGGGTATGTGTGAAAGAGTTCCTATCAGCAAAATATTACATGTGGACAGAGTATTTTTTAAGTTACGTATGTGTGTTTGGGCACAAACATGCCACAGCCTATGTGTGCAGAGGCTCTTTGTTCGTGGGGGTCTCTCGATGTGCCTGCTGCTGTACAGCGTCCTCCGGCCTCGCGGGCCACGCATGAGCTTCCTGGTGATTCTCCCGTCTCTGTCCCTCATCCCATTTTGGATACGCCGGATCACATCTGGCTTTTTATATGGGTTCTGGGTGTGGAACTCAGGCTTGAACATCTAGGGCTTTGACCCCTGAGCCATCTCCCCGGGCCACATCTAGATAATGATTTAATTAGAGGAGTGGATTTTTAACCCGGCATTTCTGATTTCAAAGGTCAGTAGGGTAGGGTCCTTTGGATCCCCCTGGAAAGGGCTCAGTGAGCCCTCAGTTTCCTCTACACTTTTCTGGGTCCCAGCTTCTGTTACCTGGCCCAGCACTGTGTTCCGGAAAGTGACTGCCAAGCTAAATGACTCCAGTGCAAATCCTGTCTCTCTGAGGCAGTGTGTCTACCACCCTATGGGTGCCCAGGCTAGACCACAAGATCAGTCCCAAGAGCTGCTCATGTCCCACACGAATAACCGGGGTCAGTTCCAAGAGAAAGGGGTCCCCGCATTCCCACAACACACACGTCAGTCGGAGTGCAGAGGAGGAGGTGGCATTGGTCTTCGGGGAACGTCCTTCCTCACCATCTTTGTGGCCCTGTCTCCTTGGGAACCAGATCCTTAGCTCCAATTCCCAAACCCACATCACAGCACCCTAGCCCCAAAGGGTACCACGAAGTACTGTGTAACCAAATGAGAACCAGGGGAAACATGACACCCACGGCAGCTGCAGATCTGCACTTGGTTGAATTCTAGACCTCTGTTTCCCCTTCTCAGGAGGCATAGGAGTTAGAGGGATGGCTCAATGGTTAGAGTCCTTGCCGCAAAGCATAATGACCAGGGTTCGGAGCCCTAGAACCCATGTAAATGCTGGGCAGGAGTGGCAGCCTGTCTGTAACTCCAGCCTCAGAAAGCAGGGACAGGGGCCAGCCAGAACAAACCGGCCAGCCAGATTATCCAAATTGGCGAGCTCAGTGTTTGCTGGGGCATCCTTGGCTCAGTGAATAAAACTGAAGGACGGTTGAGGCCAGTTCCCTAAAGCAGCCTCAGATCTCCACAAGCATGAACACATATGTGCAGATCCTTGTACATGTATCTCCACACATGCACTCACATACATGAAAATACACGTATACGCACGTGGGGAAGGACGAAAAAGATAAATGGAAATAAAACCAGACTTCAAGGCTGTACTGATCCCTGTCCACGTTTCAGTGGGCCTGTTTCCATTCCTTCCTCGGATGGACACAAAAACCTCCTTCTGTTCTTGGAGATTTTAAGTTAGGACAGTTTGTGGTGTGAGCGTGTCTGTTTAAAACCAAATGGCAGTTTCCCTTTTCCTTGACACAAAACAAAACTCAAGTGTCTGAAGGACCCGTGATGCCTCCTCGCCGAGCCTGTCAGCCAGGCAGGATGCCCCATGTAGGCAGTAGCCGTCAGCTTCTCTCCCTCAGAACCCGCTCACTGGCAGACTCTCCACCGATGATCCCCAAACCTGTTCTCGAAATCACAGGGGAACAAAACAGTATTTTCAGAGCTTAAGACACAGGAGACACACACGGCCTTGCTGTGTTCACTGTGGGAGCTGGGGAGGTCCCAGGAAGCAGGGGACCTGGAGAAACATGGCTGTGCGTCTGCACACCGCCCTCCTAGCCGGTGGGTGGCTCGCTCAGCTCCAGCTCTTTGCCGCTGCTTCAGTGGACCAGATTTTCTCGATTCATAACAAAAGGTCTGCTTGGGATCAGGCCTGTTTCCCACCATCTCTATGCAAACCAGCAACACTCCCCGTGTACATTAACATTTCAAGGCGCCTCTTCTTAAGGGTGGCCAGAAAGGCCCCTCTCAGTGGGCAAAATCTGCTTTGCCCCCCTCGTGACATCTGTTCTAACTAAACAGAAAGAAGTCTAAATAATGCCGGGGTGCCCTTGGATTTACACACTCCTGGCCCTTCGGACAGGGCCCCCAGCCCACACCTGTAAGTGTTTCCTCCTTTCCAAACACTGAGCGGATTCAAAAATTCCACAGAACTCAAGAAGCGATCCCGACCATGTCGCTTAAATTTTAATTGTCCTTTTCATGATTTCTTAACCACAGTTTTGATTAGGGCTAGACCTCACAAAATCGGGTCTTTTAAACTTCGACAACAACAGAATTTTAACCGCTGATGCGTTTTCCCCCGACCCCCACGCCCCCCTGCCGCACCCCCAGCTAATTTTGCTTTCGGAAACAAGGAAATCAAAGCAATTTGGTTAGGCCACTGAAATATGTCTACAGACAGCGAAGAGCCGGCCAGCGGCAGAACATAGAAGAAAAGAGTAGGCCGTGGATGTCAGGGCCCCTCCCACCATCTGTGCCCAGGCTCAGGGCTCTCTTACATTGGTCATCCCTGAACAAAGCTGGAGGCAGATTCCAGCCGGCTCCCCATTCACTATTCATTGAGGGGCCCATCCACTCCATATGCATTCAGCCCACTGCTGTGTTAAATCAGTGCCTACTCGGGGATTGACATGGTAATGGAGTCATGGTCAGCTCCCTGAAAAGCCCCCCAGAGGTATGCTCCTTTCTGACAAATCCACCCTTTCACCCCGTTGAGGCCTGGAAATTATCTCATAACACGGCAACATCTGTGCGCAGGATCCCCGACACTGGAGCCGAGCCTGCTTATTCCTGGGCTGTGCCTCCCACACCGGCTCACACGGAGTGAGGCCAGGGCCCAGCACTCCTGGGGTGTAGTCCACTAGCCCCACGGCCCCCCCTCCCGCTCCTTCTCATATCCTTTGTGTCCTCCCGTGGGATCCTTGCGCTGCACCCCAATGCTTGGATGCTACAACGGGACCTTTCCCTGCTCATTCTCAGATGTTAAAGGTGGAAGGCAGAGCTAACTCACATCCTAGATCTACACTTGCTAACAGAAAATCTTAAAATTACCCCAGCAGGGAAAGCCAAGCCAAGGGGGAAAAAAGTGGGGGGTAGCTAATGAATTTTTCTCAGACTCCAGCAAATAGCATTTGCTCAACCAATAAGTAAGTGTATTTGAACTTAATTTAACTGGCCCAGGTCAATAAAATGCTTCTTGGGAAAGCAGCAGGGGCGGACAGGGTCTCTAGACCAGCTTTATTGGCGTCGACTATGTGCTCCGTCCGATACAATGATTTCATGTAATTTAGCTTGACATTTACAAACTCTTGTTGGGGGGTGGGGATGGAGATTTCTGGGTTCCATTTGCTATCACTTCACCTGACTCTGACTCTGCACACGGGAACGGGGGGGGGGGGGGGGGGATAAATGTCACATTGGTTACCAGCAGCTGCCTTGCAAGCGGGTGTCAAATGTGCCTGCCTGGGCATTCTCAGCTGGCCAAAGAATGTATGTGCCGGTTCTTCCCAAAGGCGCCCAAGAAGCCGGTATGGTTCGGATGTGAGACACTCCCAGAGGGCGGGTCCTGTGTCTGAACACTTGGTCCCTAACTGATGAAACTGTTTGGGGAATTTAAAGGATCCTTGAGGTGTAGAACCTCCCCCAAAAGGAAGCTAGCCACTCAGGCTAGACCTTGGGTCTAGCCTGGCCCCAGTTCTGACCAGTCTCTCTTCTGTGTTAGCCTCTCGTGACAAGAAGCTGTCTCACCGTCCTGGCTACAGAGCCCCCGCCACCACACGCACCCAGAATGTATCCCTCCAACCATGAGCCAAAATATACCCTTACTCCTGGAAGTTGTTTCTACGAGGTCTCTCATATAGCATCTAGAAAATACAGAAGTCACACCTGCCCTGCAGGGAAACAGAGACAAGACCACGGAGAAGCCAGCTTTCCCGGAGACTGTCTCTTCCATCCTTCAACGTCTCGCTCAGAGTGACTTCAGAGACTTCTTGGATCGCAGCCACACTTGTGCTCGCCTGCCCTTCCCCCTCAGGATGGACAGGCCACCAGCCTGAGCTCCTCTCTGTCCACTCCTGTCTACAGAGCTTGGGATCACAGACTCTGGGGTCCCATGGCCTCTCTCCAGCCTGATCTGTCTGAGCACTTCTCCGTGGAGCTGTGGGTCAGGTATGAAGCAAGTAATTTCCTTCTCTTAATTGAAGTCCCAAGCCCCAGTACCTCAGAGTATAACCTGATCTGAAGATAGAGTTTGCACAGGGGCAGTCGAGTTAAAGTGAGGTTCCCCAGGGTGGCCCCAATCCACCTGACCTATATCCTTGTAAGAAGGGGGAAATTTTGACACAAATATGCTAAAGGGATAAAGCTGTGAGGGAAGACAGCCAGCTGAGGAGAGAGGCCTGGACCGGTCCTTCCTCCCGTTCCTCAAAGCAGCAACCATATACACACTTGGCCTCCCACTTTGGACTCCAGAACCACAGGGCAATGCGTTCCTGATCTATAACCCACACAGTTTGAGGTACTTTGCAGCAGTACCTCCAGAAAGGTAATGTAAATGCAAGGTCTGTAGGGCAAAGGGGTCTATCTACCTGGCCTGGGCCCCACCTTCTCAGCCCCATCCCAGTTGCCTAGCAGCCCAGACATCCCTGTTCAAAGACGTGGTTCCACATCCAGGGCCTAAGCAGCTTTCCTCCTTGGTGCAGACAGGCAGGCCATGACCCCACTGCTGTGCACAGATCGACCCAAGACGCCACTTTCAGAGAGGCGTGAGAAGATGACTTTGAGTTGAGGACTGAGTATCACGGGCCACTCACAAACTCTTTGAGATGGTAGATGGTCCAGAGGTAGGAAGAGGAAGGATGTGGACCAGAGACCCCAGGAACTTTGTGAATATCACACCCCACATCCCAAGAAGAGTTGAAAGCAATGTGTCTAGAATAGTACCTTCATTCCTCAGTTTCCCCAACAATCTGTCTCCACGGGCCTGTCATCTCATTAAAACAGTCTTTCCTCACATCAACCTGCCCTCGGCTAAGCGCTCTCTCCTGAAACGATCAGAGTATTGTTCTCTTCCTTTTACGAATGCCTCTCCAGAAGCCCAGTTTCCAGTCCATGCCCACCGTCACATCAAAAAAGCTATTTATTCCTTAACGGCCGAGGCGAGAAAAACTGGAAGTGTTCACAGGTACCTGGGCTGCGGCTTCCACTGGCCTCTTCACAGCAAGTGTGAAGTGTGTGTTTGTGTGTGTCTGTCTGTCTGTAAGAGAGAGAGAGCATGTGTCTGTATATGTATGTATACCTGTGTGTGCACTGCACATGTGTCTGTGTGTGTGTCTGTGCACACATATGTGTGTTTGTGTGTGTACATAGGTACATTATGTACACACACTGGTCACTTGGGGAGAACATTCCACAGCATCATCTCTTCTTTCTCCATTGGTATCTACTCCAACCCCAGCATTCAGGATCTCCAGTACCTCCTTATGCTCCCAACATCCTCACCTCAGGGCCTCTGGCCCTTCCTGCTGGCCTCCTCCCTGTGGACAGGTGTTTCCCAGCAAATCCACTACTCTCCTATTCATCCAGACGCCCCAGCTGGCTAACAGGTCTTTGGTGGAGGAACCGGGCAGTGTGGTGTCTTCAGTCTGCCCCGAGCCCTCTCTCCCCCCCTCCCCTACAGCCCCTGCTCCTCTGCCTTGCCCTTCCTCAGTCTCCCAAACTTCCTGTTGGAGCAGTCACCTTTACACTCTTCCCTGGCCCGCAAGGCCAACAGAGACCCGACCCGTAATCCTCAGAACCGCAGAAGGACCTATGGAAGTCCCCAGGACACACATGACATGGGCATGCCACACCTGCAGCCAGGGACTTTTTCTAGACTCACAATCATGAATACCGTCAAAATCAATTCCAATTTTCTGGGTTTTGTTTGGTTTGGCTGTTTTTTTTTTTGTTTGTTTGTTGTTTGTTTTGTTTGTTTTTTTTCCTTTTTTTTTTTTTTTTTTTGTATTTGTTCTGTTTGCGGTGCTGGGGATCCGATGCAGAGTTTCACACACGCTAGGCAAATGCTCTAATACTCAACTCCACCCCAGACTATTAACTCCACTCACGACACGGATGACTTCGGACCATATTCTAAGAGAACTAGGCGAAGTACAGCAGCCAACTTTGAAGAGTTTGAAGTGAGGACTGTACCAGGCCAGGGGTCAGGGCCGGGGTCAAAGTGAGCGCAGTGGGCAGAAAGATGGGGGGTGCCCCGGGGAGGAATTGTCAGAAAGGCTTTTCAGTGAGGGGGAGCATTTGAGTGGGCCCTTGAGGGGGGAGATTTTCCATGCAGAGAGTGAGAGGGGGTGAAGCCAGGAGACAGCCACCAAAGCCATGCAGGCCTCCGGCTGAGCCACTGAGAGCACTTTTCGAAGGAGTCTGCCCTTTCTAACGTTGGCACTGGCAGCTGCATGCAGGAGTGGAGTGAGCTTTGAGAGCGCCAAAGCCTTGAATGCAGACTCTACAGTGGCGCCCAAGTGATTAGGATAAATCACGTTCTAATGAAATATGGTAAGAAATCGAAACCAATCCACGCTGAACGATACTCTTCACCGTTCTGTGTATGGGTGTTTTGGCTACCTGCACGTCTGTGCACCACATTCCCACAGTGCCCACGGAAGTCAGAAGAGGGCACTGGATCCCTTAGAACTTAGAGATGGTCATGAGCTACCCAGTGGGTGCTGGGAATTGGACCAGTCCTCTGGAAGGTCAGCCAGGGCTCCTAACCACGGAGCCATCTCTCCAACCCTCTATACACAGTTTTTAAAGTTTTTAAACAATGTTCCTAGATTTTTGCTTTCTGGTTTACTTTCCCCCCGAAAAATGCAGCCTTTGGCCGTTTCACGGTGTGAGTTTTGAGATATTTGCTTTTTAACCCCTTTGCTGCTTTGCGAATGGTAATCTCCTTGATTTTGTTTCTGGGAGAGATGAAAGACGGTATTCCTGCCCCAGCATCCACAGCTCCCTCGTTCCTGTCTGTGTCCCTCCACGGCTCTGTCCCCCTCACCTCCCACAAAATGAAAACACCTCAGCTGAACCTTTCGACTCGGGAGCTGGAAACGCTCTTGCATGGAATCCTGCTCAGTGACCCCCGTTTCCTCTGTGACCTCGGGCCCTGCCCAAAGCCTGGGCCACTGACTGAGCACCAGCCTGGACTGAGCCACTGACTGAGCACCAGCCTGGACTGAGCGGATGCCTGTGCATCCTGCAGGAAGTTGCCGTGCGGCTGGAGGCGCCAATTGCGAAGGGGTCAGGCTCTAGGGAAGCTGGACAGTACTGGCCTGGGTAACCCGGGCCGTGAAAGGAAGGTGTGTGCAGAGCAATCTGGTCATTAGTGGCATTACTGAGGATTTCCAAGGAAAGAGAGGCGGTGACTTGGATACTCCAGGGATTTAATTAAAGGCACGGTCTGAGTAGCCAGTCACTGGGCCAGTGCCAGCAGCAGGGCCGCTCTAGGTTCTATCCACAGTTCTCCTTACTGAACTGCCAACAGGGGCCTGGGTCAGCATCAAGGTGCCTTCTCAGCCATTTTAAATAAAGTTTCTTCAGTCTTATCAAAGAAGCTGCAAACTTATGCTCAGGGTGGAGGGAAGGCTTCCAACATCCGCTAATCTCCAACATGACTTTCCACATGTTCTTAGCAATTTGCAAAGCTCTGTAAACGTGAGCTAGCTCCGTCTGGCAGGCCTCAGGCAATCCCACAACATAAAAAAAAAGAAGAAGCCACTTTAAAGAGGAAGAATTTCTGCGAGGTGAGAGAGGCCCCCGGTCTGTCATTTGCTGTGTTATCTGGGGACCCTGCGGCAGCCACTGTGGCTGGCCACACAGACGGGTTGATTTGCTTTCAGAGTCAGTCACTCACCCAAGCAAGCCAGGAACCCCGGGACATCCATTCAAAGCTCACAGATGCCCGCCAAAGCAGAATGGAGGAGAAAGGCTCGGGCGGAAGGGTTTCTCCCTTCCCTGACCCTGAAACGGACCCGACCGTAGCCCGGTGGGCTACAGTCAAAGACTCAGACAAAACCACAGAAGGGTGAGGCAAACGGTCACTGTTTCCATGGTACAGTAGAGAGCCAGCTCACTTGGGGTCACAAAGTAACAATGGACAGCGACCAGTTTGCCCCCTTCCCGAAGTCCACGTGGAACCCCGGTGTCTCCCCTGAAACACAGGTTGGAGCTCTGACCTGACCTGACCCTCTCCTATCTCCCACATACTGTGATGCTGGGGTCCCTCACCATGGCCTTTCTTCACCCCCGAGGTGCTCCATCCAGAGGCTATAGGGAGCCCTCCAAATAGGGAGCCACAGCGAATCTGACGTTGTCACTAACCTGTCCCAAATCAGCCACTGAAGACCCACGGGAAACACCCCTCCCAGGGGGCAGGGGAGCACAGCTCCAACCCCTCAGGACGTGGCCTGGTCTGAAGCCCCTACCTTAATGTCTACAGGAACAGTTAGACCAGGAGGGCGAGGCTTGCCACAGCTTCAAATGCACACCCTCGACCTCCCTGCCCACTTGAACTAGCACTTGACACTCAGATAGTCAACAGTGCCAGCCTCCAAAGGCCGTCGTGAGGAAGGAATGCATGGGGACGCACCAGCATGGTCCCCGACACACTCAACCACCATGACCGTAACTGTCCCGACACCAGCTCCTGAGACCCCGAAGTCTTAGTTCCTGGTCTCATGCTTCCCAAGCTGGGCTGACACCCTGCTCTGGCCCCCTGTCTCTTGAAATCCACCCCCCTGTATTACGATGTATTTTTGTGTCATCTGCCTCACTGATAAAACAAGGTTCCTAAGCTGCCGTCTGGGCAGCTGCCACAGATCTGATGTTCAAATCATATCAATGAATGACGGGAATGAGTGGATGTGTGCGTCTATCCCGTGGTACACGCTCGGCTGTTTATTGCCAAGCCTCTT
The DNA here is from genome assembly GCF_049852395.1 of Peromyscus maniculatus bairdii. NCBI lineage: Eukaryota > Metazoa > Chordata > Mammalia > Rodentia > Cricetidae > Peromyscus > Peromyscus maniculatus. The sequence goes on along the minus strand of NC_134873.1, from coordinate 33,012,450 downwards.
GTCTGTTTTAAAGATGTATTTTATTATTAATTATGTGGAAGGGTATGTGTGTGAGAGAGAGAGGCTATGTGTATGTGAGAGAGAAAGAGAAAGACTGTGTATGTGGGTGTGTAAGAGAGAGACTGTGTGTGTGTGTATAAGAGAGAAAGAGAGAGGTGTGTGTGTCTATGTATGTGTCTGTGCATGTCTGTGTGTCTGTGCATGTTTGTGTGTGTCTGTGTGTGTATGTCTGTGTGTATGTGTGTCTGTGCATGTTTGTGTGTATCTGTGTGTGTATATGTCTGTGTGTATGTGTGTCTGTGTATGTGTGTCTGTGTATGTATGTCTGTGTATGTGTGTCTGGGGGGGCTGTCTGTGTGTGGGTGTGAGTGTGTCTGTGTGTGGGTGTGTCTATGTGTATATGTGTCTGTGTGGGGTGTGTGTGGGTGTGTCTATGTGGGGGGGTATGGGTGTGTCTGTGTATGTGTATCTGTGTGTGTGCATGTGTCTGTGGTGGGGGTGGGGGTGTGTCTGTGTATGTGTGCCTGTGTGGGGTGTGTGTGGGTGTGTGGGTGTGTCTATGTGTGTGTGTGTGTGTGTGTGTGTGTCTGTGTGTGTGTGTTTGTGTGTGTGTCTGTGTATGTGTATGTCTGTGTGTGTGTGTGAGTGTGTGTGTGTCTGTGTGTATCTGTCTGTGTATGTGTATGTCTGTGAGTTTGTGTGTGTGTCTGTGTATGTGTATGTCTCTGTGTGTCTGTGTGTGGGTGTCTGTGTGGGGTGTGTATGTCTATGTGTGTATCTGTCTGTGTGTGTGTGTGAGTGTGTCTGTGTGTCTGTATGTGTATGTCTGTGTGTATCTGTGTGTGTGTATGTGTGTGTGTGTGTGTGTGTGTGTGTGTGTGTGTGTGTGTGTCTGTGGTGCGGTATGTGCATTATCAGTGGCAGTCAGAAGAGAACGCTGGGTCCCCTGGAGCTGCAGTCACAGACGGCCATTCCTGGACACAGGTGCTGGAACCAAGCTCCATTCTCCCCAAGAGAAGTACAGGCTCTTAGAGGCGGGGCCATCGCTCCTGCTCACAAAGACCTCTTCAAGCAGTGACATTAACCCATCCCTATGGCCTGTCCTCTAGGCTCAGGGGCCCGAGCCATCAAGTACCACTGATATCCGCCTGATCCAGCTCCTGCTTTCTCTCCCTTCAACCAAAAGTAAACAAAGCCGAAGGTATTGCCATCCCCTCTGATATTGCACACAGATGCCAGGATTCGCTGTCTACCCAGACACCTCCTGGTCCTCTGCAGTCTGGTCTTGACCAAAGTAACTAGCTTGCACAGAACACAGAGAGACTTGATATTCTCCATAAATAATGCCCTGGCCTTGAACTCACAGAGATCCCCCTGCCTCTGCCTCCCAAGTGCTGGGATTAAAGGTGTGAGCCACCACTGCCCAGTGCCTCATTCCCAAATTTAAGAAGCACTGAGCAGCCTACGTCAAGGGGACATGTAGAGGCTAAGCCCCCCCCCCAAAACCCCATAAGACTTAACAGTGATGTGACGTCCATCTCACACTCTGACCCTTTCCTCGGTGAAACAACCTCTGTTTCCTCAGTTCCTTCAAAGGAATCGGTAGCTCAGTGGAAAGAAGAGACTGTAGCCTGGAGAAGGCAAGGGCTGGAGGGGTCACATCTCCCTCCAAAGCCAAGAGGGCCGGCAGGCTTTGTGGTGTGGCTGCTTACAGGTAGAGAGAGGAGCTACCCTGGGAGATGTCTACACTGTTGGATCTTGCAGTTAGTACCTCCCACTAGGGCCAGGTCTCCACTTTCAGACCTGCCTTGTTAACCAGAGGCTGGGAACTTCCGATCATCATACAGTGTTCTCTGGGAAAGGGCATCTCAAGAAATGTCAGTAAAACCAAGGCAATAGGATGGGGCTGGTTTGCTGGGCAGCGGCGGCGGCGGCGGTGGCGGCGGCGGCAGCGGCGGCGGCGGCGGCGGCGGCAGCACACGCCTTTAATCCCAGGACTGGGCAGATGCAGGCAGAGCTCTGTGAGTTCAAGGCTACCTTGGGCTACAGAGCAATTTCCAGGACAGCCAGAGCTACACAGAGAAACCCTGTCTCGAAAAACCAAAAAGAAAAAAAAAAAAAAGATGGGGCTGGTGACCAGCTCAGTGGAGAAAACACTGGCTATAGCAGACTGAAGACCAGAGCTTGTATCCTAAACACATGTGTGTAGTTGAAGCATGTCCCTAACGGGAAAGAGGAGGTGGAGATGGGAGGAACCCCCCACCACCCACCAAGAAGTTGGAAGGACCAGTTAGCCTGGTTTAGGCAACCGTGAATGAGAAAGACTGTCTCAAACAAGGTGGAAATGAGAAGTGAGACCCAAGATTGTCCTCTGGCTTCTACCTATCACATACACATACATACATACATACATACATACATACATACATACACATACACACATACACACACACACACACACACACACACACACACACACACACACACACACACCAAAGAAAAAGAAAAAAGCTGTGAAAGGCCATGTACCCCCTTCTCTTGAAGACGAAGCGCTTCTCACGGTGCTTGCCTTTCGGCAACACAACAGTAAAAGCTCCGCTGAGCAGCTCTCCAGCTCCAGCAGGTCCAGAGCCCACACCCTGCCCTCCTGCCCTGGCCAGGCCTCGGGAGATAAGGGAGGGGGGAGCTGGAATGCAAGGCTGAAGGCTCCATCCCTCGGTCTGCTGAAGTCAGCCAGCCGAGGCAGCGAGACCCAAGCTTCCACATCTGCTCATTTCTCGGGGCTCCTCCAGGCTCTGCCACAGATCCAATCTGATGGCTGTGTGCCTCTCCTGACGCAGGCCCACCTTCCTGTCCAAAGTCATGGTTCACCAGCAGACCTGACAGCAAAACTTGGGCCTCCTCAGGCCCTGGCGCTCCTGAGGTAGAAAAATGTCAAATAAAACCAACACGTGACACCACTCGCTCCAGAGAAAGAGGCATCTACACGCAGGTCCTTTGTGTCTTCCCTACAGACCGATTCCGTGTCTGCTCAGAAAATCACTTAGAATTTCTCTGCACTGGTTTCCGGTGCTAGATGCTGGGTACTGATAGTGAATGAGAGACACCATGGGCAGATACCCCGAGGAGTTTAGTGTGTGTAGAAGGAAAACAGAAATAACCAGCAGATGAGTACCAGATACTCACCGGGAACATTCCTGATACCTTTCTGGAAATCCTCACAGCCCAGGGTCACCTAGGCACAGAGGAGAAACTGGCCCCGCCCTAACCACAGGGCTGGACCACAGAGGACTCTGGGCGTAGCTCAGCAGGGCGGTGCATGTCTGTATTCTGAGCACTCCATGGACTAAGGCAGGGCAACTGCCATGAGTTAATGACTATGGCCTATAAAGTGAGAAAAAACTTCCAGGCCAGAGGGGTAGCAGCCTGGGTCTATGGAGAACTGTTCTAAGGGGTGAGTCCAAGACTGTTATGGCAGGAAAGATGGCAGCGGGCAGGTGGGCATGGTGCTGGAACAGTTGCTGAGAGTTCTTATCTTGATCAACAAGCAGAAGGCAGAGAAAAGGGCAACTGGGAACCTGGGAGCAAGTTGGTGTTTTGAAACCTCAAAGTCTGCCCCTCGTGAGGTGCCTCCTCCAACAAGGCCACACCTCCTAATCCTTCCCAAACAGTTCTACTAACCAGGGACCAAGCATTCAAACACATGAGCCTGTGGGGCCATTCACGTTCTAATAACCACAGACCAAGAAAAGAGCAAGCACCTGGCCTCAGGTAGATCCCAAACCTCAGAAACATGTCATGTACCATGTGCATGCATGCTTGGTGCCCAACGAGGCCAGAAGAGGGCATTGGATATCCTGGAACTGGAGTTACATATGGTTGCAAGCTACCATGTGGGTGCTGGGAATCAAGCCCGGGTTCTCTGCAAGAGCAACCCATGCTCTTAACCACTGAACGCTCTCTCTCTAGTCACTATTTTTATTTTATGTGTATGAGTTCTTCATTTGCTTGCATGTATGTATATCACATGTCTGCTCAGTGCCCAAGGAAGCCAGAAAAAGGGAACCAGATCCCCTGGAACTAGAATTACAGATGTTTGTGAGCAGACATGTGGATGCTGGGAACTGAAAGTCGGTCGGTCCTCTGGAAGAGCAGCCAGTGCTCCTAACCACTGAGCCACCTCTTCAGACCCCATGGTGTTCCTTACCTTCACTAATGTCCTGCTTTGGAGAATCACTTAGTTCCTGTGACTCTTATACCGTCACCTGGAATGTCACATCTGTATTGGGGGAGTCCTTCTCTCCCTCCATTTCTCCCAGGGGTAGGCACCTCCCCTGGGAATCAGAATGTCTGAGGAACAGGAGAAGGGCAGAGACAGCCAACCAGCAACCACATTCTCCGAGCCTGGCACCACCCCCAGGCAGAGCGCCACCATCACCAGCAGTGTGTGACCTCAATCTAACCTTTCATCACTCCAGAACATTGTTTCTCAACTGATTTTAGGAGGAACACAAAATGACCTTAGGGTTCTTTTTTTGGCAATATTTTATGTTTCTGAACATGACAAATTAAACAGTCTGGTCTGATAAAAACAAGTGCCACGTCCAAACTGTGAGGTACTTCTCCACTTGGGTTCTGGACTTCTACCTGCCCATGGCTAGTGCCAGTAGGGTCCCCTGGTACCTCCTAATCCCACCTGGTACCGACTCCAGGCCTGAGGCTCAAGGCTCCCTCCCCTGCAGGCTGGACGAAGCCTTGTCCTCGGTAGGTTTGCTGACATGACTTGACGCTATACTAACCACCTTTTTCTCCTCTGAGTGTGCCTTGGGACACAAGGTCATACCCAGAACACAGGGCGAAGGTAAAGCAGGAAGCTGTCAGCAGAGCAGAAAGACACGCTTTGTTTTGGGGTTTTGTTTTTGTTTTGTTTTTTTTTTCCCATTCCTGTCCCCACAGGGCCCAGCAGCTGCCAGGTGGTGTCACCGGGTCTCATTAGACCATCCCAGTGGCAGTGACTCAGCAGCCAGACTGGGCCTGAGAATGGGCATTTCTGAGGAGCCCTTGGATGATGCTGACGTTCTAGGCCACCGAGAACCGCTGTCCCCTTGCATCCAGAAGAGAACAGAAAACTGGTCCTTGGCCACACGCGTGACAGAAGCCCACTGACCTGGGCCACAAGTCCCCCTGTAGAAGGAGCTCAAAGGATGCTCTCAACAGCAGCCAGCACCACCCAGGCTGGCTCTGCAGAAGGAGGCAGGGAGCAGATCCATTACAGAGGACCAGAGGGGTGGTCAGAGGAACTGGCCGATGAGGCCTGAAAGCTGAGGGAGGGTCAACCATGCAGTGAGGTAGAGCTTAGAGGGTGATCAAGGGGCAAGAATAGATGGGTCTTCATAGACACTCATTGTACGTTCCTGTCTTAATGTCCTGTTGCTGTGAAGAGACACCATAACCAAGAAAACTATTCTAAGAAGAAAGCATTTAATTGGGAGCTGGCTTTCAGTTTCAGAGGTTTGGTCCATTGTCATCACGGCAGGGAGCATTGCAGGCATGCATACAGACACTAGAGCAGCGGCTGAGAGCTACATCCTGATCCTGATCCTTAGCCAGCGAGAAAGAGAGACTCTGGGCTTGGCACTGGCTTTTAAAACCTCAAAGACCACCCCTATTGACACACTTCCTCCAACCAGGCCACGCCTCTTAATCCTTTTAATCCTTCTCAAATAGTGCCACTCCCTGAGGACTAAGCATTCAAATGTATGAGCCTATGGGGGCCATTCTTATTCCAATTACCACAGTTCCTTAGAAAACAACAGCATATGGACACAGAGAAGAAGAATCAGGGAGAAGCAAGCAAGTCTGGACATTGTGCACATGACAGAGCCAAGAGTCTTGGGTGTCCACCATCAACCATAGAAACTGACAGGGCTGACATCTGTCAGAACAGAAGTGATGGCTCCAGGGAACAGGTTGTAAAGTCAGGATCAGGGATGACGGGAATGTCTTTAGTCTCAAAGCCAGGCAAAAAAAAAAAAACAAAAACCTAAATTAAAAGAAACTGTGACTGTGTGGGTTTAAATGGTCTTTCTGGGTTAGGGCATAGCTCAGTGGCAGATCGCTTGCCTAACATACACAAGGACCTGGCTAGGATGCCTGGTGCTGAAAAACAGCAAAGACACCACAGTGGCTAATTTCTTATTGATGCTGTAGGTCATCTAGTGGGACCTGGTACATGGACCTGACTCTGACGTCTACTGCTTCCACATGGATTCCACCATGTCCTTCAGTTTCTTAGACTTGGGTTTCCATGCATGACCATGTTGTAACACACAGACATGCTCAGTGCTGTAACCATACTTATCAGGACTGCCAGCTCACAGATAATGACTGACATGGAGACTTACTTTGAATTATTAAAACTTGGCCTTAGCTTAGGCTTGTCCTTAACTAGTTCTTCTAACTTAAATTAACCCATATTTTTTAATCTATGTGCTGTGGGATGGTCTGTATGTCAAATGTGTTGCTCTGATTGGTCAATAAATAAAACACTGCCAGGCAGTGGCCAGGCAGGAAGTATAGGCGGGACTAACAGAGAGGAGAATTGAGAGAACAGGAAGGCAGAGGGAGACTCTGCCAGCCATCACCATGACAAGCAGCATGTGAAGATGCTGGTAAGCCATGAGCCATGTGGCAAGGTATAGATTTATAGAAATGGATTAATTTAAGATGTAAGAACTAGATAGCTAGAAGCCTGAGCCATTAGGCTATACAGTTTGTAAATAATATAAGCATCTGTGTGTTTATTTTATAAGTGGGCTGTCAGACTACCAGGGCTTGGCAGGACCCTGAGAGAAAACTCTCCAGCTACATCCATGTTCTGGTCCTTGGTTTATTACCTCATCTCTGTACTGCCCATCTTCCTTCCTCCACATCTGGCTGGCAACTCCACCTTTCTTCCTCCCAGAGTTCTCTCTCTGCCTGGAAGTCCCACCTATTCTTTTTTGTCTAGCTATTGGCCATTCATCTTTTTATTACACCAATCACAGCAATACAGCTTCACACAGTGTATAAATAACCCACAACACAGTGCACCATGTGTGCTGATTTGCAGCACTATGTATCTTATTTTAAAAACAATAAACCATGGAACCAGTGGGTAATACAGTAGAGGGAGAGTTTCCCAAGTGCATTTTCATCTTTCATTCCCCCATAAACTCCATGCCAGACACTCTAGAAAATCTAAAGCTGGGGCAAGACAAAATGAAGCCACCTGCCTTGGTGTCAAACTCTGATTCCAAAGTTAGAATCCTCAAACAAGCACATCTCCAAATCTAGATTGCTCACTCTTGACTCCCTGCCCTTAAAACATTAAACACAGGCTCCAGAACAGTTCAAAGTGGAATATAAAAAGCTAAGGGTGTCTGTCACTTAGGGGTAGAGAGTGCTTGCCTACCATGTGCAAGGCCCTTAGTTCATCAGTCCCTAGCATCACAAATAAACAAAAAACAAAATAACAAGGAAACCCTTCCAATCTCTCCTTCCCCTTGACTGACCTAAGCAGCAGATTCTTCTTAAAACGTAACAAGCCAGTCCCACTGAAGAAAACTCCCAGGTTTGGAAGGAAGGAATCCAGCAAATGGACTTGGGTGGTCACATGAGCTCCAAATAGCAAGATCCCTGGGAGACAGGAGGCCAGCTCAAACAGGCTGAGCAGAAGGACCTGAAAACCGAAGGGGACTGTCCCAACCAGTCAGCTTTCAAGAAGAGGGCATCAAGAAGGTCCTTGCCCCAATCACCTTGAGAGTCACAGCATAAAAACTCCAACTTCAGAGCGAGCCAAGTGCCAGTGTTTATACAACCTAGTCAAGTGGTCATCCATCCACACAGCTTAGAGAGAAAAGAAGGTCAACACATCACATCAGCTTAGAGTTTGGAATAAAACCTACCTCTTCTGGCAAAGAAAGAAAAGCCCGCAGCAGCAAGCCCCAGACTGGACCTCCCAGTATCTCTGTCCTAGAACCTATCCCTGGAGTGGGAAGACAGCTGGATTGCTTTCTTTCTCTCATGATTAAATGAGAATTGTTCTTCCAAACAGTGTCAACTTCTATCCTGTACTGGGTATGTGGCAAATTACCTTGGCTCCCATGGGAAGCTAGGTTGTTAAGTCATGCTGAGTCACTGGGCTTCCAGTGACTGGGGAGGTCACCAGCAGGTTGAGGCAGGCTGGGGCTGGCAGTGTCCTCCTTGCCCTCCATGCCCACAAAGGCAGAGCTTGGAGTAAGTCCAAGAAGTGGTGCACACGGGCCGGCACACAGCAGGTCTCTCTCTCAGGACTGGAGGTGGCCCTGTCGGAGCTCCTAGGACCTGTTGCCAAGAGAATGCACAGAGGTGAAGCCAGTGAATGCGACGGAGAGACTCACCAGGAGAAATGTTCCCTCCAATAACAAACAGTGGGCCCGTTAGCATCAAAACAGAAAGATGACTTTGACTGAGTGTTTGCTGGTGTTTGCCTGTTTGCGAGAGGTCTCACGTGGCCAGGCCAGCCCTGAACTTGGATCATCCTTCCTCTACCTCCCAACTATTGGGATGATAGGAAAGTGCCAGAAGACCTGACCCAGGTTAGTATTTTTTAAATTGTCCACTGGGGGTGGGGAGGGCAATGATGTGGCTCAGTAAGTAAATAGACTTGCTGTTAAGGCTGACCATGTGAGTTCTGTAGCCACGTGATGGAAGGAGAGAACTGGTTCCCTGCAAGTTGTCCTCTGACCTCCACAGGCACGCTGGCTTGAGTGCATGCATGCACACACCACACACACACTCACACACATGCATACACACACGCACACACACATATACACAACAACAACAACAACAATATATGTGAATTTTTTTAAACCTATAGGCTGGGCAGATAGGGCAAGATTACCCAGAGGGCTGAGTCAAGAGGACTGAATAAACACAGCCTGGGCAACATGATGATACTTTGTCTCAAATAAATGAATGAAAATTTTAGAACTGCATCATTCCTTCTGATATTAAATTATCTTCACTAAATGAAACAAGCGAACAAAAAGGCAGGCATGGTGGCACACATCTTAAATCCAAGCACTGGGGAAGCAGAGGTAGATGGATCTCTGAGTTTGAGGCCAGCCTGGTTTACAGAGCAAGTTCCAGGAAAGCCAGGACTGTTACACAGAGAAACCCTGTCTCAGAAAACAAACAAACAAAAAAATGAATTGATTAATCCCATTGATGAATAGTGATATTTTCAGTGCTATAAGGTTAATTGCTATAGTTCCTTCGAAGTTCCCACAGCACCTCCATGTTGTCCTCCTTTTCCAGCATCACTGACCATAAGCAGCAATATGCGTAAAACTCTAGACAAAGCTGAGCTGCTGCCCATACCAGCCAGTGGACCCAGGCTCTCAAGGAGGGCATGTACAGGGCCAGCTACGGACTCCTTCAAGCCTAGCTCCAAGGTCAGAGTTCACTTCTGCATGAGCCAGGGGCGGCCAGGAATTCCTTCCATTGCTGCACAGGTGACCCCAGTCTTACAGGCCAGCCAGAGCCGGGCAGGACTGAACTACACAGTCACTGTTTCTTGAAGTCTGAAGGTCCTTCTGACCACTTGTCACCCTGAGCAGAACAGACACAGGATCGTCACCTGTGGGTGGCACTGCTGTGTTCTACTCCAGAGTAAACCTCACTAGCTACCCATATTTGACTGAAGAGAAAGGATGGGGAGAAAGGAAAGATGACGGGATGGGTTAATTAGGGACTTTGCTCCCTGATCTCTTAGCAGCTCTGTGACCTCAGAGCTGTTGCTTGGCCTCTCTGAGCCTTGGTTCTTCATTCACCCTTAGGCTGGATTCCCCAAGGCTTAGCTGCTTCCCTTGGTTGTCTGCCCCCCTCTCTACTGCAGCCAAGTTCAAGTGCAGTGAGCAGAGAAAATAAGCGTTCCTCCTCCAAACAGTGGAATTTCAGGAAGGGGTGGGTATGTGCTGTGGAATAATCCTTCTGTACACTGTGAAGATTTGTCACTGTGATTGGCTTAATAAAGAAGCTGACTGGCCAACAGCTGAACAGAATAAAGTCAGGCGGGAAAGCCAACTGAAAATGATGGGAAGGATAAGGGCAGAGTCTGGAGTCACCAGCCAGACGCAGAGGGAGCAGGAGATGAATGTGCCATGCTGATAAAGGTATTGCCACATGGCAGAGTGTAAATAAGGAATATGGGTTAACTTAAAATGTAAGAGTTTAGTTAGTAATAAGCCTGAGCTATTGACCCAACATTTATATTTATATTAAGCCTCCAAGTCAAGTATTTGGGAAGCAGCTACTAGGTATTTGAGACCAGGCAGATGGGAAAGAAATATCTGACTACATATGGTGTTCCAATGTGGGGGCAGAAATTTCCACATAAGACCTGACAAAGCTTTAAAAAGGATTCTAGACACACAAGAATGGAGTCAAGCACAGCTTCTTGGTAACGGTCTTTCCTCTGATAGGCTCTGTTTGCTGGTGGCGGTGAGCAGAGGTGCAGCTCCTTTAAGAAATGGCTTCCTGATTCAACGTTAACTGCAACACCTGTGCTGCTCTTTTAAGAGGCCCTGCTACTGAGCACTTGGAGTTTATGAGCAGCGGGTGCCTCACTACTCAGCGGCAGTGTGGACCCAAAGGCTTCCCAGAGTTGGGGTGGTAAACATGGTTCCCAGAGCTGGCAGTAAATGTACCCCCGCCATAAGACTAGCCTCTCAGGGAACCAAGGAATAGGGAAGAGCCAGCCGCCAAAGCTGCTGCTTTATTCCTAGCCACGCTGCTTACAAGTTTAAAGACTCATGTGGTCAGCAAAAGATAGGCAATAAAGACAAACTCAGACAAAACAAACAAACAAACAAAAAAAAATCTCTAAACAGGTTACAGTGTGTTTAAAAATATATCTAGGCTTGGAAGAGAAAAGAAAAAGAGTAAAGAAAGTCCTTAAAAAAGGAACAGAGTAATAAAAAATGTAATAAGCCACATAAAGATGAAAAATACAGAGTCTGGATTATGTATAATATTGTGTTGTCTTTAAATTTTTTGGCTGCTAAGAGACCTTGGATTATGAAAACTACTGTATTAAACCAACCTATATATTTTTAAATTATCTTGACTTCAAAATTTAAGTCGAAAAACATGTTACTTTGGGGGAGAGGTTATGCTTTTATTTCCACAGGAAATGATATTTTATTCTGGGTTAAGAAAAATTAGATTTGCCGGGCGGTGGTGGCACATGCCTTTAATCCCAGCACTCGGGAGGCAGAGCCAGGTGGACTCCTGTGAGTTCGAGGCCAGCATGGGCTACCAAGTGAGTTCCAGGAAAGGCGCAAAGCTACACAAAGAAACCCTGTCTCGAAAAGCCAAAAAAAAAAAAAAAAAAAAAAAAAGAAAAGAAAGAAAGAAAGAAAGAAAGAAAGAAAGAAAGAAAGAAAGAAAGAAAGAAAGAAAGAAAGAAAAGAAAAGTTAGATTTGATCAAGGAAGACCTCCTGAAAAATCTCCAATGGGAACAGACTTTTTTTATGCAGTATTTCATAGTGCCTCTGTTGCAGTTTCCTCTGAGTTCTGCATCCAGAATGGTCTTAAGGCTGCTGGCTGAGATGATCCAGCCTCAGAGACTACTCCAGTCAGGACTTGACCATGATCTTGAACTTTCTCATGTTCCCCCAAAGATTACCAGCACCCCCAATCAACAGGAATTAGTCTAGAAAACTGCACCCACATTCCCCAAAAAAAAATGGTTTATAGATATTTATTATCATTTTAGGGAGGTTGGTTACAAGTTGTCATGGGCCAGGCAGTTGTGGCACACGCCTTTAATCCAGCACTCAGGGGGTATAGCTAGGCAGATCTCTGTGAGTTCATGGCCATCCTGATCTACAGAGCAAAATCCAGGACAGGTACCAAAACTACACAGAGAAACCCTGTCTCAAAAAAAAAAAAATGCAAGTTGTTATGGATAATGGTGAGGAAATAAACTAAACAAAACAGATTAGAGTCACGAATCTTGTTCTAAAAAGATAAAGGGAGATATAGAAATGATAGGATAAAAGGTAGATTATCAAACCTACTTTAATCAAAAAAACAACTATTAATCTTACACATTTTATATTAGTATGATTTTAGTTTATTGATACAAATTTAAAGTTAATTTTGTTATATGTATATTTCTACTCTTTTAAAGATATTATGTTTATGCAGCTCATTTAAAAATGTAATGTAGCCGGGCAGTGGTGGCTCATGCCTTTAATCCCAGCACTCGGGAGGCAGAGGCAGGTGGATCTCTATGAGTTCGAGGCCAGCCTGGTCTACAAAGTGAGTTCCAGGAAAGGCGCAAAGCTACACAGAGAAACCCTGTCTAGAGGGGGAATAAATGTAATGTATACTTAAGAAATACAGATTAATAGTCATCTATAATAGTCAAACCTATAGTCATGTTAGTTAGGTTTTCTAGGTATACAAAGATATCTTTCAGATAGATGGGTCATCTTCAAACACTTCAAAGACCCACAGAATATGTCATTTAAATGTTTTAATAACTCAGACTTTTCATGACAGTGAGACATGTCTGCTTCTGGCAGCATCAATCTACTTCAGAGAAAATGATGGGCATCAAAGAGACTCCATATGGGGTTTGTTTTCTTTATAGCAAAAGCTAGCCACGTGGACAGAGAAACTGCCCTTGCTTCAATTGCTGACAGTTACTGTCCAAACTGGACCAGCAGGACACAAAGAAGGCAACTGCTGAGCTTTGTCAAGACAAGATAAGACAGTCCTTCAAAATTTCTTGCTTCACAGGAAAGTCTGTCAGATGTGCTAGGCCTGTAGACCAAAGATGGATGCCCCAACGTTGCAGAGAACTTTGGGTGACTGTCCAAGCAGCATGATGACCCTGTTATTAGGTAACATTTCATCCTCCTGGAGTCTTTGATGGAGTTAAAGACTAGATAAACTTACAGTTTTTCTTAGTTATAATAAAAAAGGTAAATTAGATTGAGACTTTAGACTCACCAAGAGAAGATAGATAAAATATTTTCTCTAATTTTGTCAAATACAAATAGACTAGATATTGTCACTGTAATTCTTACTTAATAACTCTTTTTATTGTATACAATTTTGCTATGTTAAAGTTAAAGCCTTCGTTTTTAATTAGACAAAAAGGAAGAAATGCTGTGGAATAATCCTTTTGTACACTGTGAAGATCTGTCGCTGTGATTGGTTTAATAAACAAGCTGACTAGCCAATAGCTGAACAGGACAAAGTTAGGCAGCGGGAAGGCCAAATTGAGAATGCTGGGAAAGAAAAAGGTGGAGTCAGGGTCACCAGCCAGACACAGAAGGAGCCAGAGATAAACATGCCATTCTAATAAAAGTACTACCACATGGCAGAGTGTAAATAAGGGATATGGGTTAACTTAATATGTAAGAGCTAGTTAGTAATAAGCCTGAGCTATTGGCCAAGCATTTATAAGTAATATTAAGCCTTTCAGTCAATTATTTGGGAAGCAGCTGCTAGGTATTTGGGAATAGGAAGACAGGAGAGAATGTCTGATAACAGGTATGCCCTCCAAATGCAAGGTAAGCCCTGCTTTAACCAAAAGCAACCAGATCACTGAGACCAGCCCTTGGCAGGCGTGGACTCCAAGCGCCTAAAAAAATAAACTCATGCCTCCCCCTCCAATGAGACTGGGATGATATGCCTGAAAGGCAGGCAGGGAAAGAACCCAAAACTGGTCTAGGGAGGCACCTGGGCAACTCCAGGCACTTTGAACATTAATATCACACACCTGCTGATTGCAAAAAGAGAAGCCATCTAAATTTCTTAGCCTCATTACTGGGAGATTACATGTACATGCCATAGAGGGCAGCAAGTGTTCTGGTTTTCTCACAGCCAATGGAGCAGGCCTGGCTGCCTGAGCATGGTGTTTAAAGGGTTCTGAGGAAATACGTAGTTGCCATCTCACCATGTCAAGACTTCTGAGTTTTGAGGTGTGAGCCCATCTATCCTCACAAGGCTCCAGGAAGTTTTGTTTTGTTTTGGTTTTGGTTTTTCGAGACAGGGTTTCTCTGTGTAGCTTTGTGCCTTTCCTAGATCTCGCTCTGTAGACCAGGCTGGCCTTGAACTCACAGAGATCTGCCTACCTCTGCCTTCTGAGTGCTGGGATTAAAGGTGTGCACCACTACCGCCCGGCTGGCTCTAGGAAGTTAAGGACCTACTGCCATGACTCAAGATCTGTATCCTGCCCACACTCACACACTCAGCTTAGGAGGAACCCCAGGTCTGCCACCAAAGGACAAAAAAGGGTAGGCCTCTACTTATATATGAAGTAGCTAGAACGGTCAGATCCATGGAGACCAAGAAGGGCAGCAGCCACCCAGGCCAGTGTGGGGGAAACAGGATGTTTGCCTACTGAGTTCCGAGTTTCACTTGGAAAAGGCAGAAAGCTGTGAGAGGTGGTTGTGGTGATGGTGGTACAGGGAGGTAACTACACATGATGCCATTGAAATACGCAGTTTAAAATAGCTAAAATGAAGCTGGGCACAGTCGGACACAACTATATTCTCAGCACACAGGGAGCTGAGGCAGGAGGACCACAAATTCTACTTCCACCCCTCTGAACTTTGAGAATTGCATTTAAAATAAATAGTGCTTACAATAAATTTTACTTAAACCCCTCTAGGACTCACTGTATCCTGACACAGTGGCCACCTCCATACACCACGGGTGTCTGTGCACAAATACCTTGGACCTTCTGTGTTGGCTGTTCTCTCTCCCAGAATGCTAGTCCTCAGACCCTGTCGTACTTACACCTTGCTTTCTTCAAACCTCTGCTCAAATGTCACCTTCTCAATGGAGTCTCCCAGGGCCACTTTATCCAAAATGCTTTTCATTCCCAGTCCCGGCCTGGTGGTCATAGCTCCATCCATCTCACAGTAAACTGCTCATTTATTCTCCAGTGTGCTTACTTTCTCCCACCTCACAGAAATGGAAGACCTGGATGGTGACAGATTTTTGTCAGTTCTGTTCACTGATATTTTATAAGCTAGGAAAGTTTCCTGGCATATAGTAGGTATTCATTGCTTACTGAATACATGGATGGATGGATGGATGGATGGATGGATGGATGGATGGATGGATGGATGGATGGATGGATGGGTGGATGGATGGATGGATGGATGGATGGGTGGATGGATGAATGGTTGAATGGATAGATGGATGATGGATGGATGGATGGATAAGTGGATGGATGATAGGTGGGTAGATGATAGATGATGGATGGTTGGATAGATGAATGATGGATGGATGGATGATGAATGGATGGATGGTTGGATGGATGGATGGATGATAGATGGATAGATGATGGATGGAGGATGATGAATGGATGGATGATGGATGGATGGATGGATGCGGAGGTTGAGAGAGGGAGGAAGAGAACATGAGAGTGACAAATGAATAAATAGATGGATGGGTGAATGAATAGATGAGTGAATGGGTGAGTGTAGCAGGAATCTTAGAAGGTCTTATTAATAAAATCAAACCTGAGGCCAGTTATTGGGGTGAATGCTGGAAGATCAGAGAAGCAGAACAAGCCACAGCTACCTCACCTCGCCAGTTCCTCAGCTGATTCTGTTTCCTCAGACTGGAAGCTTCTGAGTCCTCATTCAGAATGGATCTCAGCTGAACTACTGCTCGAAAGCCTGAAAGCTTAACCAGCTAAATGCTTCTAGTTCCTGGTCCTCACACCTTATATACCTTTCTGCTTTCTACCATCACTTCCTGGGATTAAAGGCTCGCTTTCTGGGATTAAAGGCGTGAGTCACCATGCTTGGCTGTATCCTTGAACACATGGATTTCTGGCTCTGGAATGCTAGGATTAAAGGCGTGTGCTACCACTGCCTATCCTCTATGTTTAATATTGTGGCTGTTCTGTCTCTGACCCCAGATAAGTTTATTAGGGTGCACAATATATCGGGGAACACCGTACCATCACTGTGGATGGATGATGGATGGATGGATAAGTGGATGGATGATAGGTGGGTAGATCACAGGTGGGTGGGTAGGTAAATGGATAAATTAATGGCTGGTGGCTGAATGAATGGATGGATGAGAGAAGGGTAGGGGCCAATGGGTAGATGGATGGATGGGTGAATGGATAGATGAGTGGGTGGGTGAGTGAACATCTTTGAGCTCTATTTCCCTGGCGCTATCAGTCACACTAGCTGCAATTTCTATGTCCAAAAAGCCCTCTTCTCATCCTGAGGTGAGAGCTGATGCCTCTTAAGCCCACTGACTTCCATCTTTGTGCTCTACTTTGTTGTTTTACTACTGATGTGTTTTCAACAGATGTTTGAGTATTCATTAACTCATGTAAACGTTCATAAAAGGACTATGACAACAGCTTCTGACATGTTTCCTCTTGCCTTCACCCAGGACTAATTACATGATCACCCAATAGTCTGCCAATGCCAACGGGGTTATCCTTTCATTATGCTTCCAGGTGACAGCTCCTCTCTGGGAACACACCCACATACCTCATGTTTACCTTTCCCGTTCTCTCCAGCACCATTAGGCTGGCTGCGTGATGCAAGGGTCCTCAGGGAAGACAAAGACATAAAAGCCCCCTCCCTTGACACTGCCACTGACCTTGTGCATTCCCACTGAGGCTGGCAGAAGAACATCCTTACCTTTAAAAGGGTTGTACACTCCAAAGTGGACTCTAAACATGGCTGTCTCCCCCTTTGCTGTGACATTGTCCCCGCCATTTATTTACTCATGGACAGTGGGTGCTGCAGAACAGGAATGAGGTTCTCTGTCCTTGTTACTGTACTGACATCCCATTACTCACATTCTCACATTCTCACATTCTCAATTTCTCTCTCTCTCTCTCTCTCTCTCTCTCTCTCTCTCTGGCTCTGGAACAGGCATGGGTATCTCACCACCAGCAGCAGCAGCAGCAGCAGGTCATTGTGAACGAGACTGGCCAGCAGCCCCTCGGGTACTTTTTCTCTTTCCTAGGAGACTGGAGTCAAGGTTTCTCGGCCTCCATTGCCATGGAGTGTGGCCTTAAGACTGAGTTCTGGTTCTCAACCGCACCAGTGGCTTCTGGGCACATGAGGAGACATCTCTGGTTGCCACACTGGAAGAAGGGAGAGTTCTTTGGGAACCTAGTGAGGGGAGGCTGGGGCACATCCACCTGACCATCCGGGAGGCACAGAGAAGAACTAACTGCCCAGGGTTAACAGTGCCCAGGATTAGGAGCCTTCTCCACCTCACGTCCCCAGTGTGGGTCACCATGCCCTGCTCTGTCTTCAGGTCTATGAAATCAGATGCAAACACCCCAGGAGCCCTATAGAGAATATGGTAGACACCTTATAAAGCAATGCTGCCCCCCCCCCAAGTCATGGCTCCAATGTGGCTATATGCCATTCGGTAGCACTCATCTTAGGGAAACTCCGGTATGTGGGGAATTCTGGGTTGACTCAGTACAGCACCTGGCATTGTCTTAGCTAACTCAGTAACTGGTAACCTCCCCCCCCTCTCTGTTTCTTGACTCGGGGTTTCTCCATGGAGCCCTGGCTGTCCTGGAACTCACAGAGCTTTGCCTGCCTCTGCCTCCTGAGTACTGGGATTAAAGGTGTGCGCCACCACAGCCTGTGGGGGGCCATCCCTCACCCCCACATTTCCCCAGAGTACTCTTGAGTAGAAGCAGCAGGAAATATTAGCTAGAAGAACATAGAGGGGAGAGAAAAAGATAGAAAATACAGGATAGCCTTAAGAGGGCCTAGATCCTAATCCATCGCCCCCCACTGGCTCTGCCCTAGGGTATTTAAAGGAATGCCAAGGGGTGGAGCAAAAGACCTCCCCCAGCACAGCCAAGTGCAGACCATCTCAGACACCTGCACTCAGGCCCATGGTCCAATCATCCTCTATGCGGACCTGCTCGGGAAAGCCACTTGGAAACCTAAAAATGGGCTCCAACAACAGCTCAGCTATTTCACGCCCTTTCAACAGAGTCTCCCACATGTTCAGCAACGCCTGAGCCAGCCACACACATCAGCAGACGTTACCTAGGCATCTGGAGTGCCCTGTTCCAAGCCAAATAGAGACCTCCATTAGGGAGCATCCAGAAACGAACCTATAATTGATACAGTGAGCTAGTTTAGGCAAAGGGATGAGAACACTTATCCATGGATAAGTCTATGAAGGACTTGAGAATTCAGGATTTTCACACTAAGTTCCCCAGAGTTCATTTCTGGCCTTTTTTGGTCTTAGAGGACTCCAAAGTAGAATTTCTATTCACAGGTCAGAGCTTAGTTTAAACAAAGGCAAGATCTCTCACGAGGACTTTAAAAGAGAGCGAGTGTGTACATGTGTCTATGGTGCGCACAGAAGCCAGGAGGGGATGCTGAAAGACTTGTAAGCACTCTTCAGGGCTGAGCCATCCCTCCAACTCCTATAAGAACCTCTGGTTTCGATCATATGTTCAGTCGCTGAGTTCATTAGATTTAACAGGTAAGTGTGGAAGCACACTCACTCTAAAAACAACTGTCCCATGTCCATCTCAAACTTAACGCTCTCCGTGGCGGTCCCCTGCAGCTGAGTAATAAATACGCCCTCTCAGGCGCTGTATGCAAGGTGCATAGAACATTCAAAATCACAGGAAACTGTTACAATCTTCCATCTCAAATACGACCAAAGAATGTAAAGCAGTCAGAACAGTGTACCTTCCCAGGGTCACATCCACCTGCCATGGCGCTGCACTGGGTGACCAGACTGCTGACATTAACAGTCTGGGCTCCCCTCTCTGTAGCCAGGGTTCAGGGCACAGCAGGCCATCTTTCCTCTGAACCTCACAGAGAGTCTGGCCTTTCCTCCCCAAGGGCAGTGGTTCTCAACCTTCCTAACGCTGTGACCCTTTAATATAGTTTCTCATAATGTGGTGACCCCCCTCCACCATAAAATTATTTCATTGCTATTCCATAACAGTAATTTTGCTTCTGTTATGACTCATCATATAAATATCTGATATGTAGGGCATCTGATAGGCGATTCTGTGAAAGGGTTGTTCAAGGTGCTCCCCCTCCCAAAGTTAAAAACCACACTGCCCGTGGGCAATCACCAGGACACAGCATTGGAGAACTCCTCTCGAGACACAGTGAGGTTGGTTAAGCATGTGGCATTTCTGAGGGATCGTGAAGTATCTATGGTACATATGTCATCCTTCATTAAAGCTAGCACTTCTCTCAAAGAATTAAGTAGACATGGAGCATTTCCAGAAAGTTTGGGCCACTCAGTAGAAAGGCTTGGTTCCCATTCTTTGAAGTCAGCAAGGCATGGCCTGGGACTCCTGGGAGACTGGACTTCCCTCCAGTCTAGGCCGCCTGGGGCAGGAGTGGGAAGGTTCAATGGAGGAACACGTGGAGAGGCCTGGCACTCTAAGAGAGAGCCCTGGGACCCACCACGACTCACTTGAGCACACGCTGCCACAGGGTACCTGCTGGGTGGTAGACATGTCGACGAAACCCGAGTAGAGAAGCCAAAGGGAGAGATGGCCATACCCACCGTCCAGGCTGCTCAGGAGGCTGCGGCAGGGGGATGGCTCCAGGCCATGAAACCTGTTGAAACCTCAAAGGAAGGGAAGACAGAGAGAAAGGAAAGAGAGAAGTGTGAACGGGTGGGGGGTTGGGGGGCGGGCCGCAGCCTGGCTGTGGGTGCGGTGAATGATAGCATCAACTAAAGACCCAGCCATACGTCACTGTGAGGGGTTTCTCCCCTCCTGCAATGTGGCAACTCCTGATTGTTTTCTCAGGAGCAGCCTGGCCACATCACCAAGGACCTCTTATGGCAGCTGTCAACAGCTACCACCTAAGGGTGCCCACACCCACTCTCTGAGAACTCGGAGTCCAAGCCATCAGTCACCTGGTCTCCCTCGAGGAGGCTGTGGAATTATTTTACAAGCTCACTTAAATATATATTATGCCTATGCCTATTTTAATGCATGCTTTTAATGGAGTTACACCACAGTGTGATGTTGTCCCCCAGGAGCCAAGCACTATCTAACAAAACCTCAGTGCTCAGTGCCAGGCGTGCAAAGAAGAAAGAGGTCACGTCTCCTAAAGCGATATGGGCCATTGCCATTGCCACTGCCCTTGGCTTCCTCCCAGGCAAGACTAGGGCTGAAGAAAACACACAGTTTGGACGTAGGACTTGAAGGACTTGAGCCAGTACTGACCTGGATGCCTCCTTCATGAGGATTGGCTCTTAGGGTATTGGAAGGTACCATGCAAGTTACCAAGAAAGAGGAACCCATGAACTACACCATGATTAAGCTAGCCATATATACCCAATAGTGAAATAATGGCACTTTTATCATGGGGGGTCACCAACAGCCATCTAATTAGACTTAACGTCTATTTAATAGGAGGGAATTCACATCTGGTACTGAAAACCTAGCCAAGTACCCATGGCTGGAGAAGTCATAGACTCTAGAGAAGAACCTATTGCTCTCATTTTGCTAAGACAAAAAGCTTTCTAACTATATTCTAAGTACTTACATGGGTGAGTGTAGTTCTTACCTCATCAAAAAAGCTTCTTTTTGCAACAGATGGACACTGTGACTGAGATCCACAGCCGGTCCAAACACAGAGAATAAACAACCGCAGAACGCTGAAACCAACTATACATCTCTGCAAGGCAACCCTATACCTAAGGCTCCCAAAAACCATGGAAGGGGGAACAGAAAGATTTTAATAGGCATCGTGGGCCAATGGTGCTAAACACTGTCCCCTAGGCGCGCCGTGGAAAACGCACCCGTGAAAGCTCTTCAATATGGTTCCTGGAATAAGACTGGCATGGTGACACCAGCCCATGTCACATGGACAGAGGATATCCTACATGATCCCACCCCCTAGATGAAAAGCTGCAGGTGGCCAATGGCTGCTGAGCAGGAATGAGTTGGTTTCCCCAGGGACAAGCTCGCACATCGGGTGCCCAATCCCAAACGGTCACCCCTGGATGCATGTACCTATGAGCAAAGCTACATGGACTCAGTGGGCTGTGTGTGCGAGTGTGTAGAGAGGAACACCGGAGTTTGAGCAGTGTTCCTCCATGGAGAGAGGGGTGAGAGTAACACAGATACCATGCCCCATTTAAGAAGTCCTCAAAAGAAAATTAAAATATAAAATACAAATAATAAAAATTTAAAAATGCATGTATGGCCTAAGTCACAAAACAAGAATCACAAATGGCTGAAAGACATTTAAAGAAATGTTCAACATCCTTAATCATCAGAGAAATGCAAATCAAAACGACTCTGAGATACCATCTTACACCTGTTAGAATGGCTACAATCAAAAACACCAATGCCAGTCAATGTTGGAGAGGATGTGGAGCAAAGGGAACACTCCTCCACTGTTGGTGGGAATGTAAACTTGTACAACCACTGTGGAAATCAGTATGGCGGTTTCTCAGAAAATTAGGAATCGAACTACCTCAAGACCCAGCCATCCCACTCTTGGGCATATACCCAAGGAATGTTCAATCATACCACAAAGATACATGGTTGGCTACGTTCATAGCAGCACTATTTATAATAGCCAGAACCTGGAAACAACCTAGATGCCCGTCAACGGAAGAATGGATGAAAAAAAAATGTGGTACATATACACAATGGAGTACTACTCAGCCGAGAAAAACAATGAAAGCATGAAATTTGCAGGCAAATGGATGGAACTAGAAAAAATCATCCTGAGTGAGGTAACCCAAACCCAGAAAGACAGTTATGGTATGTACTCACTCATTGGTGGATTCTAGATATAAAATAAAGAACAATCAGACCACAACCCATAGAACCATGGAGGCTATATATATATAGCATGGAGGTCCCTAGGACAACTGTGGCTTATAATACATTTTGGTTTTACTCAATTATTGAAAAAAAATAGCCAAATGAATGGAAACACATGAACTATGAACCAAAGGCTGAGGGGCCCCCAGCTGGATCAGGCCCTCTGAATAGGTGAGACAGTTGATTGGCTTGATCTGTTTGGGAGGCATCTAGGCAGTGGAACCGAGTTCTGTGCTCATTGCATGAGTTGGCTGTTTGCAACCTGGAGCTTATGCAGGGACACTTAGCTCAGTCTGGGAGGAAGGGACTGGACCTGCCTGGACTGAGTCTACCAGGTTGATTGCAGTCCTCGGGGGAGGCTTTGCCCTGGAGGAGGTGGGAATGGGGCGTGGGCTGGGGGTAAGGGGAGGGGGTGGGAGGGGGGAGAATAGGGGAACCCGTGGTTGATATGTAGAACTGAATGGTATTGTAAAATAAAATAAAAGGAAAAAAAGTTAAAAATAAATTTAAAAAATTTAAAAATGCATGTATGGCCTAAGTCAGGCGCCTTTCCTCCAGGCTTCTGCTGAAGGGCAATGTCCACATATCAACAGGCCACGCCCAGTGCCACGGTGCCAAAATGACAGGCTTGACTTAGGGACTCCAGCAGTCGGACCCACCCAAATCCCTGGGTCCAGATGACAAGCCCTAAGAGGTCCCGGCTGTCTCAGTCCACCGCAGTCACCTTCTGAGGATGTGGCCCCAGGTCCTGCCCTTTTCTCACAGAACAAGGCGCAGAGACACGTGCGGGGGTGGGGGGGTGGGGGGGCAATGATTGGCACGCGGTGAGGGGAGGGGGTCGCAAGACTGTCCCAGAGAGTTTTCCCTTTAACTGCAGAGAAGTCTGTGAATGACCACGGGAGGAGGGGGAAGTCTCTGGAAAGAATGCCTAAAAATTGAGGGGAGGGGGGCGTCAAACTCTTTTTTAAAACAAAGTTTTCCCACCTGGATTCGCCCCCACCAATGAATGCCTAGAGGGATGATGAGCCCAGTGGCCAGCAGAGCTCACAAAAGGCAAGCGCACCCGAGCTGCGGGCGCACCCACGGAGCTCTCGGGGCCCCACCCGGTTGGGGGCGCGGCAGGGGTGCCCCAGGCGCACGTGGTGCGGGCTGCGGGCTCGGGTAGACTGCAGTCGTGGACTTGGCTGACTTGAGGCTCGGCCGGCGTGCAAACGAGGCTGGAGCCAACCGAGGCGCGGAGGGGAGGGGGGGAAGCGCGCACAATGTGTTTCTTGTTAGGGACTCCCAGACCGGGCCAGGTTTTGCTTTTGGTGCGGCATTATAATATTAAGAAGCAGTTTGATTCCGGACAAGCCCGCCCTTGTTGCAGGCTGCTTGCGGGTTCCCACGGACGCCAGTGGGCAGACGCGGGTGGCCTGGGCGCTGCGCTCGTCTTGGCGCGGCGGGCGGCGGGGGGCGGGGGGCACCCAGCGGGCTGCGGCCTGGGGTCCCCGCGGTGACCCCGGCTCCCGTGGTGGCCCGACCCGCGGCTCGCGCCTCCCGGTGGCGCGCAGACTCGGCGACGCCAGCCCCCGCTCTCGCCAGTTCGCAGGCGGCCAGAGATTGTTTTCCAAGACCGTATCGCTCGGTCCAGTTAATTTTCTTTTTTTAATTTGGTGGCCGGAATAAAAAAAAGTCCCAGGAAAAAAAAAATCCTTTGTGAATGCCAAATGTGACCGCAAATCGGAGCACTTCACAGTATTGGTAACAAAATATTTGTGGCGCTCCGATCGGACCCTCCCCACCAAACTTCCCAAGCTCTCTTTGAACCTGGCTGGAAAGTGATCCTCTAAAAGGGGATCAGAAGGTGGCCAGCAATTGGATTTGGCACTTTTTTATTTTTTATTTTTTTTTTTAAACCTGGGGCTCGAGATAGGCAGGTAAACAGGACCGTGCCGGAATCCTAGAAGGAGTTATGGCCGGGATTGAGGCAGGGCGAGGGCGGGCCGATTTAAGGCTAAGCCATTGTAGAGTAGCAGCGGCGCTTCGCTAATGCCATTTATTAGCTGTGTGAGACACGAAGTGTAAGAGGTTAGGCGAGTCTTCAAAAAAAAAAAAAAAAACTCAAAGAGAAAAATAAACATCCTCGTGTTTGCTTTTCGTAGTCTTGCTCATTTTCCTTGAGTCCTAGCGCCCCTCATCTAAGGCCTTTTTAAACCCAAATTAGGTTTATCTGGTTGCAGGATAAGGGCTCCCTCTTGCCAAGGTATTAAATAAACACGTAAAGCAAAAACTCGAATCCTTATGCAACCCAGATGCTGTTTCCTCGAAAACCACTACAAACCCGGATAAGCCAGATAACAGCCCCGGCGGGTTGCGCGCCCCAACCCCCTCCCCCAAATCCCCAGCACTCCCGCCCTCACCCTTGGGTTTTAGGGCCAGCAGAGGACGATTGTATTTGGGATCTTTTCTGCAGGACTGGGGATTAGTAACTGCCGCTAACACTCTCAGCCGTGGATGAGCACCCTGGAGGGATCCGGGTGCCATAAACTATCCGGAAACGTTGGCATCTGGTTCCTAAAAGGGATCTTTCCCTGGAGATAAACCCGGGAGGAGGTGTCTGAGTCTCCAGGCTGACTTACAAGTTTCTGGACTCTTGGTGGTGTCAGGCGAAAACTCAGCACTAGGAAGGGGCTCCCCCTGCCCGCCCGCCCCGGCTTTTGTAGCGGAAATGAGCACGCAGATGCGGGAGCCGCACGCTGAGGCTGCGAGGAGCCCAGGACCGCAGCAGGCAGCGGGGCATCCTACCATCTCAGGGTGGGGGTGGGGCTGCCCTGGAAATGCCTGATGCTTTTTGCATAACCACTAAGGATTCCTAAGAGAATGTCAGTAGAACGAGGTGCATGTATGTGTGTGTGTGTTGGGGGGAGGATTCGCGGATCGGGGTGCTTCAATTTTTTTTTCCAGTCAAAGCCATCTAGGCAAGGACCATGGAGATTCAGAGGAATAAATAAATCCTGCCCCGAGATCCGACAGCGACCTCCTTCGCATCCACTCCTACCCTCCCGCCAGAGCCCCACGCCTCTGTTGCAAAAACAAATGAAATAAAACAAAACCTTTTTTTGCTTTGGCAACGTCTAAGCCACATTAACGCCCCCTCTTGCGAAGGAAGATTTCTTTCTTCTCCCTCTCCTGGCTTTTTTTTTTCTCGATCTTCTACCCCCCCTCACCCCCCCCTTCTCCTTTTCTTCTCGGTCCTCCTTCCTCCCCCCCCCCCCCCCCAAATCACTCGAAACTTAAGACGTGCAGAGGCTGCAGGTGCGCGCAGGCTGACGGCCCGGTCAGGGCGAGCCTGGGACCGCCGGGCCTTGCAGGCATTGATCAGCTGGGGCGCGCGCGCTGAGTGACGGCGCGGTTGCCATGGCAGCCGCCTGAGCGGCGCCGCGAGGACAAGGCTGCAGGGCGGCGTGAATGGGCGGCGTCACGCGCCTGGCGCCAGAGAGTCTGCTCCGGGGCTCCGGCTCCGGCCCCGCCGCGGCCTGGCCCGCGCGCCGCCGCCGCCGCCGCCGCCGCTGCCAATTCATCACCTGTCAGGGATCACTCGGGGGGTCACGGGCGGAATGGACACAGCTGTGAGAACAAAACCGAGGGGAAGAAAGGCGAGAGCTCCCAATTGCGCCAGATGTGCAAGAGAGGGGACCTCGAGGCTCGCCCCCGCCGCGCCGGCTCCTCCCGCGCCCCCCCCACCTTCTCCTCCCCGTGGCATCACGCGGGGAGAGTAACCGAAGGGGGCTGAGCCGGGACCTGCTTCTGATTACCGCGCGTGGCCTGGACACGGTGGGGGATCGGGGGGGGGGCTGGTAGCAGGGCTCAGGGAACTCCAGAGCGGGTCTGTCGCTTTAAGTGGGGGGCGACCCAGTGGGTAGCTGGGGGTGGCCAATATTTCCACCACCAGCATCCCCCCCACTCCCTCCCCGCCGCCCCGCCGCCGGAAGCCCTTCACACCTTCCCACCACCCACGGATCCCGCCCTTACTGCAGCTGGGCGCGTCCTGCAGCTGGGACCATTTGAACTTCGGGGCTCTCAGATGAAAACCCACATCCATACCAATTGGCACATTTTTATATGCCATTATAAGCCGCCCCTTCCCCCCCCCCGCAAAAAAAAGGCTCCCACCCCATTCCTGGCCCCCAAACATAATTTTAAGAAATGTCAGCCCGGGCTTGCTGTGACAGACTTGAAACTAGTAACTCCGGCCTTTTCTCAGTCATTGACTTACACAGTTTCACAATCCCCTTAAAAATGATCTTTAAATGAATGCAAAAAAAAAAAAAAAAAACTGGGTAGTGTGCCAACAGAATCGGATTCAGCGCAGCCCGGCAGACTGGACTCTGGCATGGCAGCCAGAGAAAGAAACGCCAGAGAACTTTCACCATATTTAGCAATTTTACTATATCAGGGTACAAGAATGGTCTTGGGAGAAGGCGCTCATGCGTTGTAGCTGCCAGTGTGTCGAGCGAGCGGAGCCGCACAGCGCTCATTATCATCCAGCCCAGGGCCTTTTCTGTGGGGATAATGAGGCTGGCACGGGCGCTAACATACGGTGTCCTTGGAAAAAGCTAAGAATGCGTCAGTGCCGCAGGAGATGCAATGTCCAAGAATCATAAGTAATAATTTGAGAATCCCAGAGATGTTTGTTTACGTTGGCTATTATTGTAAAATACTCCGAGTATAACATCATGAACCAAAAGTGTCAAAACAAAATCTGTTCCGCGGTGGCACGTATGTGACGGAAACACATGCACACAGAGTACATCAAGAGGCTCGAACTGTGTGTGGGGGGGGGGGGGGACGGGACTCAGATAGTAAATCCCTTCCAGGCTTAATAACCGAGGCAGGCGAGCGAGCCGCCCGTCAAGCGAACGCTGTCGCGGAGTTGCGGGCAGGCACTGCAGGATTTGCGCAGATTTCCCTGCAGGGCAGCGTCCCTCTGCAGCCTCCACACCGAGGTGGCCCGGTCTGACCACCTCTACGCCACCACCGGACTCTGCCTCCCTAGAGAGAA
The DNA here is from genome assembly GCF_049852395.1 of Peromyscus maniculatus bairdii. Taxonomy (NCBI): domain Eukaryota; kingdom Metazoa; phylum Chordata; class Mammalia; order Rodentia; family Cricetidae; genus Peromyscus; species Peromyscus maniculatus. Next base: position 32,985,522 of record NC_134873.1, on the reverse strand, counting down.
GCCCTGGGGCACATGGCTGTCACGTGGAGGTCAGAGATTGCCTGGCCCACCAGCTGAGGAATTAATCATTAATTGAAGGGAAAATACTGTTCCTCCCCCCACACACACACACAACACTACGGAGCTCTGCCCGGATTCTGCCTTCTTCCTCTTTTCTGGCATTCAGAGGATGTGGTGGATGGAGACAGAAAAGAGAAAGAAAAAAAAAAAAGTCAACAGGATACTACCAGTTTACCCTCTCTGAGGTTTTGTTTTTTGTTTACAGAAATATTTTTCCCCTAGTATACGGTAGTCTTCTGCAGAGCGAGAATTCAGTCTGAATTGAAGTGCTTGAGTCAAGGGCTCCAAACTTTCCAAAATGTAGCTGCATCCAGAAAAGGGTGCCGAGAGATTCCTAACCTCAGACGTAACAGAATTTCCTTTAAAAAACAGCGATAAGCTGTCAGTCAATAGCCGGGACCACCTACCTGACAAAGAGCTCCCCAAGAGCTGTAAGTGCTGGAATGTGACACCAGAAATCACAATTTGTGCATAATTAATCGCATCACTTTGCCACCTACACTGAAGGGCACAGACCAAGGGCAGTGTATGTAAATGTGGTTGCAGTGTGCAAACCCTACTAATGACCTCCGACTAATGGAGTCGTTATACTAAACCCTGGCCTCGTTCTTGGAGGGGCGGAGAGGGGGAGAATCCTGAACGTGCCGGGTCCCTCGGGGCTCCTCTGCGGTCTGAGGGAGACCGCACAGTGTTCGCTCCAACTCCGGTCACTGAGTTTCCGAGAAGGCCTCCCGCGTTTCTCCTCCAAGTTGCAACACCCCACGCGAAACCTGTCCTGAATGTGGACCTGGGTAGTTCCCCCCGCCACCCCCCTCTCCCTTAAACACAGCTTTCTTCATCTTAAAAGAAGGAACTCACGCTACAAACGTGACTCCCTAAACGGCGCGCTTCTTTCCCCCTCTGCAAAGGTCGCCGTCTTCCCTGACGCTAGCGACCTACGAGTTCCCCTCTGCTGAGCGGAGACCTTAGGGCTGCTGGCAGCCCTGGGCCTGGGGATGGCTCGCACCGGGCACACCTCCAGGGTGGAGGGGTCCTAACCACTCCGGGGATTGGAATCAAGCGGGCACATTTGCACACCCGGGCCCCCTGGGCTCCCTGCGCACACTGTACTCAATTTACCACCCCAGCTGGGCTGGCGCCCGCTCCTCCCACCCCACGGGCATTGGCTGCAAACGCGGAAGGACCGAGCGCTCGCGCTCACCAATGGGAGCGCTCTCTCGGCATGATGGACGGGGCCCCTTCCACCAATGGCGGCTGAGCGATGCCCGATCGAGTGGCCCGGGCGAGCGCGCATAAAAGCCGCCCCGCCCCGGCTCGCGCTTCATTCTGAGCCGAGCCAGGTGCCGCGCAGCCAGCTCAGCCCCCCCAACCCCCTGCGGCGGCTCCCTTTCCCCCGGCCTCTCCTCCTCCTCCTCCGAGCAGCATGAAAGCCTTCAGTCCGGTGAGGTCCGTTAGGAAAAACAGCCTGTCGGACCACGGCTTGGGCATCTCCCGGAGCAAGACCCCGGTAGACGACCCGATGAGTCTGCTCTACAACATGAACGACTGCTACTCCAAGCTCAAGGAACTGGTGCCCAGCATCCCGCAGAACAAGAAGGTGACCAAGATGGAAATCCTGCAGCACGTCATCGATTACATCCTGGACCTGCAGATCGCCCTGGACTCTCACCCCACGATTGTCAGCCTGCACCACCCGAGACCTGGACAGAACCAGGCGTCCAGGACGCCGCTGACCACCCTCAACACGGACATCAGCATTCTGTCCTTGCAGGTGAGACTCGCTCGCCGGGTACTCCCCTCCCTGCCCGTAAACTCCCGGTCGCCCGACCTGTCACTCTTTTTAAAAGCCCCTTGTGGAGACGGGCTCATTAACTTTATTTTTTAGAGAAAACTGTACATTGAGCCTCCTGCGGAATCGCTACTTAAGTTCTTCTGTGTGGGTTGCGTCTCTGGATCTGCATGGCAGCGTGAACCTGTTTAATGGGACTTGTTGGCACTTTCGTAAAAGGAGGAGGGAGGCTAGCCTCTTTCTAAGGTTGTCTAATACCCTGCCTTTTATCTTCTTTCTCTCCAGGCATCTGAATTCCCTTCTGAGCTTATGTCGAATGATAGCAAAGTACTCTGTGGCTGAATACATGGTGAGTGTTTGCGGGGAGCCTCCTCCTGTGTGCGCGCTTTGGTAATGGGCTTGTGTGTGTCTGCACAGTGTTTGACTTGGTAAATGCATGCTTCCCTCGCTCTGTTATGGGTGCCTCCTGTCTTACCAGATAGGCATGAAGGGGCTTGTAGCTGTGTGGTTACTCGGGATTACAGAACATTTGCCTTTCAAAAAAAAAGAAAGAAAGAAAAAGAGAAAAATGCCAGGAAGTTATGGCAGGTAAAGTGTTATACTGGCTTTGTGAGTCCAGAGGTGGTACTGTGAGGTACGAACCTCGGCTGTAATTCATCTTATCTCCACAAATTCTATACTGATTTCCCCCCCAAACTGCAAGCGTCTGAGATTTCTTGAGCTAGCCTGAGCTAGCGGAGGATTGCTGCTACCCTGAGCCTTTTTACCCCCTTGTGCTCTGGGATCCAGATTTCCCTATCTGTTAACTAAAGGGCTGTTTTCAATCAAATAATTGTTACAAGAAGCACCCTGGCGCCTGTGAGCAGGCTGTTAGAGATCCAAATAGGAGACTGGGTTTGGGAAGTTTTCCCCTGGAGTCTCTGCTGTTTTCATGTTTAATTTGTGCTGTGGAGGCCGGGTATGTGTGCCGCATCTGGACGCCAGGGGTTGGTTTAAATGCTCACACTGTGGCTTCCCCGGCGCCAGGCTGCCCGCCTCTGCCCTTAGGTTCCTCTCTAAGCTGCTTTTCTCCCCCAATCTTTTGCAGGCGTCTGGGGACTTTTTTTTTTTTAACTTTCTCTTTTTCTTTTGCACAATAAGAAGTCTACAGGATCTTTTTAAGTCGCTGAACTTTTTGTTTTGTTTATTTTCAACCATTTCACCAGGAGAACAAGTTGAATGGGCCTTTTTAAAAAGAGAAATGGAAGGAAAACTGAGAGTGATCATCTTCCCCCAGGAGTTCTCCAGCCTGGACTGTGATACCGTTATTTATGAGAGACTTTCAATGCCCTTTCTACAGTTGGAAGGTTTTCTTTATATACTATTCCCACCATGGGGAGCGAAAAACGTTAAAAATCACAAGGAATTGCCCAATCTAAGCAGACTTTGCCTTTTTCCAAAGGTGGAGCGTGACTACCCGAAGGACCCAGTATTCGGTTACTTAAATGAAGTCTTTGGTCAGAAATGGCCTTTTTTGACGCGAGCCTACTGAATGCTGTGTATATATTTATATATAAATATATATATATATATATTGAGTGAAGCCTTGTGAACTCTCTAATTAGAGTTTTCTTGTATAGTGGCAGAAATACCTATTTCTGCATAAAAATGTAATGACGTACTTATGCTAAACTTTTTATAAAAGTTTAGTTGTAAACTTAACCCTTTTATACAAAAATAAATCAAGTGTGTTTATTGAATGTCGATCGCTTGCTTTATTTCAGACAACCAGTGCTTTGATTTTTTTTTATGATGCTATGTTATAACTGAACCCAAATAAATACCAGTTCAAATTTATGTAGACTGTATTAAGATTATAATAAAATGTGTCTGACATCAATACCAGGATTCTGAATGATTTTTGAGATGGCTTGTGCTTGCCTGGGCCACATCTTCCGTTCTCTCTCTCTCTGTGCCTGTCTTTATCACGGATGTGTTCCATGCCAGCTCAGCAGACCAAAACATTGTTGCTGCTGTTAGGGATGGTGGGGACTGAGAACTCACACACCTAGCAGCTGGGCACTGGGACAGTTAGGTCACGGACAGTCTAGAAAGTGTGCAGTCTAGAGAGCCTCGTGTCTGGGTGTGTGCAAAGACGCTTGGAGCAGGATCCAGATTTAGAAGGGAAAAAAGGGCCTTGACCGGCACAGTTTGCCTCTGGGCATTTAGCTGTCAAACCTGGCCAGGAACACCCAGCCCTGCTCCTCCCTCTCTTCCTCCACCTGTGGCTTACCCAAGCCTGCCCAGGCCAGCTGCTTTCCCAGCCCCATGGCTATTAAGTGCTCTTCACCCTTGACTGCGATCTGAGAGGGAAGGCGCAAGAGAAGTCCCTCCCCCGCACCAAAAAAAGGGGTATCGCCAGTATTTCCACTAGCTCTCCGAGCCTTGAGGACGCCGCCGGGCCGCTAATTTAAATATGCATTCTATGGGTGCTTAGATTCTGCTCCCAGATTGGAAGTGACATGGGGTGGGGTGGTCCTGGAAGCTGGTCCAGGGAGTACAGGCGGGCGCAGTTCAGGGAAAGGATGGGACACGGGGCACGAGTATACACCTCTCACCTGGTGCCACTTTCTGGGCCAAGCAGGTGTTTGGGTGGCGCCTGCTAGTCTGCCTTGGCTGAGGTGTTTCCTGGCCCCTGACACCGAATCCATCATGGTGAGTGGAGGAGGGGCAGCTTCGGTTCCGGTGGTCCCCGCCTCTTTCCTGCGGGGTGGGGTTCGTCCTTAATGATTACACCAGGGGATGCCTGCTTTGGCCCTTACACCTGGGCTGGAGGCTGCCCCGAGGGGCCAAGGCAGCCGCCCAAAACACTAGTCACCTGTTGCCTACTGTAGCCCCTGTATGCACACTCGGCCAACCAACCCAGCATGCACTGCGTCCCCCCACCCTCCCCAAAAGCGGGAACAAGTTGCTGCCCCACCCCTATCCCCAGCCTGGTGACAGCCGCTTCTCATCCTCTGCTCGGGTGGCCGTGCGGATCTGGACCCTGAAGTGCAATCGTGCTATCTGAACGACAGGGCCCTTCGGAGCACCTGTGGGGTCGCTGGACAACCAACGCCGGCCTGCAACCCTTGAATGACTCCTAACCCGCGGCAGTCCTGGCAAAGTGGAACCTTTTGGAGGGGACTTGGAACTGCAGCCGGTCGCGCCATGGAGGCCGAGCGCCACCTGCTGGCAAACATGAGGATCGCTGCTGGCCATGGTTCTGCTGCTCCCGGGCGTGGGTGCAGGGTGCAGGTGACTCGGTCCTCAGCATTATCCTGACCACGCTCTCTGGCCATGTAACCTTCTAGGGAAATGATCGCTGTCATCCCTAAAGACTCCGCCTCTAGCGCCCTGTATATAAAGCCGTTCCACCTCAGAGGCCTTCAGCAGCATGCTTCTCCTCTGTCTCTAACTTTTGCCTTTAACGTTCCTTTTTTTGTTTCTGGAATTGCTTAATGCCTTTTCATCAGAACCCCAAATGTTACCTTATCAGAATAGGATGAGAGTGAGCAACATTTTCTTACTCCAGATCTTAACGCCATTTTCCCCTCCACTGTGTGAGATGTAGGTCCAGATGGTTCATGTACATTTTATCAGTTTTTTGAAAAATTCTTGCAGCTTCTAAATTTGGGGGATTTTGAGAATTTTGAATCATAACACGGTGGCAAATTTAGTAACATTCTCATACTTCATTTGTTAATTTTTTCCCCATTATATAAGTTTTAAATTTCCTTTCATTGATTTATTTGTGGTGCTGGAATCAAACTCAAGGCCTGAGTAATCCGAGGCAAGGCCCCTACCTCCAAGCCACCTCCTCAGACCATGATGTTATTATTCAGGAGGCTGGCTGTCCTTTAACAAGCTGTGGTTTCTAAAATAACTCGAACTCGAACGCGATGTCGGATTTGTTGCTGCTCTTTTGTTTCGTGGCTGTGTCCACCACAGACTCTGGGGAACCCGTATTTTGTCTGGACTTGTGAGAAATAAAGGACTGGCCTTTTTCTCATACCATCCTACACTCGGTTTTAGAACAACCGTCACGCTAGTTCAAAGGATGAGATTGGTGGGTTTGTTCTCGGCGCCGATGCTGTGGTTCAATCCTGAAGAGACGAGCAGATGTGTGTGTAGTCCTTCCATGGTACAGAAAGTGGTCCTGGATGTGCCACCCACGGCCAGTCGGTGGACAAGCTGACTGGGTCTGTTGTTGCTTCCTGTCGGTCGGGGGCTTCCAGGCAGAGCTGACCCAACAGTGATGAGCTTAGCAGTGTGGTCAGTCAAAAACTGTTACAGGAATCCTTAAACTCAACGATCCTTTGCCCCGACACTCAAGTCCTCCTTGGCCTGACTTCTTCTGCAGCTTTTGGGGTTCTCATAGCTTGCTGTTGGAAGGGGGGCTCCAGGCTTTGGGTGTCTCTGTGGCATGGACCTACCTGGACTTTGGCACCCTTTTTTCTAGTTTATGGTAGAACACAGGACAGCTATTCCTGGGAACTAGCTGAAGGCCATGCTGTCTTGAAAAAGAATGAAGGTAATGACCTATAGAGGACCTTGACCTGAAGTGTAATAAGCAGAACAATCCGGTTGATAGCTAGGTCTATAGTAATAATAGTGAGCCTGGGAGTTGCCCTACATGGAACGGGGAGGAGTCAGAAACCCCTGACCTGAGAGTCCAGTCAGCCCTCCCTCCTGCCACCCTGGGGCTTCCAGATGGTACGACTCCTGCCTGTTAATTACCCATGATCCCGTGAGTAAATAATTGCAACAAGCCCATTGGCTCATTTGTGGAGTCCTTCCTCTAAGCTGGGAGTGCCTTCTCTATCCACAGGCATAGACATTTCTTTATGTCTCCCCAGGAAGAGTCCCGCAGCACATGGTAGGCTGTGGGAGGTCTTTCTGTACACTGTGAATATGTGTTGCTCTTATTAGTTGATAAATAAAGCTGTCTGGCCAATGGCGAGGCAGAATAAGGTTAGGCTGTACATTCAAACTGAAGACAGGGATGAAGAAGGGCAGAGTCAGAGAAGACACCATCCAGCCACTGAAAAAGCAAGATGCCAGCAGATTGGTAATGGCGCAGCCACGTGGCAAAACATAGATTAGTAGAAATGGGTTAATTTAAGTTGTAAGAGCTAGCTGGTAATAAGCCTGAGCCATCAGCCAAACATTTATAAATAATATAAGCCTCTGAGTGATTATTTGAAAATGACTGTGGGACCAGGCAGGGCAGAAAAAAGCCTCCAGTTAATTGGTTTTATAGGGTAAATGCTGAAAGATCAGAGAAACAAAGGAGCAAGCCACAGCCACCTCTGACCTCGCCAACTCCTCAGACTGAAAGGGCTGAGCCCCTGCCTCCACCCCACCGTATCACCTCCTCTCTCTGCCCAGCCATATCACTTCCTGTTTCCTCCTCCCAAGTGCTGGGATTAAAGGCAGGTGCCTCCCAAGTACTGGGATCAAAGGTATGGGATCCCAAGTGCTAGGATTAATAGTGTGTGCAGCCACTGCCTGGCCTCTAGTGGCTAGCTCCACACTCTGATCTCCAGGCAAGCTTCATTTGTTAGAGCACAAACAAAATATCACTGTAAGCAATGGCAGCAAGATGATCCAGGAAGCCTAGGGATGGGCGTCCTGTTTAGTGAAGTAGGCACCAGGAGGAGATTTCCTAAGGGCACACACAAGGAAAGAACAGAGCATTGGCAAGCACTGTGCACACACCTGGGGCAGCCCCTGGTGAGGGGGAGCCCTCTAAACAAACTGGAGCTTTGGCCAACACAACTGAAGACAAGATGTGTCGAGCTGGGGAAGCGGACTGTATGAAAACATAAAACTTTAGCACTGATCTGAGACAGGCCACTAAAACAGCCCAGCTCCAGACCGCTCCCCTTGGGAACCAGCGTCTGCTCCTTCCCTGTATGGGCACACCCAGTGGGGCTCCTCCTGTGGATAATTTGGGGTCAGGCAATTCCTGGTAAGAGAGATAAACAAGGCCAACTTAAACCGGGACTGGGCACAAGCTCTGTGAGTGTGACTGTCCTTGAAGTGACCTGTCAGGGGGAAAATCCCTATTTATCATCTCATGACATACGCATGGATGGGTCCTACAGATGCTTAAATGTGTGGATATATGCCCAGTACATGAATAGACTGCCGAAGTTATATCACAGTTCATCTGACAGGCAGGTTAGGATCAGCCCCATTGCTGACCCTTCGATCACTTCCTCCCTCCACCAAAATTCACTAAGAAACAAAACAAAACAAACAAAACCCCACAAAGAACCAGAACTCTTGAGCTACATGCTTACTCAGGCCAACTTCCAATTCTGCACAGTGTATTCTATGCTAAACACAGACTTTAGTAACTAAATACTTGAATATGGTCACTGTGTTTTGTCCAATGTGTTGTCAAGGCGCGCACACACACACACACACACACACACACACACACACACACACACACACACCTGGAGTTGAGACGTTAAGAGTTAATTAGGATTGAATTGAGATTCTGGCGGGTGACACCCTAGGATGTGATGGACAGAAGTAAAGGGTTTATTTGGGTTTGGGTTTGGGTTTTGTTTTTTTATAGAGAAAATGCACAGAATTCTCACATTTAATGGTAGGGTAAAAGGTACTTATTTTTTTTTTTTTTTTTTTTTTTTGGTTTTTCGAGACAGGGTTTCTCTGTGTAGCTTTGCGCCTTTCCTGGAACTCACTTGGTAGCCCAGGCTGGCCTCGAACTCACAGAGATCCGCCTGGCTCTGCCTCCCGAGTGCTGGGATTAAAGGCGTGCGCCACCACCGCCCGGCTAGGTACTTATAATTTAAAAATATAAACAACACTGGAAACAAGGTACTGGGCGGGATAAGCAGCCTGTACAGCGAAGAGGAAGATCAAAAACGGAAGAACTATAGAGCACCTAAACTATGATCGGCAAAGTGATCAGGAAAGAAAACAATTAATTAATGAAAATAAACAGTGAATGAGTTGAAAAAATAGTTGAAGTGTTACGTCTCAAGCTCTAGGACAAATGGCTAAGGTGCCTATTTGACATATCCGAGTGGACCTGGCTGCCAGGTCCTCCCAGCATCCCTCACTCTCTACCTGTTACAGGGTATGGCCGGCATACCCCACCCTCTCCCCTGGCTCCAAACTCTCCAGTCCAGGTCCTGGGCTGCCCCTCCCCCAGAGGCTCTTCCCTGTCTACTCTGGACATTTCGGTTACCCACCACTTTTTACCTTTCGGTCCCTGGGCTGCTGCACCTGGTTTCCTCTCCCCTGACCCTCTCCTCACGGCTCAGGTCATGTCCATTCTGAAATCTCTCAGATGTCCCTGCCTCTGGCTGTGCTCTCTCCCTTTTATCTACAATAAACTTTCTCCTCCACCATACCTAGGAGCAGTCATGTCCTGCCTTTTTCTTTTTTTCATTCAATAAGAAAGCCACGAGCTGGGCGGTGGTGGCGCACGCCTTTAATCCCAGCACTCAGAGGCAGAGCCAGGTGGCTCTCTGTGAGTTCGAGGCCAGCCTGGTCTACAGAGTGAGTTCCAGGACAGGCACCAAAACTACACAGAGAAACCCTGTCTCGAAAAACCAAAAAGGAAGGAAGGAAGGAAGGAAGGAAGGAAGGAAGGAAGGAAGGAAGGAAGGAAGGAAGGAAGGAAGGAAGGAAGGAGAAAAAGAAAAACAGTAAGATTTCACAAGAAGTAAAATAAAATAAAATAAAAAGTAAAAGAAGTAATATAGCCACTGAAACTCAAAACTCTCTGCACACGGTAAAATCCAGGTTAGAAACTACTGAAGAAAGACTCGATAAACTGGACGATAGGCCCGAGGAACATGTACACAGGAGAAAGATATCACAAAGTGAGAGGCACAAGGGAAGGAGGAGGTAAGAGAGAAGAGCCACGTGAGGAATGCTTGACCACGGCTGCAGCCACGAAAAGGATTGATCACCGACAGCAACTGAACATCAGGGATGTCGGTTCTTAATCAAGGTAATATTCTACACACCCAACTGCACAATAAAAAACACTCATAGGGAACAAACACAGCTTGTCTCCTGGGCTAAGAACGCCCCTCTCCATACCTGCTCCTGTCCGTGGTCCACAGCACAGTCCTGGCATCTCCAGCATGCTGGGATTGCCCCTGCAACCGAGGCTGCATCATCGCCCATGGATTTCTTGCCTCTCTTCCAGAACTGCGATCCTGCCACATGGTACCAAGCCTCAGACTCTCTCCACGACCCCTTCAGCCCCCCAGCTTTCTTCAGGGCTGCCCAAACCACTGCCACGTGGGAAAGTCCACACAATACCAAGTCTGACTGTCAGCCTGTGATGCTCCGGACCACAGCTCTGTGTGCTGACCCTAAGGAAATGCTTTCTTCCCAGATTTTGACCTCAATGATGTTGGTTTCTTATTTAACCACAGCTGATTCTTTAGCTCCAGCTAATAAACTCTGATTGTCCCAGTAAGGAAAGGTTTTACTTCCATGCATTCTCAACCCCAAACACCACACCAACAGCCCTGATGAAGTCTTTACCTCTCTCTGAAACTTCAAGAGCCAGGCCTCCATGTCTGCGTCTCTCAGCATTCCTAGCTCACTAAACTCTGAGTATACAACAGTCTTTTCTAGCCAAAAAAGAAAGAGAGAAAGAGAGAGGGAGGGAGGGAGAGAGGGAGGGAGGGAGGGAGAGAGGGAGGGAGGGAGGGAGAGAGAGAGAGAAAAGAAAGAAAGAAAGAAGGAAGGAAGGAAGGAAGGAAGGAAGGAAGGAAGGAAGGAAGGAAGAAAGGAAGAAAGGAAGAAAGGAAGAAAGGAAGAAAGGAAGAAAGGAAGAAAGGAAGAAAGAAAGAAGAAAGAAAAGCTCTAAATCCTCCCACAATCCTCCCTTAAAAACACAGCCTGGTCAAGTCCATCAAAACAATATCCAACTCTAGATTTTACAGTCCATTGAGGGAACCCAAGGCAGGAACTCAAGCAGAGGCCACAGAGGAATGCTGCTAACTGGCTTGCTTTCCATGGTTTATTCAACTTTTTTTTTTTTAACTTTTTTTGATACAGGGTCTCACTATGTAACTTTAGCTGGCCCCAAACTTACAGAAATCTGACTGCCTCTACTTCTGGAGTACTAGGATCAAAGGTGTCCACCACCACAACAGCTCAGCTTGCTTTATTATACATCCTAGAGCCACCTGCCTAGGGACGGCACCGCCCACAGTGGGCTGGGACCTCAATCGTTAATCAAGAAAATGCCCCACAGACACGTCCACAGGCCAATGTGATAGAGACAATTTTTCAGTTGAGGTGTCCTCTTCCCAGGGGAGTCTAGTTTATGTCAAATTGATGAAAACCGAGCAACTGTCCCGTGAAGTTACATATGCATCTCTTCATTAGCCCAGCTGATCCTAACCTAGAAATCTACCCAGAAGTTACATTTGCCCAACTATGAATTAAAACTGCACCAAGCCAATGGATTCAGCATCTTTCCCCTTCTTCCTGATTGTTTTCTTCTCTTGATATTTTTTGGGGGGTGGGGGGAAGGGCAGGCATGGAGTTGCTCACCTTGTAGCTCTGACCAGCCTGGAACTCATTATGTAAACCAGGCTGGCCTTGAACTCACAGAGATCCACCTGCCTCTATCTCCCAAGTGCTGAGGTTATTAAAGGTGTGTGCCCCCACGGCCCAGAAAGGGCTCAGACAGGTCCAGCCTGCATCCTCAGACACATGCTCTAAGGGCAAAGGAGAACAGAGAAATCAGAGTTCACATTGTAGCCATGATGTTAGCAATGATGGTGGAATCATCATGTATCTATTGTAAGAAGATGTGGTTGATGTTCCTAGGACCCAAGATTCTCCTCTTAAGAGAAATGAGGACAATGTAAAGTCTTGCCATTGAACCGAAAGTGTTAGTCAGTTTAGATTTGCTTTTGTTTGTTTGTTTGTTTGTTTGTTTTGTTTTTTTCCCCCTGGAAAAGTATATGTTTCTAGCTTGCCACAGAATATGCTTAGTAGAAATGACTGTAAAGCCAGGGTTATCTGAAGCCTTTAGCCTAGGAGAAAGCAGGTTGCCGGGGAAATGCCTGACCTGCAGAGGGCATGGAATGTTCAAGTAGGGTCAAGAGGAGGGAAAAAGAACTCTTCAGGTATCCATGGAAGTTCAAAGACACCAACTATTATTATTATTATTATTATTATGTGTGTGTGTATATGTGTGTATGATGCGGGGAGCAGGCATGAGTGATGGCTAAAGTTACCTTTTAAGTTTAAATTACTGTGCTTAAAATGCCTCTAACCTGTAAGGCCCCTCTTGCCTAAGGACAGAGAACTTCCTGGAATGCTGGGGGCTGATCATATAAGGTAACAGCCCAATGTTTTCCCTTCTGTAAAGAAGCTTGGCTGTCCCGACTACACATTGTGTGTACTTGATCACACGTAGGCAGGAAGACCGTCGGGATGTACGCTTGCCCCTGATTGGATGGAGCCAGGAAGTTTGCAGCTTTGTGGGGTTTGCCTTCGTGAGCCCCTGACTAATGTAGTTTGGCACCCTGAGAATCCCAGGTACGGACCTGGCCAGTATCCGTGGTCCTAGCCTGTATTTAATAAAGCTTGCTTCAACTGTGGCTCAGGAACTGTGGTAGTGGCCTTATTCTCACCCAGTGGGATTAACACATACGTATGTGAAGGCCGGAAGACAATTCTGAGGGGTCCAGTCTCTTCTTCCACCTTTACAGGGCTTCTGGAAATAGAACTTAGGTCTCTTGGCTTTCGTAGCTACCTTGCTGATCCCCAGCTTATTCTAAAACGGGATGACTAGGGGGATAATTAATCACTTACGCCCCTCCCCTGCCGGCCAGGATGAGCTGTTAGGATCAGGATGGTGAAACTCAAGACACCAGAGGTCAGTGTATTGAATAAGTTAGCAAGTCAGACTCAGAGGGACAAAGAGTGTGTGATTTCTTCCGTGTGTGGAAAGGCGAACAGCAGCAAGGATAATAATAATAATAATAATAATAATAAATAGTAATAATGATAAGTTGATGACTTGTAAGTTGTAGGATACTAGAGAAGGATTGGGGGAAGATGGAGGGAAGAGGAGAACAGAGGGAAGAAGGCAAACACCAGCTGTGTCCCCCCAGCAGGGACTCTCTGGGCCCCGACACAAGGCTCTAGCGGCTGACCAGTCGCTGGCTCAGTCCCTGCAGACTGACCTTGACTTGCAGGGCCCTTGACCTCCAGTCTGAGCTGACAACAGCCTGTGTCGCTGACAGGGGCCTGTCGTGGGTCCCACCAACGGACAGCCAAAGGAAAAGTGGTCCAGACCTAGAGGAGCCCTCCCCCGCCCCACCCCGCCCCAGCCCGCCCCGCCCCGCCCCACCCCACCCCGCCCCCACGCCCCCAAGGCCATTTTCGGGAGAGAAGGCGTGTGGCTCCATGCAGTCAGAGCGGCCCTGCTTTGACACAATGCTCCACCTAGAGGCAGCATTGTGAACTCTGTTTCACAAATGAAAATCTTCTTTTGTAAAATGTGTTTTTAAAAATATATTCTATTCACACTCCCGACCGCCCCCCCCCTTGCTGACCCTATCCCCGTGTGTTGGTGCTCCGTGCATTCCGTTACTCCAGCCACCTCCTTTACACCTTTCTCCCCCCATAGTCTCCTCTCTCTCTCTCTCTCTCTCTCTCTCTCTCTCTCTCTCTCTCTCTCTCTCTCTCTCACACACACACACACACACACGCACGCACGCGCGCGCGCGCACACACACACACACACACGCACACACGAGCACACACACACACACGCACGCACACACACGCACACACACGCACGCACACACACGCACACACGAGCACACACACAAGCACACGCACACGCACACACGAGCACCCATCCAGAGCCCTCACGGGAGGGAAAGCAGCCGACTCTCCCGTCCGGCCTGCTTACAGACAGGCTTCAAAGCCAGCGTGAAGCCGCTCCATGGCTCTGGAGGAAAAAGTTCACCAAAACGCAGCAACCATCTTCAAACTCTGGCTCAGAACTGCCACGGAAGCCACGCCAGGCACAGAAAGGGAAAAGCCGTTCTTAGTGTTCTGATTTCATCAGAGCTTCCTGAAGCGCCCATCGGCTTAAAAAAAAAAAAAAAAAGCACACGTTAAAAATGTCAACTGAAATTGTAACTCCCTAGAGTAAAATATTTTTTTAAAGGGAAAAATCTCGTGTTTGAATTTAATCCAAGCTGATTGGAGTTGATCTGATTTAAAATGCCCTCGCTAGGAAACTAATTCCCACCCTCTCCACAGGCTCTGACTTTGTGCCTGACGGGGTTTCTGAGAGTCCTCCTGAAGCAAACATGTAATCTGTGCTTGCAAACATCAGCTGACAGGAAGCAATTCCAGCTGTGGCCGGGGCGCACACAGACGGTGTCCCCAGAGACACCCCAGCCTGGCAGAGAACCTCGGTGAAGGAACCGAAGCCCGTGGAGGGAAGAACCAAAGTGAAGCCCCTTGAGCCGAAAAGTCAATGGCCAGAACGGAAAAGTCACCGTTTATCCAGAGTGCCGCTTTACGTGGCTGGTCCCCCTAGGTCAACTGTGGTCTGAAGGGAAATGGAAAATTCGCTCTAAATAACTCTTAGGATTGCCTTACGTATCAGTTAAACACATGCACACTGTGCCTTCCTGGGGTGGCTTTACCACGCTTAGCTCTGTGGTGGGAAACGCAGCGCACCCGGGGTCCCACTCCAAGTTTCTGGGACCCACCTAGGATCCTGAGCCACGTCCACAGAGGGCAATAAGGCAGATGGCAGACGAGCCACGTCCACAGAGGGCAATAAGGTGGATGGCGGACGGACTCTTTTTTTTTTTTTTAATATAATTCTGTATTGATTCATTGGGAATTTCACATCAAGCACCCAAAACCTGCTCACTTCCCGGTTCCTCCATATCCTCCCCACACCTCTGCAGCATCCCCCTCCAAAGAAACCCCTCCAAAAATCAATTAAAAACAAAACAACACACACACACAAGCCCCTTTGGTCCTCCGTCTTTCCAACACCTCTTCATTCATCTTAATGGTGTTAGAAGTTGCAGTGTGTCACGCAGTATACCCTTTTGTCCAATCAGCCCCACCCGCAAATGTTCATTGCAACGAGTCACTGGTCTGGTTCAAGGCCTCTGGCACACCATCGTCACTGGACCCTCACCAAAACTGGTCTAGGATATCCTGCTGTTGCCCCGAGTCATGGAGATCCTGCGAAGGACCAGTCCGTTCACGCACTCTAGCAGGTCATAGATGCGGTAGATGTGAGGGTGGACCAACCCAAGGTCCAGGATGTGGGTCTGGGTGGTAGCTGAGCTGGTCCATCGGGGTCACTGCTCCCCGCACACACACACTCAGGGCCATGCCCTTGGGGCCAGCTCTCCCACACTCCTGTTGAGGGGTAGAACCATCTCTCCCCAAGAGCAGGGGCCATCTCTCCCATGGGGGTGGGGCCATCTCTCCCATGGGGGTGGGGCCGGCTCTCCCATGGGGGTGGGGCCGGCTCTCCCATGGGGGTGGGGCCGGCTCTCCCATGGGGGTGGGGCCATCTCTCCCATGGGGGTGGGGCCGGCTCTCCCATGGGGGTGGGGCCATCTCTCCCATGGGGGTGGGGCCGGCTCTCCCATGGGGGTGGGGCCATCTCTCCCATGGGGGTGGGGCCGGCTCTCCCATGGGGGTGGGGCCATCTCTCCCATGGGGGTGGGGCCGGCTCTCCCATGGGGGTGGGGCCGGCTCTCCCATGGGGGTGGGGCCGGCTCTCCCATGGGGGTGGGGCCGGCTCTCCCATGGGGGTGGGGCCATCTCTCCCATGGGGGTGGGGCCGGCTCTCCCATGGGGGTGGGGCCATCTCTCCCATGGGGGTGGGGCCGGCTCTCCCATGGGGGTGGGGCCATCTCTCCCATGGGGGTGGGGCCGGCTCTCCATGGGGGTGGGGCCGGCTCTCCCATGGGGGTGGGGCCATCTCTCCCATGGGGGTGGGGCCGGCTCTCCCATGGGGGTGGGGCCGGCTCTCCCATGGGGGTGGGGCCAGCTCACGGACAGCAGGCGCTTTGGGCTGCTTATTTATATTGAAATGTGTCTACAGGAGGAAAGTGTCCACCCCAGCAGAGCAAGCCTGGCTCCCCACGGCAGTGCAACTCTCACTGACAGACACTCTCTCATCAGCATCCCCTACGCACCAGTGGGGATGGCATTCCTGCAGGGGGCGGACACGTGATCACAAGTCACGCCGCCAAATGTCCAGGTGATAAGGGCTTTGAGGACAAATGACGGGCACAGAGGGAGAGACGCGAACTCAAGACCAGCTCAGCTGCAGTCCTGCGGCTCCAGACCCACGTCCTGCTCTGGACTTGAAGGCGCTTTGAACTCTGTCTCAGCCAGTTGGGGTGACAGATGGCAGCTCCCGAACACCTTCCAGGAAGCGGGGTGCTTCTTCTTCTTCTTCTTTTTTTTTTTTTTTTTTTTTTTTTTTTTTGCCTCCGGAGGCTTTCTGTCCAGCCGCGCTTCCCAGAAGCCCCACCCGACACTTCCTCATCCTGGCCTGCTTGTGGCACCCACTCCAGAGCAGCCTTTCTAAGACTGGGAAAGCCGGTGGCTGCCCCTCCCCCAGCCAGTAACGACCCCTGCTGAACGCCCCCTCCATGAGGTCGGGCGAGCTCAAGGGCTGGAGATGCTCCCTGCAGCGTTCTATTTTATTTTGTTGCCCGTTAATACTCGATTAATTGAAAAAGTGTGTCCTCTAGCCAGGTCCAAGGCAGTTGAGGGTTCACCGAGTGCATAGGCAGGATGCCTGGGAGGTAAGACACAGTGCCAAGGACAGGGCCCAGCACCACAGGACTGGAGCGGCTGGAGACGCAGTAAAGGAAAGAGAAGCTGGCTGACAGCCGTCCTTGTCGCGAGCTGCAGCAGCCAACACCTTTTCGGGTTCACACACAACACACACACACACACACACACACACACACACACACACACACCCCGCTCTCACCACCAGCTAATAAAAGAATAAAAGATAAAATTGTCAGACTTCTTAGCACACGTCTGATTCCACAACATCTTTGCAATACTCACAATAATATTACAATCAAAGGTGTGAATAAAATAGCATGTCCCCTAAGGTGGCCGGGCAAAGCTGGGTCATGGGCAGCACAAACAGACAAGTTATCCTGACAGTGATGCTGTGGCTTACTCAGTGTGTGGGGGTGTGCATGTGTGAGCACATGCATGTGCACATCTCTGTGTGTTTGGTTGGCCGGGTTTTTTTTTTAAAGCAGGGTCTCATGTAGCCTCTACTGTCCTGGAACTTGTCATCCAGGATGATCTTGAACTCTTGATTTTTCTGCCTGCACCTCTCATGTTCTAGGACTACAGCCGTGAGTTTACCGTGCCCAGCAGTTTGATATTTGAGACAGGGTCCTTCAGCCCAAAGGTGACCTCCCATTGGCAATCCTCCTGCCTCCGCAACCCCAGTTCCGGGATCACAGGTGTGTATGACCACATCTAGCTTTGTTCTGGGTCTCTGGATCAAAAGAGTGGTAAATGGATGAAGCAGGACGTGAAAACCTGAGGACCAGAGTTCAGATCCCCAGAACCTGTGTCAAAGATTTGCAAGTGCCACGGTCATCTGTCACCCCAGTCCTCAGGCGGCAGAGACAGAGAACGCCCAGAACAACTGGCTAGTTAGACTGGTCCGTGAGCGAGCTCTGAGTTCGGCCGAAAGACCCTGCCGAAGTAAATAAAACGGGAATGGTCAAAAACACCTGACAGCTTCAAGTCTTCACCCGTGTGTGACCACACACATGCAAACACACGTACATACATGCATGCATGCATATACATCACCCCCAAAAGAGGGACCACTCCCCTCCAAGTGAAGTGAAGACACATCCAAGAAGCTTAGTAAGCAAGTGTTGAGGTGATTGATGTCTAAGAGGTGAGCAGGACGAGGTCTCACTCACCAGCTCCGCCGACAGGCTGTCTGCAAAACGGACCAGTTATTAACCTGGGGGTACATCTTGTTTGCGAGAACTCAGCGCATTAAGCTAATTTGTTTCTACATTTGATGGGATTGTTTCCTCTCGGGATTTTCATAACTGTAATTACTGTATTGCAACAAATGCTGAAGTTGAATGCCTCAATTACAATATATTTTTATTGTTATCCCGGGAATCAAAAAGAATCCATCTTTCTCAAAAACCTCTACCCTTTCCAAAACACACATTTCCATTTTCAAAATTTCTTGCAATAATACTTCCTCATAAACTCTTCCACCTTTTACCCTCTGATTGAGCTGTGAAAAAGCATGAGTCTATTTGCTAATATATATATATATACATGTATGTATATATACATGTATGTATATAAGTATGTATGTATGTATGTAAGTATGTATGTATGAACTGGAGAGGCAGCTCAGTGATTAAGAACTCTTCCAGCTCCTCCAGAGGAACTGAGGCGGGTTCCCAGCACCCACAATGAACAGCTCACTATGTAACTGCAACTCCAGGAGATCTGATGCCCTCTTCTGGTCACCAAGGGCACCACGTGCACTTGCCATTCTCTCTCTCTCTCTCTCTCTCTCTCTCTCTCTCTCTCTCTCTCTCTCTCTCTCTCTCACACACACACACACACACACACACACACAGACACACAGACACACACACCTGGCTCTGTCCCCTGCCCTCATATCCTGTCATCTGTGCTTTTGGTTTATGCGCTGTTGGGGTTTGAACCCGGGGCCTCACGCATGCTAGGCGAGAACTCTACCAACTGAGCCACATCTCCAGCTTCATCTTCTTCCCCCACCAGCATCAGTTTTTAACCTTCTAGAGACCGCCTGTCCAGACAAACCCCAGAGAAACACAAAAAGCATGGGCTGGATACTCGGGGCCGTTGTCAGTCCTGGGTCCAGTTATTGTTGCGACGTCATGTTATTAGCCTGTCGCTTAGGGATTGTAGCTAAATTTGATCTTTAAAGTGTTATCTGACCATAAAGTATAGGGGTTGGAATCGGGGTACTGCTCAGTGGGTAAGAGTGCTCGCTGTGAAAGCCAGAAGATCGGAGTTCAAATCCTCAACAGCCACATGAAAAACCAGGTGTACATGCCTCTCACCCCAGCACCCTGAGCTGGAAACTGGTGAATCCCGGGATTCTCTGGTATGATGACAGATCCTTTCTCAAAAAATAAGGAAAGAGTTAGAAGATAGCTGATGTGTTCCTCCAGCCTCTACATACACACGTGCTCAGACACAAAACAGAGGTTGAGAAGGAGGCAGCAAGCTCTATGCATGAAGGGCACCCAGCCACAACTGCAGCCTGTTTGTAACCCCTGAACTTGACTATGGAGCAGAACCTGATTCAAAAGCAGGAAGATGCAGCGTGTGGTTCCAAAGGTGTCCCCCCACCTCCGAATGAGTGTCAACTTCACACACCAAAGGTGACTTTGTATCTGGGAATAGGGTGCAGACCTGAGCTGGGAACGGTGGCTGTGGTGGTTTGAATAGGTATGCCCCCACCGCATAGACTCATGTGTTTGAAGGCTTGACCCATAGGGAGTGGCGCTATTAGGAGGTGTGGCCTTGTTGGAGTGGGTGTGGCCATATCGGAGGAAGTGTGTCACTGTGGAGGAGGGCTGTGAGGTCTCCTATGCTCCAGCTATGCCCAGTGTGGGACTCAGTTGCTTCTGCTGCCTGCGGATCCAGATGTAGGACTCTGAGCCCCTTTTCCAGCACCATATCTGCCTGCGTGCCGCCATGCTTCCAGCCGTGACAATGATGGACTGAACCTCTGGAATTGTAAGCCAGCCCCAATTCAATGTTTTCCTCTTTAAGAGGTGCCGTGGTCATGGTGTCTCTTCACAGCAATAGGAAGCCTATGACAGTGACACATGCCTGAAATCCCACATTCTGAAGGCAGCATTAGAGGTATCACTAAAAGTTCAGGGACAGCCTGGGGTGCATGAGACTTTGTCTCAAAAAAAAAAAAGTGCCCCCAACAAAACTTAATTCAGATTTGAGGTAAGATAGCACCTTGAGTTGTCCCAGTAGCCCAGACAACATCTCTCAGCTTGGAGGACTTTTCCCAGACAGTGTGGATCAAAAAGGTGCTGTGTAGGTGGAGGTCAAGGCCACCTGAATGCAAGGCCTCTGCACGCTACATAGAATGGGTAGGAATTCTCTCCTGGGGACTCCAGGATAACACCGTATCCAAGGGGGCCCTGTGAGACCAGAGGAACCCCAGCTCACCATCTTGGGAGACAATCAAGCCAAAATACTGCTGGATCCCAATGGCCTGTGGAAAAAAAATAGGACACACCCCCAGGCTTGGTCCTCCAGATCCTGCATCCTGGAACCACCCCACCCCACCCTTGCATGTGTGTGCAAAGGACTTCCACACCTACTAAGCAATCTGTGTGGTGTGGATGAGGTGGTTCCATCGTAGCACATCCTCACCAAGATAAATATCACTGAAAACTTGTAACAGCTGGGGACCAGCATGGAAGTACACGCCTATAATCCCAGCACTCAGTAGGCAGAGGCAGGAGGATCGCTAAAAGTTCAATGTCAGCCTGCGGGCTGGGAAACCGGCTCAGCAGTTAAAGGACTTGCCATGTACGCAGCAATCGTGGGCCAGGGTTCAGATCCCCAGAAGGCGTGTGGATGCCTAGTGGACACGGTAGCCATAATTCCAACAGCCCAGCCTCAGAGACTGGGTGTGCCGGGAGCAAGCTGGCTAGTTAGACTAGCCACATTGGCAAGCTACAGGTTCAAGACCCTGACTCAATGACTAGAATGAAAAGTGGCCCAGGAATACTCCAGACATCAACATAGGACTTCTACACATGCACATGCAGACATGTACAGAGAGAGAGAGAGAGAGAGAGAGAGAGAGAGAGAGAGAGAGAGAGAGAGAGAGAAAAGCCAACCTGAGCTACAAAATGAATTCAAGGGTATCCTGGGCTAGAGAATGAAGCCTTGAGGGGAAATAAAAGCCTAGTCTAGAATGTTCTATAGAATGTGATCTTCAGGATTCCGTTTAAAGGAAGGGCACTGGCCTCTTTGGTGATGTATTGTGTCCCCCAATATACTGTGTCTCCCAATAAAATAAAACTTGCCTAGAGATCAGAGGAAATAGCCAGGCAATGGTAGCGCACACCTTTATTCCTATCACTTGGCAGGCAGGGATCTGTCTGGATCTTTGTGAGTTCAAGGCCACACTGGAAACAGAGCCAGGCGTGGTGGCACATACCTTAAATTCCAACACTAGTTAACCACGGAGGACTGTAGGTCTGTACAGACAGACAGGAAGTGACAGGACTGGGCAGAAGAGGAAGTGATGTAGCTGGACAGAGAGAGCAAATCAGATGGCAGAACAGCAAGGCATATAGGTGTGGGTAGACAGGAAGTAGCTCGCCTTTGGAAGCTGCAGAGTTGGTGAGGTGAGGTTAGCTGTGACTTTCCCTATTTCCCTGATCTCTCTCAGGTTTGCACCCCTGTATCTGGCTCTGTGTTTTTTATTAATAAGACCATTGAGAAATTCCTCTGCAGCCTCTGGGTCATGTGACCAGAGGTCCTGCTGCTACTGTGAAAATGGGACACTGGGCTTGTACGAAGGGACCCCCTGACATCACAGGGAGAAGCAGCCAGCAACAGGAAGGTCTCCTGGGACACAAAGGGGGCTCAGCACCCAGGTTCGTCACTCACCATGAAGTTCCTGTCACCAGCACCACCTGCAAAGGTAGCCCGGGTCTGCCTCGCTGGTGACTGTACCCTGTCAACATGTCAGAAAGCAGAGAGAAGGGGACACTGGGGCAATGCACGCTTTCACCACTTTGTTTTTATTTATCATAGCCCATGGGACAGCATCACCCACATCCAGGTCTTTTCTCCTCAGTTAAACCTTCCAGGACATGTCCTCACAAACACGCCCAGAGGTGCGCCTCCTAGGTGATGCTAAATCCATCCAGTTGGCAGTGGCAATGACCTGTCACTCATGTGCTATGTCAGAATGAGTTCCAACAGGAAAAAATGGTAAGAGACAAAAGCTGGGGGGGGGGGGGGCGCCATTGAAAATGACGTTTTTTGACTCCTAAAGAAGGCCCATGCCCATGTTTTGATGCTGGTGATCACGGCTATCAAAGGGCCCTGCCAGCTAGCCCCTTGAGTGCATTTACAGAATAATGTAATGTTTTGCCTCCGAATCTATTTTGCAGACATTTAAACCGATACAAAAATTTTAGATGGCAAGAAAGAAACGTGTGAGAATATACGTATTTTCACACGCCGTTAAGGGGTTTGCATGAACAAAAATGTTTAGAGATTATAATTCTAAACGCTTGATCTCTTTCTGTTTCAGACTGTGTTCGAGACATCAGCTCTCATGTTAGAACCTACCCCAGATGGGATGCTGTAAGACAGCCATGACACACTGTGTTGCCAGTATTCTGTCTTGTCATTCTATGGGGTTTGGGTGGGAGGGAACTAATCTCCATTAGGTGTTATTTTAATTGTATTTTACCAGTGATGAAGATGAGGATGAGCATGTGTGGTGTATGTAAGAGGTTTTCTCCCCACCCCTGGGTAGTAAGTTTGTCCACCAGATCAAGTCGAATTGAAAAAGAGTAACAACAGGTTTATTTTTGCAAAGCAACTCCTGGGCAGGTTCACCAGTCCCAGAGATCGAGGCTGGAGAAGCCCCATCCTCGAACTAAAGCAGGGAGACTTTATAGGTTGTAGGCAAGAGGTGGTGACGTGCCCGCCACAAGCTTGGATTTGTGCCCAAGGATGGTCAAAAGCTAAGCAGTTAGGCGGGGATTTGGGCTGCTGGAGACCCCAGGGGAGAAAGTCACAACAGTTGCTAAGAATATGGAACTGGGTTTTTTTGGCAGCTTTTTCTTTGTTGGGAGACTCTAGGAGTGGGCGGGGTTGAGAGAGAGAGAGAGAGAGAGAGAGAGAGAGAGAGAGAGAGAGAGAGAGAGAGAGAGAGAGAGAGAGAGAGAGAGATGGGGCTCTCTGGATCATGCAGGGGTGAGCTGGAGGTTCCAACAGTATGAACGCCTGTGTGTACAGGAGGACATCATATGTCCTGTTCTGTCCCCTTCCTCCCAGGGTCTCTCACTAAACCTGGAGTGAGGCTGGCAGCCAGCAAGTCCCAGCAATCCTTTTGTCTCCGTCTCCACGGTTCTGGGGTTACGGGTGCATTCAGGTTTTCACACGGTGCTGGATCTGAACTCGGGTCCTCATCATATGCAGCAAGCGCTCTCAATCACTGGACCACTTCTCCAGCCCCAACCAGATGTGCTTGCGTAAGGTACATCATATAGCTGTGGTCAACGGTGAGTTAGCTAGCAGCTGGGGCTTCTCAAAGCTGTTCTCATACACACTTATTTTAATTTTGAGACAGGGACTCGTTACGCAGCTGTGGATGGCCTGGTACTCACTCTGTAGACCAGGCTGGCTTCGAACTCCTAGGGAGCTGCCTGCCTCTGCCTCCTGGGGGCTGGGACTGAAGTTGTGCACCACCTTTAATGGCTGATGCTGGCTGTCACTGCAACTCCTATACTACTGTTGTTTTTTTCCTGCCTGGGCTTCCTCACAAAGTGGCAGCTACAGACAGAGCGCGGAGGTCTTGAGAAACATCCGGGGGAATTGCTTTTTCCATGAGCCGGTCTTGAAAGTCATGGGGCATCACTGCTGTTGTCTCTCACTGGAGAGAATCATGAAGCCCCTTCCCTTCCAGGGATTGGGGGCATGGACAGCGCCCCTCCCTCCTGGTACTGGGATGGAGCATTGGAACTTCGTGTACAGCCACAAAGATTTTTGTAGCCAGTTTTGGGAACTACAAACAGCTGAGGATCACTCCAGGGGGCAGAGAGGGGAAAATCCCCTCCCAAAGACCCATCACCAGAGAAACGGAAGGGGAAAGTTCCCTGTGCATCACAAAGGGTGCTCCCAGCCTATTTGGGAAACCGATCCTCTCAGGGCAGACCACAGGATGAGGCCGCAAAGACTTCCTTCTGGGGAGATGGAGACCCAGCCAGGACACGGCCCCTCCTCACACCCGGCGGCGGCGGCGGGGCAAGCAGGCTGCGCCCTCTTTGGCTTCCCCACCTTGGAGGTCCTCTGTGTTCCCAGAGTGCCCGTGGGGTCAGCAGGCCCTTTGAACACCCTCGGCGGGGTGGCCGTGGCTGTCCGCGTTCTTCTGGTGTCGGGGCGCCCCTCCCCCGGTGCTCTTCTCTCGGTTGGGAAATGTCAGCTAGAATTCACACCCATCGTACAACGACAGCGACGGAGAAATTAGAAGCGGCTCTCTGCCGCGCGACTGCCACTGCGCTGCTCTTACATATGGCTTCCAGGGAGAATGTGGGTTGTTGGGGTTTTTTTTTTTTATTTTTTTTTCCCTCTTCCATTTCACTGATGGTTTGGCTATAGGCTCTCAGAAAACTTGGGCTCTTGCCTATAACTAAGAATATAAAGGCCTCACGGAGAAAACGTTAAGTGTATAAAAATCTTTAATACGTGCTATTTGCGGATCGCATATCAACATCAGCTGTAAAACTCGAGCCCCTTACCCACCCCCACCCACCCACCCCTCCATCAAATAGCAGAAACGGAACCTCCACCGGCTTGTACAAAGTTCCCAGAACTTCCTTCCTTCCTATCGGTCTATTTCAGCCAGTCACTGGGACAAGAAGGGCAACAGACCCTCAAGAATGAGACTGAAAGCCGGGCGGTGGTGGCGCACGCCTTTAATCCCAGCACTCGGGAGGCAGAGGCAGGCGGATCTTTGTGAGTTCGAGGCCAGCCTGGGCTACCAAGTGAGTTCCAGGAAAGGCGCAAAGCTACACAGAGAAACCCTGTCTCGAAAAAACCAAAAAAAAAAAAAAAAAAAAAAAAAAAAAAGAATGAGACTGAAGCCCTGTGGCGCCCGCCTTTAATCCCAGC
The DNA here is from genome assembly GCF_049852395.1 of Peromyscus maniculatus bairdii. Lineage (NCBI taxonomy): Eukaryota > Metazoa > Chordata > Mammalia > Rodentia > Cricetidae > Peromyscus > Peromyscus maniculatus. Next base: position 32,960,675 of record NC_134873.1, on the reverse strand, counting down.
ACTGGAGAGGCAGAGGTAGGCAGATCTCTGAGTTCGAGTCCAGCCTGGTCTACAGAGCGAGTTCTAGGATAGCTAGGGCTACACAGAGAAACCCTGTTTGGGGGAAAAAAAAAAAAAAAAAGGAAAAAAGAAAAGGAAAGAAAAAATTACTAGACTGAGGGGGTCGAGAGAGATTGCTCAGTGGTTAGAGCATTTACTGGCTCCTCTTCCGGAGGGCTCAGGGTTGATTCCCAGCACCCATGTGGCAGCTCACAACCACCTGTAATTCCAGTTCTACGCAATCCAAAGCCCCAGCCTCCTTAGGTATCCGTCGTACATGCACAAGGTACATAAACATACATGCAATTAAAACAAACACACACACACACACACAAATACACGCGCATGGGCGCGCGCACACACACATATTTTTTTTTACAAAAAAAAATAAAGTAATAATTTTAAAAAAGAGTGGGACTGAAGAACAATGTCAACAGTAGACGATTCCAGAAACAGCCGGTTCTCCCACCGCTGCTCTTCATCCTTGCCTGTAGGTGCCGAAGAACAGCTCTTGGATGTTCTCCTTGGCTGATGTCCTGGGAACTTGATTCTTCATCTGTTTTTAAAATGGTCCTTTCAAGTCCCGAAAAGCTAACAGTAAGACTTTCTAAACTGAAAACTAGGTGTACGCGGCTGCGGAGATGGCTGAGCAGCTAAGAGCGCTGGCTGCTTTTCCTGAGGGCAGGGGTTCAGTTCCCGGCACCTGCACGGTACCTCACAACCATCTGTAGATCCAGTTCCAGGGGATCAACCCCCCTCTTGTTGTTGGTTGTTTTAACTCTTTGCTCTTTTGGGGGCCCCGCCACTCAGCTCCCAAATAAATCACACAGCGCCTTATTATTTCTTATAAATGCTTGGCTTGTTTCTAGCCAGCTTTTCTTAAATTATCCCATCTACCTTTTGCCTCTGGGCTTTTAACTTTCTCTATTCTGTATACCTTTCTTTACTTCTTACCCCGTGGCTGGCTGTGTAGCTGGGTGGCTGGCCCCTTGCATCCTCCTCTCCTCCTTTTTATCAATCCTTGATCTTTTCCACCTGGATTTCTCCTATTATTTATTCTCTCTGCCTGCCAGCCCCGCCTATCCTTTCTCCTGCCTCACTATTGACTGTTCAACTCTTTATTAGACCAATCAGGTGTTTTAGACAGGCACAGTAACACAGCTTCACAAGGTTAAACAAATGCAACATGAAAGAATGCAACACATCTTTGCATCATTAAACAAATGTTCCACAGCATAAACAAATGTAACACATCTTAAAATAGTATTATACAACACCCTCTTCTGGCTCTGTGGGCACTGTATATACACATGCATGCATGCATGCAAAACACTCATACACATTAAATAAAAGTGAAGAAATCATGTAAAAGAAAAACCATAATATATGTAGAGTCTACTTTTTATGTATCTAATTCTACAATGGCAAGGTTAATCAGATGCACACACATATATTCTATAAACCATATTATTAAATATAACACATATTCTGTCTCACAGATATGCCAAAATTGTCCATGGCACTGTGGAAATAGAAATACTAATATCTTCCACTTCAGAGCAAAGTTCAGCTAAAACTCCGAGGTGTTTGATCAGCGTGGGGGGTAATATTTAAGACAAAGTCAGTGATCTAATGAGTTATGGTGTTCCATAGCTTGTACTTACATAACCAACTCTTTCCTTGGGTTCAAAACCAGGCTAAGCACAGCCTGGCAAACAACTTTGGGACAGTTTGACTCTAACTAAGAAAGACATGTGGAAATCATCGACACCAAGACATTTTGGCAGCTGGAGGAAATGCCAGCATCACTCCCAAATCGAGAGCTTTAGTGGTAGAGCAAAATAAGCCTGGGGGAGTTGCAGGGCCAGAATTATCCCTGCCATTTCCACCAAATGTTTCTGCAGAGCATCTAGCGTGGCGTCTGCCGTGGGAAGTTAGCCTTTTCAGAAGGGGCGGCTCCTGCTGTGAGCCGGTGGGCCAGGGTATCCACTCATGGTGGACTTTGCCCCCTCCCCATGTGGTGATGTCCACAGGGGTCTGTATTAGTTACTTTTCTAATTGCTGTGAAGAAATTGACGAGAAGAAGGATTCTTTGGGTTCACAGTTTGAAGGTACAGCCATCCATCATGGTGGGGAAGGCATGCGGAGAGAGAGGCTCGAGGCTATGGCAGCAGGCATGTGAGGCTGCCTGCTCACATCCCCAAAGAACAGGAAGTGGAGAGCGAGTCACGCTGGTGACCATCCAGCTTTGTCCTCTTTCCTCTTTTATCCAGTCCACCACTCCAAGGAATGGTGCTGCCCACTTTCAGGGTGGGCTTTTCTTTTGTTTTTGCTTTTTGAGACTTGGGGTTTTTCTCTTTGTAGCTCTGGCTGTCCTGGAACTCACTCTGTAGACCAGACTGGCCTTGAACTCAGAGAGATCTGCCTGCCTCTGCCTCCCAAATGCTGGGGCTAAAGATGTCAGGCTGATATCTTAATCTCCCAGATAACACTCTGAAAATTCCCTCACAGACACATCCGAGGTGCTTGTCTTGACAACACCCTAGACCTATCATAATCCAGACAAGGAGGCAAAGCCAATCGCAGCAGCTCAGCCCATCACCCCAGCGTGGCCCAGCCTCCTGAAGTTGACGTTCCACCCCCTGCCAAGTCCCCTCTTGTAGTAGAGCTGGCGGTTTGTGTGGCAAACAGCGATGATGGGACACTCCAGAGAACAGGCTGTGTAAACGTACAGCTAACTGTGGTGTGGGGCGCTGGCTCTGGGTCTGCTTTGCTCTGGATGCCAGCTGCTGTCGTATTAGCATCCCCTGTGGAGAGGCTCAGATGTCAAGGAAACTGGGCCTTTGGGCTAAGTGCTGAGGAGGAGCAGAGGCCTGCCTACAGGAGTGAGTATGGCCACCTATTTGCCCACCTAGGCCAACCTTAGGATGACCTTTGTCTCCTAAGCTGTTCAATCCGGACCACCCGATGAAGCCGTTCCCGCACTCTCGGCCCCCTGATGTGGTGCTTGATATGGAATGTGTGTTGTTTTGAGTCACTGAGTTTGTGTGTGTGTGTGTGTGTGTGTGTGTGTGTGTGTGTGTGTGTGTGTGTGTGTGCAACAATCTGCTTCTTGACATCTCCTCTCAGCATGGTGGGCTTCACCACCTTTGGGAACCTGGGGTCAAGTCTCTGCCTGGGAGGAGGAAGAAGCCATCCGGAGGCTGGCCCTCAACATGCTTGGTGAACCTGGAGTCAGATAGCTGCAGGGCAGGCACCAGTGTCCGGCGTCCATCCTTGTTAGCCTCGCTGCACTTAGGATTACGTCTGCTCAAGGTGAGAGGCACCCAGTTCCCAGCCCTAGGCCGGTGTGTTCGTTCATTCACACTCTCCGAGTTCCTAACATGGCTACAGCACCAGCTCCAAGAAGGGTACAGGGACAGGGGGATTGCTGGGACTTGCCGGCTCCTGGCCGAGCCAATATGAGGAACTCTAGATTCAGGGAGAGAGAACTTGCCTCTAAAAAATATAGAGGAGGGGACTTCTCTATAAAACCCTCTTCTGATTTGTGAGTATACGTACGGGTATGTACAATGTGCATACACACATGCACAGACGGACACACGTAAAGAATAAATCAATACAGGCCGGGCGGTGGTGGTGCACACCTTTAACCCCAGAACTCAGGAGGCAGAGGCAGGCAGATCTTTGTGAGTTCGAGGTCAGCCTGGTCTACAGAGCGAGATCCAGGAAAGGCGCAAAGCTACACAGAGAAACCCTGTCTTGAAAAAAAAGAAAAGAAAAAAAAGAAAAAAAAAGAATAAATCAATACATTTAAAAAGGAGAATTTGCCACTGCTCAGTTTAAACATTTTCCCAGCTGTTGAGTCCCATCTCTTCCTCTCTGGAAGTCATAGCGAAGTGTCTCTTCATCAACAGCAGCTGGTTTTACTTTTACCATTCAAATGCTGCTCATTCTCAGACGGCGCTGAAAAAGACACCGATAGACCCCTCGATAACCTTTTCCCCAACATAGTATTTATTGACAGAGCCCTTCTTAGACGCGTGATTTAAATACACTTTTGTCACTAGAGTCGCAGCACTAGCCTTTAGTAGTATGCAAATATCCCCACAAACGTCCAAACTGATAAAAGGCCTTCACTGTGAACTGAGTTCAAAAATCCAGATTCAGTGTCATTAAAAAACTAACTCTATTAGTTTTTTTTTCCAAATCAAAATTCAAGTCAGCATGTCAGTCCCGTGGCTAAGATACGCATGGATGTGGCTGACGGCCAAATGATTGAAAACAACACTTGGTCTGAAATAAGCGAGATCATAGCACGGGGGTGGGGCCCTCACTCCTCGCAGCATCCGCTGACCGGAGATCTCACAAAGACAGGAGCGGCGTTCTCTCTTCAAGCAGCGCGAGAAAGCTGGGGACAACCGAAGGAAGGAGACCTGGGTAGGGTTCGATGCGCCACTTCCTGTCTTCCCTTTCATTGTTAAGCAAGGCAATACTCCAGAAATTCAAACGAGGAGGGTTACAATGAAACACACCAGTGTCTACACGTGTCCACACGGCCACGCCTGTCAGTTCCGCCCTAGAAACAGCCACCTCTAGTGGCCTCCCTGGTTTACCGGCAGCTAGACAAGCAGTATGCACACTATCCTCTGTCCTCTGATGATCAGTTCTGTAGCTAGAGTTTTCCTGCCTTGCCCACAGTCAGGACAAATCTCTGTCACCCGCCAGTCCCACAGCCGCTCAGACCCAACCAAGTAAACACAGAGACTTATATTGCTTACAAACTGTATGGCCATGGCAGGCTTCTTGCTAAATGTTCTTATATCTTAAATTCATCCATTTCCATAAATCTATACCTTGCCACATGGCTCGTGGCTTACCAGCATCTTCACATGCGGCTTGTCAAGGTGGCGGCTGGCAGTGTCTCTGACTCAGCCTTCCACTTCCCAGAATTCTTCTCCTCCTTGTCCCGCCTATACTTTTTGCCTAGCCACTGGCCAATCAGTGCTTTATTTATTGACCAATCAGAGCAACACATTTGCCATACAGAACATCCCATAGCACAGTTCGGTCTTAGAAACCCGGCTGTCTTAGGGTCACTACTGCTGTGATGAAACACCATGACCTAAAGCAAGCTGTAGAGGAAAGGATTTATTCGGCTTACACTTACATGTCATAGTGCATCACTGAAGGAAGTCAGGACAGGAACTCACACAGGTCAGGAACCTGGAGGCAGGAGCTGATGCAGTGGCCATGGAGATGCGCTGCTTACTGGCTTGTGAACTATGGCTTGCTTGCCTGCTTTCTTATAGAACCCAGGACCACCAGCCCAGGGATGGCCCCACCCACAGTGGGCTGGGCCCTCTCCCATCAATCACTAATTAAGAAAATGTTCTACAGGCCTGCCTACAGCTTGATTTTATGGAGGCATTTTCTCATCTGAGGCTCCCTCCTCTCTGATGACTCCAGCTGTGTCAAGTTGACATAAAACTATCCAGCACACCTGTATGTACTTCCTACCACAGCAGAAGACCAAGAGCTCCCCAACATCACACACACACACACACACACACACACACACACACACACACACACACACCCCTTCCCTCTTGTTCATCTGCCCAAGCACAGTTATAACTACACCAACCATATTTACACCATTTCAAGTGTACCAGACCAAGAAGAAAAGCAAGTATGCGTCTCTTCTTGCAGGGACTTTTAGTTTTTCTAAAGCTGACTTTCATATTTTCTGTCTTTCTTGTAAATTTATCTCCAAATTTCCCAGTGTATCTGATGCCCTTCCCCCTCCTCCTCCTCTTAGAATAGTGACCTATTTTCGTTATTTTACACTTCACTGTGACTTTTACCATCTACTTGTCCCTTCTTTTTCTGCCTTCCATAAACTCAAGCACAGCAGTTCCCCGTGAGTCTTCCCGCCTCAGCCCAGGTGCAGAATGTAGAAGGGGGGATTTCTAACAGTCCCCCTCTACTCAATTCTCTCATCTGGGAGATCCGGATTCCTAGACGAAATATCTAGCTTTTTCTTGGTTTACTGTCTTATTTTGCTGGAGTATATCCTTCAATAGTTTCCCGAAAGACCCATATCTTCCCTGTGCCCCCTTTTCCTTGGGGGTCAGTAGCCAGGTCAAGATGGAGGGAGATGTATAAGCTCAGCCTACCATCCTTTGGGGACACATAATAATGACTTGTACTCACATTTGCCAAATTAAATGTGTTATACTCCGAGGGGCCATGGGTGGCGCTGTTCCTTTGCAATTGATTTAGGCAAGAATGGCCGAGGTTTTTCTTTTAATAGGTCGGTGGTGGACACGCTTTACGGAAAGTGTCAAAAGTCGCATGGGGGAAAACCCTGCTAAGCTGAGCCTTCAGCTGGAGGAGCCTGAAAAGGGCTCATTGTCCTGGTGACAGGGAACTAGAGTGAAGATCTTCCTGCCCGGCACAAACACACAGCTGTCAGTCACCCCTAAGAGCAAGAGGCATGGTTTATCCTGAAGCCAAATATCAGTGTTCACGGCCCAGGAACACAGGTTCGGGTCGCTTCAAATACCACGTCCTAGTGTGGTAACAGCTTCATGACATTTTTATAGCCACAGAACCCAGAAAGTCATCAATCAAGGCACTTTAAATACCCTGGTGGAGTCAGGGAGGCAGGTCACAGTGAGGCAGGGAAATCTCTGCTCAGACGCTATCAGGTGACTGTGCTGGTTAAGGGGAGCTGAGGGTCTGTTTGTGCATTCCAAAAGCACTTACTTAATGGTCATAAGGATGTTAGGGCTCACACCGAGGCAGCCATGAGTGGCTAAAGATAGCCAGAGATAATTTGCCTCTGGACCTGCAACATTCCAGGCCCCCCTCCACCCCACTCTACCCCTTCACCTCAACCCCACACCCACCCCACTCCCCCATCCCACCCCCGCCCCACCCTACCCTCACCAAGGGAGTTCTAGTCAGTGTATCAGCCTTTTAGAGTGTTTCTTATCTCTTGGAACTTCAGTTCTTATCCTGAATGGAAGTAATTCTAGATTTGCCAGATGGTGTGAACTTGTGGATGAATCCCCAGTTCTCTCTCTCTCTCTCTCTCTCTCTCTCTCTCTCTCACACACACACACACACACACACACACACACACACACCACACACACACACACACACACACACACAGAGAGACAGAGACAGAGAGACAGAGAGAGAGACAGACAGACAGACACACACACACACACACACACACACACACACACACACACAGCACCAGAAATAGGCAAAAGATTTTACAGTGAGTTGACTATAGCTGTGGTTCTGTTCCAAGATTTGTACCCTTGATCTCTTGAGCCTCTGATCTGTTCTTATCCTAGTACACATCACACTGTTACTGAGGTTTATGTCAACTTGTTTAAGTTTTTGTTTTGTTTTGTTTGTTTGGTTTTCAGGCAAGGTCTTACTCCGTTAGCCCAGGCTGGTCTCAACATGATGAGCTACGTAAAGACCTGTAGGTAGACTGAGTCCAAGGCCAGGGTGGCCTCAGGTCCCGAGCCCTGGCTACTGAGGGTCAGAGAAGAGAAAGGGAGAGAGAGATGGGGAGGCCTGGCATTGGGCATTGACACTGCTCGGCGGAAGGACTGGACCCACCCAGCTCACACCCACCCCTTGCTGGGACCCAGAAGCTCATCGGCCTCTGAGGAGAGTCCCATTGAGCTGGGAAGTCAGCTGGGTGCCGTGGGGGCTGCTGGTTGCCGCTCTTCACTGTTACAGAGTTCTGCTTCCCTGACTCCTGGTCCTTTCATTCCCAAAGCAGGAAGTCACAATATTGATGTGTTTGTTTGTTTGTTTGTTTCTGATTATTTGTTTGACTCGGCAAGTTGGTCTTAAATAGTCTTTTATTGCATGTATCGATTACACATAATAATGGATTTCATGATGACACTGTCATTTGGGTGTATGCAAGGTATTTTGACTATATTCATCCCACCCTGTTACCCTTTCTTGTCTCCTCCACTCCCACTGATACTTCTCTTCCCAGTGGGTCCTCTCCTCTTTCCATGCCGGCCAACCAAAATGAGGGGCATTTAAACAAGCCAGAGGGAAGCAGAATGTGGGTGGAGAAAGCTGCGCCCAGAAGCCACGGTGTTGATCTACACAGTCAGTAAGGAATGCACGCTAATCTGTGTCAACTGCAGATAGCTGTGTCTGGCTTTGTGGCAAGGACTGGGGTCAATAGGCAGACGTTCACACAAAGCTGAAGTGGCCCTTGACTGTCTCAACCCACCGTCTGTCCACAGTGACTGGGAGAGGGGCCTCGGTTGTGTTTCCTTGTTACTTTCTTAGGAAGACAGCCATCATTGTTATTAAAAACTCAAAAGCTGCACCTCAGAATAGATGCATTCTGCTTATCTATTAATAATTATTAATCATTATAATATTCCATCACAGAGTAGAGTGGCATTTAGGATTGTGAGCTAACACGTGGACATACAGGACGCACTGGCAAGCAGGGTAACTGGGAGTGAAGGTCAGATGACTATAAGATGAACATACTATAAGATGAATATACTATAAGATGAATATACTACACACAAGCTGCAGTGTGGTAGTCCGCTTCGTGAAGAACATCAGGACAAGAGACATCAACAAGGAGCCGATTTTGTGTAAACAAAAATGAAAGGTTCCAAAATAATTAGTCACAAAGATGTTTGATCTGAAAGATATTGAGAGTCTTGTCATCAACAAATATAATTCACATGGCAATAGGGTTTTGAGCCTTTCCTTTCTAAAGTGGGTCCTTGAGAGTCTCAAACTCTGTTTCAAAGCAAGTAGGCAGAGTCCATGGTGATGCCACACAAATTAGATGTGAGAAGGAAATGGTCTGCCCCCGGGAAGGAACAATAAGAACATGCGTGGGAGCAAGGGGCACTATTGGGACCTCGGGGCCTGCACCCAGCCTCTGGCTCTACCATTTAGAACGTGTGTGACCCACTGTTTCTGTCCGTTTCTCCTTTGTGAATTGAGAGTAATGGAGATATTCATGTGAGGCTGTCAATGACAATTAAATTAGTTAATGTGTGAAAAGGTCTTAGAACATTGTCAGGCACACAGGTGAGCTATTCCTATAACAAATGTCTGGACCACTTCCAATACCCAAATGAATATAGGACGAGGAGTGACATAAAGCAGTGGATTGGGGGTCAGGTGAATGTAACCCACAACTGGTCCAAACCACCAAAAATGCAACTCAACATGGCTGCACCACATATGAAGACAGCGGCCCGCTGAATCTGGGGAAGGTCCCACAGACTGCAGAATGTGTGTCAGGAAGGAGAAATTGCTGCCATTGACACCATTCACTGTAGGATAGTTTGTAATGTCACGTGAGCCAGAATGTGGGGGAAAGGGCATCTCAGATTTGAAGAAATCCAAACACAAAACACCTGGAAAGTGGTCGGCGAAGTCAGATGGCAGAGGGTTTGTTTAAAAAAACAGAAGTGCTGCCAGCCTGACCCCTGGCCCCTAAGGGTGGGTGTGTCTGGTAATGGCGAGGGTCTGGAGGGGTTGTGACGCTTCCTTTGTTCCATGCTCAGCCTTCCTTGAATCCCTCTGCCCTGCTCCCACCTCTCAAAAGCTGGGAAAGAACTGGCTGATTAAAAACTGCCTAAAACTTCTTTCTGTCAGAGGTCAGGATTTCAGGATAAAAACTCTACCAAAGGAAAATTTAAAAGATCTCAACATAAAGAATCAACTTCTGTTACTTTAATACCAGATGACGCCATCTTTAATCAGCTAGGGATAATACAGGGCATATCTCTGTGCTCACCTCCCTGTGACCTTCTTCCAGGGCAGAGAACCACACACAACTTCCCAGCCTGCCTTGAAGCTGGCTCAGCAGGAGCCCACGACTTGAGAAGCCAGTGTGTACCGAAGTACCCTTCATCACACTGCAGTCTGGACAGTCCACCATGCACTGTTGATCTCGCCTCTCTCCACCACATTATTGATCAAATACACAAGGCGGGCCAGAGCGCCCCTGCTGCCTTGAGGAGGTGGAACCCCAAGATAACGGGGCGTGCCTTTAGGTGAATTGAGGTAACACCAAACTATTGTTCATGTTGGTAAAGCCCCTATTGCTGATGACACCACATATTTAAGTCAGAGAAGAAGATGAAATCAAGCTGGTAAAGACGTGGAAGCTTCATCTGTACTGGCTAGTTTTCATTTGCAAGCTCCAGCAATGACTGGTCTCAGACATACTCACTGGTGCAATGGTGGCGTGGCATCATGGGAGCATCCAACCACTTTCTGATGGGATTTAAGGCCAGTCCCACAAGATGAACCCTACTCCTGGTACCAATAACCCGGGCCAATAACCTGTGGTTAGACAGGTCAGAGGTCTAGGGGAGAACCTACTACTATGATGCTGATAGATGGACGTAGTATTAAACCAATTCCTAATGACTTTTCATCATATCCGTAAATCAGTGTCTCTCTCAACCCTTATCTGAGAAGCTTTCATTTGCAGTAGATGGTGATTAGCACAGAGACCCACAGTTGGCCACTACACAGAGGATAAGAGACTGCAGAATGCTCAGCCCTAAGGGGACACACACACACACACACACACACACACACACACACACTCTGCACCTGACTCCCAGGGTTCAGGGATCACTGAGGAAGAGTGGAAGAGACCGAGCTGATGATGACTACAGATGAACACCTTCTGAGCTCACAGTGGTTTTGATGATAGTCTATCTAAAACCCATGTAAGCCCAAGCCAGACCAAATCCCGGCATAGAGCAGGGGGTTGGGCGCACAATCCCACACCGAGCATGGGAGCAACCGGCAGTTGTTAGCTGCTGGGAAACAAAGGGCCAGTTTTCTCTGCGAGTTTAGTTCCTGGTGAGCCAACCACATTCCAGTAGACCACATAGCCAAGATTATTTTGGGTAGCACAGACTGGTCTTTAAGGTTTAAAAGAAGAAAAAAAAAGGGGGGGGGCAAAATATAGAGTTGATAGGGAAGGGGAAGTAGATATAAGAATGGGTAGGGGTGTGGATGTGATCAAAACACGTTGTATGGAACTCAAAACTCTCAAGTTTAAATGCATTCAGTTAGTAAGACTGGGAAATTGCTATTAAGAATGATTTGTCTGTATCAACAAATAATGCATAATCACACATTCCTATAAAAAATATTCAATATGGATCCTAATACAGCAGTCACAATGGTATGAGATGGGGAGTGACAGATGGCTGAGTGGTGGTCACTGAAAGGAAGGTGGAAGTTCTGACCTGGCTAAGGCAAGCTGGGCACGTGGTGGTCCTGATGTGGAACAGTATCACAGTTAGAAACCTGAATTGGGGCTGCACTGCAACTAAGTTACACTTGAATACCGTTTTCAAGATTCTAATGTGAAATACAGGATTAACAGTTTCGTCTGCCTCTCGGATTCTATTGATGTATGAGATGGGCATCTCTACTACACCAAGGGCTTAAAGAGCACAAGAGGGTTCTTAAAACGTGCAGAACACATTGCCTTGCCCTTTAAAAGGAGATGGTTTGTCGTGGTGGGCTGTGGGTACCCACCTCAGGAATTTTGAATCAAGCATGGTATCACAACTTGAAAGATCGCTGGAATCATAAGCAGAGAAGCTTAGGAAGGCCAGACAGGTGTAAAAATGGAAGGGCCGCCCATGAGGAACTGTGGGGAGGGTGTGGGGTGGCAGGGCATTATCATGTAGGACTTGAGCAGACTCTGCCAGTTTTACCAACCTAGTTTAGATCTGCCTCATTCACTCACAGAAATTTCTGCCCACTGCCCTGGGTTACCCGCAATCAGGTTCACCTAAAAGGCTGTGCAGAAGTTTCCTCTCCTGCTACTGTGTTAACGATGTCTTGTGGTAAAATAGGATGAGTATAATGCAACCTCTAAGGAAACAGACCAAAAAAAGAAGAAGAAAAGAAAAAGGGCTGAAAAGAACATAGGCAAAACATGGAGAAAACAGAATCCGAAAAGAAAATGATCTCTTTCAAAATAGTTTAATTCACATCAAGTAAAAACAGCATGCCTTCTAAAAGTTCTAAGAAACACAACTTCCAAGTGTCAAAACTGTGACAATTTTGAAAATATCTAATGTTTTATTAGTTACCTGACCAAGAACGTGCTACAGGACATAAGAGGAGAGGCTAGGTTATTTACATATTTTTTCTATACATTGGGTTTTTAACCTAAAATCTCATAAAAGTAATACTTCATTAAAGACTGTCTTAAATCCTACAGTTACAGAGAACAGGGAATTCTGGGTGACACATTCTTCTCTGGCCGAAGGCATGGCAGGGCTACAGTGGTGGCTGTGTCTTCTTCCCCCCGATACGTGGTGAGGAAGCCAGATGGGGAAATTAACCGAGCTGCCAGGAGAATGAGAAAGGAGCGTTGCTTGGTCTAGGGGCAGAATACTAAGGTTCTAAGCCCTTGTTGCCTTGAAAGAAAAGGAGGTAAATATGTGTAAATATGATAAAATTAGAAAGTGGTCATGAATAATCGAGAGCTTAATGACCTCAGATAACTTCTTACTAGGAATAAGGACACACATTATGTTGTGAGAGAGTATGGTTTCACTCATTCATGCATTCTCAATGGTTTAGTAATTCACTTTGATATGCCAGGCCATGCTTTGCTAGATTACAATAAATGACTCCTAATACACATCTGTGGCGATATAGTGTGTACCCTAATAAAATTTACCTGAAGGTCAGAAGACAGAACAAGCCACTAGATTAAACAGAGAGGCCAGGCAGTGGTGGCACACACACCTTTAATCCTAGCACTCGGGAGGCAGAGATCCATCTGGATCTCTGTGAGTTCAAAGCCATTCTGGACTACATGAGACTGACTCAGTCTAGGAGAGAAACAGAGCCAGGCAGTGGTGGCACACACCTTTAATCCAAGTACTGGGAAGCACACATGCCTTTAGTCCCAGGAAGTTATATGGTGGGCAGAGAAAGGTATATAAGGCGTGAAGAGACAGGAACTAAAGGCTTTTCAACAGAAGCGTCCCTTTCAGCTAAAAGCTTTTTCAGGGTGAGGACTCAGAGGATTTCAGTCAGTGGATTCCTGGAGTTGGTTAGGCAAGAACAGTGGCTTGTTCCTTTGTCTCTCTGATCTTTCTGCATTTACCCCGATATCTGGTTCTGGGTTTTTTATTAAAAGACCATTTAGGAATTCGTGTTACACACATCCTTGGAATAAATAACACTACAAAGGGCATCTTTAGCTGCAGAGTAAGTCTGGGGAGTAGTCTCTGTTAGTCAATGACCACAGGCCACCCCCGCACTGGCAGATTCAGAATACTTTGTGTTTTGAAACAGTAACACTGCCTGTGTTAAAACATTTCATAATGCTTTGTGTTGTGTGTTCTGTTTTTTGACTAATTTACGTTGGTCTTCACTTCAGTTCGGATTCCAGACTTTTCGAGAGCCATCCATCTCCCACCCGTGTGTCTGGGACCACAGACAGCCCTTCATTAGTGATACTTCACCGTTAGCAACACACACCAGTAGATGCCGTACTTCAGGTTCCAAGTGTTGGCCCTTTCGGGGGCTGGTGACAGTGTGCCCAGCAGCACCATCATTGTGGGGGAACCACCGGCATTCTGATGGGATACCAGGGTGGGATCCTATCCCAAGTCGAGAAACACTGGAGAGGCCCTTCCTTCTTCATCAATGTCTCCATTATAAACTCACTCATTTCCGAAACGCTTCCCTCTCCTGGGAGACCTGAACAGTGCTCATCCATCCCCCAGCCACTGAGGCCCCTCTCAGAAGGGGTTTCAGCTCCGCTTTCCAGAATGCCCCCCCCTCCCGAAACCTTCCACCTGCCTGGGCCAACAGCCAGATGACCTTCAGGCCAGGGCTGTGATTTGCTACCTTTTTTTTTTTTTCCAAATTATAGTTACATCATTTCCTCCTTCTTTTTCCTCCCTCCAAACTCTCCCATCCATCCCCTCTTGCTCTCTTTCAAAATCATGGTCTCTATTTTTCATTAACTATTATTAGATATATATGTGTGTGAGTGTGTATATATGTATGTATATATATGCATTTCTAAATGCACAGATGAAACTTGCTTGGTCTGTATGTTACTTGTATGTCTTCAGGGCTGTTTGGTACTGGATGAACCATTGGTGTGCTCTTCCCTGGTTAAGACTCCTCCCATTCCCAGCACTTCCTTGCCTGTGGTTCTTTGTGTAGGGTGGAGGCCTGATATCTCCCCCACCCCCAATCCACTTTGGCACGTCTAATGTAAAGACATCAGACATTGCTCAGCTCATGTTGAGGCAGCCGTGAGACTTCATGGGCGTAGCAGGACCGTTCTAGGAGACACGGCCTCACAGCAAGCCGGGCTTGCTAATCACACCTTTAGAAACTCTTCGACCGTGCCGGTTGACAGGGGTTAACTCCTGGCAACCGTTCCCGATGTGTCTCACTCTGAACGCTCGTTTGTTACATACCTCAGTTTAAACTGGATCTTCTCAACCGCTGTCTATCTAGCACAGGGACGGCATTTTCTCCCTAGGCAGGAAAGGGTTTAATAGTACGTAAGACTGGAAAGCTGCTTTCTACTTCGTTAGTCTCAACCAGGGATTCTCAACCTTTGCCAAGCAACGAGCCACTCAGACACTGTCCGCAGCCGGCTCGCTGCTCTCCCAGCTCTGCTTCCACTTTTCAGTCCCCTTGTGTTTACTCCAGCCTACACTTCAGCTTGAGTAGGGAAGCACACTCATGTTCGGTGGCTCGCCTGCCCCAGGCAGGAGGATGTCCCCATTTGCTTTTCTCTCCCGCTGTGTCTGCTGAGCCCAGGAAAGATGGGTGAGATGAAGCAGGCTGGGGCTGACAGTACATATCTGCCCAAACTGTTATTTTTCTCGAGCCCTCCTACCTAATCCTTCAAGGTCATTCACCCGTTAATTAAAGGGGGCCTCTGTCCTCTTTTCCTGGTAAGTACGGCAATCTCTCCGGGAGTTAGCCAGGAATCCATGGATTTTTGTCTTTTTGTTTTTAATTCAGGGATATTTCTAAAGAGGCTGAGAATTCCTGGTGTAACCAAAAATTATGTGGTCTTAAAACCTTTTAAATTTAGTACCTTAGCCAAACCAAAAGAAAAAATATGTAATTTCATTTACAAGTTTAATTATTAGTAAGAAAAAATTAGTCATAAACTATTTTACTGTAGCACTAGAACATGCGAATGAGCTTGAATTCTCAGGATGAGGATTTAAGCAAATACAACTCTAAAATTACTTGGTTAGGCAACTACAATTATTCTGACTATATTTAAAACCATATGAAGTAACACAGGAAAACAAGTTCTCTTATTAGTGAAAACAACGCTTTGGTGGTATAGCTAGTTTCCTGAGACAGGGTCTCATATAGCCCAGGCTGGTCTCTACGTGGTTGAGGCTGGCCTTGAACTCTCCTGCTTCTGTCTCCTGAGCACCGAGATGATAGGCAGGGTTCACCATGCTCAGCAAAGTTTAAAGTTCACGGTGTAGGATTCCTGATCCTTAACCATCCGGCCCTGGGGAAGCTGACTCAAATGGAAAATACCAGTAGTGCCTGGCATGGTGGCACAGGCCTTTAATCCCAGCACTCGGGAGGCAGAGGCAGATGGAGCTCCGAGTTCGAGGCCAGCCTGGTCTACAGAGTGAGTAGGACAGCCAGGATGACAGATACTCTCAGAAGCACATCTCCAGAGGCCACGGTGAGTGTTAGGATGCTACATGAGCACACTCTCTGTGGCTGAAGGTGGAGCTAACGAGGCTCATACCACCTAAGACCGAGTAACAGAATCTAAGGGATGGGCAGGGTTCGAGGCTCCTTGTTCTATTATTTCATCCAGCTCAATGCAGAGTTTCGCCTGTGTGTGAATCAGACTAAGCTATGTATTATAAATAGACACAGACACACACTGACATGCAGACTCAGAGGGGTAACAGTGACTCAGGACCCATCTGGCCCGTCAATTTCTGTGCCAGTAGAGAAAGGATGTTGTCCAGAATGTTCACGTAATAAACTGATGTTCTGCAGGGATCTGGATCGTCTGCCTCCAGCTACAGAAATGGACTACCCAGCTACGGTGCCATGTGCTCTGGGGTGCCAAGGCTTCAAGAAAGCACTGGTTAGGTACTGGGACTTCAGAGCCGACCTCCCTCAGGAGGACAACAGGGCTGTCTGGACCATTCTGTCAACTTCACGACTTGTAAATCTCCAAACTCCAGTCAGAGGACAAAACAGACACACAGACCATGTTTTAATTTTTAATCAGAATGTGAATTGTCATTGCTACAGTGAATAAAACTCCATGAGTCAGGATGGCATGCACATCTTTATTGCTCCTAGTCTACGTGTGCACTTGGCACTCAGGAATGATTTCACAGACAGTGTGAATCAAGGCCTCCCGGGACTGGGAGCTATAGCCACTCACTTGGAAAGAAACCAAACTACTTCTGAAGTACCAATTACATGATATTGCAAACTAATAAACACTCTAAGTAGTCAAATGCATAATGTCAGTAACATCGTGCTGTTTTTAATGCTTAAAATACCTGTTAAAGAGCATGCAACATATGCACTTCCTGGAAATGCTCAATGACAGACACTCCAACAGCCAGGCACCGAAGCACGGGGCAGCTACCAGCACAGTGTCAAGTCAACACCACAGGACCCGTCAGTGATGACATCTCAACAAACACCAAGCCTGCGACCTCACCGTCCACAAGCCTCACCTGTGGCTCAGGACATACTGCTAGGACTGACTACATAAACAAGCTCTGCTCAAATGACACACAGTTTGGATACATGATGATGACAGGCACACTTCTAGCCTACATGATACTTCTATGTCTGTGATCATTCTGGCCTGGCCGAGAATAATGCGGAGTGCAGCATCAGGGTCACACCGGCTCTGGCTCTGGGTTCTTGCTATGTTGTAGGCTTCTAAGCTCCTTTTTAAAACCACCCCGCAGTTTAAATAATTTCCCCCAGAATTAAAATGCTCATTTAGGAACAGCTACATGAAACAAACTGCTGTGTTACAGACGGCAGTGACGTAATCACATATTTGCTTGTAGCTGGTCTAGGGTCATTGTCACTAACTCTTCTAAAGTAACGATTTCCTGACACAGTCATTCTCCGGGGAAAGGACTCAAGTTCAGGGCTGGGATGTAGCTCAGCCATACTTCACCTAGCATTGGTGAGGTCCTGCGTTTAATCACCAGAACCATTGGGAAAAAACTGTATTTTTCTCCTAGCCAGAGCTAAGCTAGGTTAGATGCATCATTTAGGAGTTGCAGAGCAGCCCAGGATGGTTTTGAGGGCATAGGTGTCAGAGGCAGAGGCCTGGTCTGGAGAGCACCCCAGGAATACACTGCTCTCCTCCAGCCCCTCTGCTAACCACTCACCACGGCCCAGGCCCACTGCTTTGGGTTCTGCTGACTCACTTTCTTATCAGCTTTTATCAGCCTCTTCAGTATGTATTTTCTACTTAAATTCTAAGAGCTCTTTAAAAAGCAGTGAGTCTTATATAGTACCCTGGCTATCCGCTTGCTAGGCATTCACTTTTAGTCTCTGGTCTCTACTCTAAAAACCTCTAAATCTGTACCAAGATTAAACTCTAACAGTAAAATTGGTTTCTGCTTCATCTAGCACTGTAGCTTCCCTCAAATGTTTCATGAATATTTTATAAAGGAGATCTCTAGGTTTTTTTCCTTGTGATTTAAGCCTTTCAGCTTTAAATACACTTCTGACCTATTTTTATATTCAGCCTGTTTCTCCTCAATCTGTGCAGTTGTGTGCCAGGGAAGGGCATCATGGTGATGGTGAGACTTTAAACTGCCCATGATGCAGGCGATAATGGAGATGACTGGTGGCCATCCTGTCTCAGGCTTCCCTCTGCTGTACAGAGGGCGTATGCTTCCCCAGGTGCCTGACCACCTATCAGTTATCTGTGATGCATGGACATGATGGAGAATGGTGACGGACCAGTTTAAAGTTCATGACAGTCCTTAGGGTAGGACAACGCTACTTCACTTCTCTTTTCCTTAGAGAATGCTTTCTCTCTCTTCTCCAAAGCCCGTGCTATCCGAGGAGGCTGCATGCAGCTCAGACGCATCTTTCGAGAGCCTTGTGTAACTGGAACGCTGGCTTCGCTTGTGCGACATGCTCTTCAGATTTTCATTCTGAACAGCAGTTGGGTTGGGACTGGGCCCAGGCCTCAGAATGACCTGAGAAGTCTCCCTGCCTCCCTCCCTCTCATCAAAGTTTTGGTTGGCTCTGTTAGCAGGCGCAGTGTTGTTGTTGAGGGTCACGGTACTGGGTGTTCGGTTCAGATTATAGGCCTTCTGGCACGCGGGCCAGCTCTCTTCAGGGCTGCTGGCAATCAGGCTGCACTCAGAAGGGCTTTTCTTGTCTTCCGAGCAAATAGACATCCGAGCTATAATTGGATCTTGCAGGCCACTCAGACTGTGTGGCATCCCACGCTTCCCACTGTGGCCATCGTCTTCAAGCTCTATGAGATTTGCCTTTTCCAGCTGGGGGTCGTCTGCCGTTTCGTTGTGAAGAGAGTGGTTGGGAGAGCTCTCGTTGGATCTCACTCCCGAATCGGAGGAATCTTTTTTGTCTAGGAGGGCATCCGACAAATACTCTTTTGCTTTAATGAATGTTCGGATTGGCTCAGCACTGTGTTCTGGAGACTTGGACACTCTCTCTGCTTTGCCTTCAGCTTTTTTATCCTTGTCATCTTTGAGCAGTGGGGTATTGTCTGACTCTTCTGGACCAGATTCATCTTCATCGCTGGGCAGTTTCTGGTAGCGCAGACCACCTCCCTTAAGCTTCAGGTCTGTCTGGAAGAGACTGGGCCGTTCTGAGGGTTTCTTGCCTGGGAGCAACTTACTACCTGACTGGTCGGATTTTTCATCTTCTTCAGTAATGGGGTCCAGGGGTGAGGCATCACTAGTGGACACCCCTGAGGAGGAGTAATCTATGACATCCCCCCTCTTCATTAGGAATGACTTCCGCCCATCCTCCTGCTTCAGCTCACCCTCCTTCCCCCTCTCCTGCTCTAGAGTAGAATGGATGGAGCCCCCTGAAGAACTCTGACCTATGTAGTATGTGCTGTGTGGAGAAGATCTGCCACTTATTGTTGACGACCCTGTGCCCCCTTCTAACTGGGACATCTGAGCAATGTACTCTCTATAGGCATCTCTATATTCGGCCTGCACCTTATCAGTAAGCTTTGAAATTTCAATACTGGAATCCTGGGAATTGAGACTCGAGAGACTTGGGGTTCTGCGAGTTTGTGACTGTGAAGACAGAAAAAAAAATTTAAAAATTCAAATAAGAAGGGGAAAAGACATAATAAACATCAGCTTAGGAAACACAAATGCACACTAATAATTAAAAAGTTGTCAAAATACCAGGGTCTTAGAAAAATTCGACCTAACAGTTTAACCAAAGATATGCATTTCTGAATAATTCTGTTATTAGCTTATAAATTTTAGCAACATTAATTTACTGTTTATACTTAAAAGAACTATTTCAGGTTGTATAAGTCATCTGAACAACTGCTTTTAGTAATTTCAAGTTTTTATTTTATTTAAGGTAAAAGCACCTCCACTGAGAAAGAATTCCTCTTAGAAGAGATAAAGGCCGGGCGATGGTGGCGCACGCCTTTAATCCCAGCACTCGGGAGGCAGAGCCAGGCGGATCTCTGTGAGTTCGAGGCCAGCCCGGGCTACCAAGTGAGCTCCAGGAAAGGCGCAAAGCTACACAGAGAAACCCTGTCTCAAAAAAAAAAAAAAAAAAGAAGAGATAAAGAAGAAATAAAGAAGATCTCAAAAACAAAATGCTCAACTCTTCAAGGTCTGATAAAAGAAATCATCTCAGATATATGACAGGAAGTTCCTGTCAAGTCTAACTCAGAGGGAAAAATGTTCTTAAAATGGAACAACCAAGGTGATAACAAGGTCTGTGGTGAGCAGAGGCGGAAGCTGTGGCTAGCTGGGCAGGAAAGGCAGAGTGGGATACTTTTAAGTTTAGTTTCTAATACTGAGCTTCAAGGTCCCAGCTGTTTTAGATCCAAGGAAAGCTAATAAATGAGCAATTAAAAGTACAGATTAGGAAAAAGAAGCAGGGAATGGAGGAGACAGCATGGGGGAGCTTGGGAATGGACTACAGGAAGGGCCAGAACAAAGACATAGAAACAAACCGCCTTTCCTTTGGAAGGAGGTAGCCCCACAGGATGCCACCGGACTGGAGGAATGGTGCCTCCCTCTACCCACTAAGGCAACTGTTCTCAAGTGCTGCGTGCGCCCCTGTGCAGGGGACCCACGGGTTCTGAACTGCATTCCACAGGACACGATGGTGCTCTGTGTCTTTTCTCCTTCATTCCCACAGGAGTGCCCAGTGGAGTTCCAGAGCTACATGTGTGTGTGTTGTCCCAGGAGATGGGAGGCAGTAGTACCTGGGGCCCAGTCATCTTCTATGAAGCCAGGCATTAAAGATATGTGCAAAACATTCCCATTCTCGCTGGACTTTTGTTTGAAAAAGAAAACAGAAAAAGCCAGGCAGTGGTGGTGCACACCTTTAATCCCAGCACTCGGGAGGCAGAGCCAGGTAGATCTCTGTGAGTTCCAGGCCAGCCTGGGCTACAGAGCGAGATCCAGGACAGGCTCCAAAAAAAGCTACACAGAGAAACCCTGTCTTGGGGAAGGAAGGAAGGAAGGAAGGAAGGAAGGAAGGAAGGAAGGAAGGAAGGAAGGAAGGAAGGAAGGAAGGAAGGAAAGAAAGAACAGTATTTTTTTGTGGAAGTGTTATTTATGGTAACCTGTAATTACTTAAAAGTATTTAGAAACATTTTCAGTTTCTATTTAACTATTTATAGTAATTTATATATGCAAAAATTTTCTAGGTACTGATAATATTTATTACTCTGTGTGTGTGTATGTGTATGTGTGTGTGTGTGTGTGTGTGTGTGTGTGTGTGTGTGTGTGTACAGCTCTGGGGATGTGTGTGGAGGTGAGAGGAGGTGAGAAGGTGGGTCCTTCTTCCATCACATGGGTCCCAGGGGTCCAACTCAGGTCATCAGGATGAGGCAAGCATCTTTACCTGCTAGCCATGTGGCCAGCCCCAGGTCCTGAACTTCTAAGAGAACAAAGGCTAAGAACAAGGAGGTGTGGAACTACTGTGCTAATGGGGGTGGGGGGGACACAGGCCGAGGCGCCTCAACAGTGGGGGGGCCAGAAGGGCAGCTCCTCCGAAAGCTGGGAAGGACAGGAAGTGCTTCTGTCAGAAGAGAGACCCAGGGACCAAGGGTGAACTTGGCTCATTGCAAAGTAACTGTATTAGTCAGTATTCGATAATAACACAGTAAGAACCCTCAGCTTCTCCACCTACTGTGGACTGTATGGAGAACAACTAAAGACGCTGTCACTACCACAGGAAGCGCTCACGGGGGCCCTGCCAGCACTGCTCTGTACAGCTTCCCGCGCACTCCTGGCTTCGCTCTCCCACTGTGCCCCGGGCTGGTTTATTTTCTTCTTATTCCTCCTCATCCTTCGCACATGACTCACGGGTACTCCTGCTGCTGATGCCTGCACCTGTCTAAGAACTACCCACAGAGAACATGTGTGTGGAACCACACGGTGGTGCAGGCCTGTGGTTCCAGCACTCAAGATGCTGAGGCAGGAGAATCGCTGGAGCCCAGGGGCTGGAGCCCAGCCTGAGCAACCTGAGTGTTGTGGGAGCCCATTTTCAGGGTCCTCTTGGCTTTACCCAGCAGGTCTGCATGCAGAGGATGATTGAGCCACGGGCCTGAGTGCAGGTGTTTTGTAACTAGCAAGGGGGAGGCCTTTTGCTCCACCCCTTGGCATTGTTATCAACAGACCTTTGGGATAAAGTTCAGGGCGGGCCGGTGGCTAAGGATCCAGGCTCTCCCGAGTCTGTCCTGTGTTTTCTGTTTCTCTCCCCTCTATTTCTAACTAAGTCTCTTATCCCTCGTTCCTCTAGAGTCCCTGGGTAAATAAGTGGGGGGCTGGTCCCCCCCAAGTGTGGTATGTAGTGTTCCTGTGTGCAAAGGGAAACCAGACCCAAGGCTTCAGCGGGTAGTCAGATGCTAGTTTCCCACACTGAATCTCACAGGAGAATACCGAAGGAAAAGCAGATTTGCAGCCACCCTAATACAGCCCGCCCCAGTCTCACCTATGTAGACTAGGCTGGCCTCAAACTCACCGAGATCCCCCTGCCTCTTCCTCCTGCGGGCTGGATTAAAGTCCCCATCCACTCCCCTGCCACCGTTGTCTGTGACTGAGTTACCACCATTTTTGTCAATTTCTGAATGACCTCACTTCCCCTGTGCTCTACCAGTTCTTCCCCTCCAGTGAGTAAACCCAGGTCCTTCAGGAGATGGCCCTTCCTCTTGCCAGCTGGGTTCTCAATCAGGACTCTCTGAACGAGCATTTCAATGTCCCAGCATATTTGCATTTACTCTCCAAGCACATGAAAAATGACATAAAATAAATACCTGCCAACTCAGGTTACTGTGCCGTGGGGCTCCCTCCTCTAGGCCCAGTGTGTTCAGCTCTTCAAAGCTGAAGTTCAGGGTGTAGGGAGTCTGGCTGGAGAGCTCTGTGTGAGGCAGTTCACTGTGAGAAGCACGGCGAGCAGATTCCCCGTGAGGGACCGGGGCGCTGGAATTTTCATTGAGAAAACGAGGGTCTTCAGGGACCACCTGGTTTTCCACATTTCTCATTTCCAAGACCTGAACAAAAGAGGAATGTCATCTGCACTGTCAAACCGCATTAGAGAGGCTTCGGAGAGCTGAAGAAAAGCATGGCCAAGTTCTCACAACAGGGTCAAGAGAGCACACACCCACTATGACGTCCTTTCTTCCAAACCTTACCTCAATCCTATTAGTAATGTTCAAAGAAGCCTCAGCATTTTAGTTTACAAATTTTAAAACTTAAGAAAACACAAAATTCAACTGGAGTGCATCAAAAAAAAACCAGAGCTGGAGTAGAAAGCAACAAGATCTACCACAACAGGTCGCTGACCTCAGTCTAGAAATACTCTGCTCCAAAGCCAGCCACGAGTGGGTGCACAGAGCCAGTGAGTGTGAGATGGGGAAGGTTAGTTTGCAAGGGATTCTGGGTAAGCCAATTTGACAAAATTCGTCAACACAAGTCAGGGTGATCAGACCTCAGCTGGAAGTAGCTGAGGGACAACATGGACCCTGAGGAGCACCAAGGGTGACCTTACCCTGAAGGTAGGGCTCGTTCTAAAGGGGCTCACGTGCACTGCTGCTAATACAGAGCAATAGACAAGGGCAGACAGTGAAGGCTGAGACCTGCAGGGCTCAGAGCGCCCCGCCTGGAACTGGTCAAGGAGAAAGCATGGAAAACTGGTGAATCACTGCTGCTTCTTCAGAAAGGACAAGATCCCACATGCTGCTATGACTAGTCCCCATAACACTGGGTGGAATACAAGTGTAAAACTGAAAAAGAAAAAAGTTACACATACACAATGCAAATAATCAGTTTGGACCAGTACTTCTTAGTTCTGGGTCTGTTCAGTGTTGCAGACAACTTTACACAGTATAGTAAAATGTCACGTGTGATAACTGCTGTAAAACCTCACCATGCTTCTGAAAAGATGCCAGTCTCCGAAGTTCATATTCATCTCTTTCTTCAGCTCGTCAACACTGCACTGAGCCAATACCCGGCCATTTATGTTTGCCTGAGTGAAAACAGAAACAAGATGTTCAGGTGTTCTGCGTTCCTGCTGATTTCCAGTCGGCTGCGGAGAGGCTGCACTCAGAGCAGCGGTCCCTCTCCACGCAGTACAGTGAGCTGCTCCTCAGCCACACAGACCACCGGACCTTTTCTTAGTGTCAAGCATTTCAGTGAAACAAAGCACACTTCAGGACCAACCAGCCTCTCACATGTTTCCACCTGCTCTGTCCTGGGTAGCAACAAAACCATTAATTTTGCTTTTCAAATCTGAGAAACTATGACTATGAACATGGGTGGAAGCTGGGAGGGAAAAGGATTTCTATCTTGTGAGTGTGTCAGTTGCCCACAAGCCTAAATGAAGGTTGTGTGTCTAATGAGCCGACTCACCACTTGCAATGGATAAAGAATGTCCAGATACTAACTTCCCAGTCTACTAGACTTAGGATAAAATAGGCGTTCAATTTTGTAGGACCCTGTCATTCAAGCTGCATTTAAATGAGAAACACTAGCATATTTTGAGGATGGTCTTCTGATTTCATAAAGAAAAAAAAAAAGCCTGACTACTAACTGGTAAAATGAGGTAGTATTTACATTAAGGCTTGGTAAAATGCTCCATTTCTAGGTTAATTCCAAAGGAATAAGCATACAGAGCCTGTCCATGGCAGACCGAGAGCAGACTTCCCTGAAACTAACCACGTGCCTGCAGCAGGGTTTGTGCCTGGGAAGGAGGTACTGACTCAAACGGACAGGGACAGGCATGGATTAGCTCTGTAAGAAGATGGACATGTGCCGAACTCTTTCTGACCACATGCAGGCTATGATTCGTTACATGGTATATAGAAATGCATGCAATTCTTTAAAGGGCATTAGCAGCAGAGGCTCGCTGTCTTGTATAGGCAATGTCTTCCCTGAACCTCCAGGCATAACTGTTCAGCTTCAGGGTGACTCTGGAGCTATAAGACGTGGAGGAAAATCCTTCATGAATGCACAGCCTTGCAAGCCCAACCCCATGTGGTTCTTCAAACACAACACAATCAAAAATCTTACAGGACACAAAAATGACCTTTTGTAGGAAATGAACTGTACTCTGCCATCACTATGAGGTCACACCAACACACACTGCAGGCCAGGTATCCTTCCCAGGATGCGGGGCACTAACACTGCTTCCGAGTGTAGCGACTCCCACTCAGGGAGGGATAGTCATTTGGACTGTGCTCACTGAGCATCCAGCACAAAGTTCAACATGCGACAGGCTCTGATATCGGACTTAGCCTCATCCCCTGCTCAGAAACTTTCCAGAGCTTTCCATTAGAGATGCAGCCTGTGCGTGGAAGGTAGTGGGAGTGCCAAGTAGCCTCACCATGTTCTCTGCTCCGCGGTGAAGGAGCTCTTGTATTTTATAACGTGTCGTTTTATTTTCACTCACAGTAGACCACGTGTGAAGGAGGAGCACTGCCCTCGGCTCTCTTTCTTTAATCTACTTAGAAAGCTAGGAAAACGAGCAATTGTAGGATCCCCATCTCACTCGGAGGTGTGCATTGCGGGGCTGGGGTAAAGCCATGCTGCCCGGCACCTGGCCTGCCGTCCACTCTCTCAGTCTGCTCTCTAGGTAAGATGCAGACACACACGTCACCTTTTTGATTGTTGCGCAGTACTGAGGCAGCATGCTCTGGTCCAGGCCTTCGATTTGTCTCAGTTTCTCAGAAACGACATCCACGGTCATGGAGCTCAGTAACAGTGCTGTACATGCAGTGGAGGCTGGTCCCTAGGTGAGCCAAAGGGAACACACGTGTGAGTAGCATTAATATGGAGTGTATGAGGTCACGTGACAGAAAAGTTCATTACGTTATTGCTGAAATAAAGAAAACACAGCCAATGCACATAAGATTTAAGAAAATGCCCTTAATAAATAGACTCAGCTAATGTGACGTGTAATGAGTAGCATTTATTACAGGAGACAGCCTGACCCAAAACACTTTTCTAAGATGGTCGTCCTGTATACCAGGCCTCCATCAAGTCTTCAAATGATTAAGAAGAGAGAGAACTGCCTTCAACAAGAGGGAGAGAACTTAAGAAAAAAAGAAGAAAATTACAGACACTTATAGAATACAAAAGACACATCTAAGAATAATTTCCCAGTGCCTGTATCAAACAATTAAGTAACCTTAAAAACACTCTATGCACTCACTGCCTTAGTGGTCGGGCTTCCAGAAGGAGTATCTAGGGAGGAGTAGGCTCAGACCAAAGTGCAGCTGGTCAGATTTTATATAAATGTACTGTTTTCTCTGCTCCGACTATTTCTAAAAAGGTTCTGGAAGCTACAGCCACAATGATAGAGGAAATGCAGTAGAGACAGTGGCGTTCTAGTCTGCCCTGTTTGCCCTTCAACATAACCTTCTCCTTAAAGAATATAAGTTTGGCTGGCAGTGGTGACACACACCTTTAATCCCCGCTCTCAGGAAGCAGAGGCAGACAGATCTCCCTAAGTTCAAAGCCAGCCTGACCTATGTAGCAAGTTCCGGGACAGCCAGGGGGAAGGTATATAAATGTGTCAAATATGTTCTACTGACTCTTACCCGTGCCAAGAAGCAGTAGACTGTCCTATAGTCTAAAAATGCCTGTTAGGTACAGGTAAACCTTATTTGTAATGTGAAAACATAATAGTTGTACTACCTGAGAAATGCATGACCATACACTGTGTGCGAGTGCGTGCATGCATGCGTGCGTGCATGTGTGCACATGCATGTGTATGGCAGATGGAACTGTGTTACTCAGACAGCAGGAGCAGCGACTTCATGAGTCAGGGACTCTAGCTAGCTCACAAAAGCAGCATAGGTACATCAAAACTTAGAAACAGATGACCCGGAACAAACTGCATCAATATAGTTCGCTTTTATTTAACTATAAAATGTACCATGTCTTACATGGTCCAGAGTTGCACTACTTTTAAAATATTAACAGCAACAGACGAGTTTTTTCATACTTCGATTTTCCTATCTCTGCACACAGCTCTCTTCTTTGCCTAGTAAGTCAGGCCGTGTTCAGTGTTCACTATGCACTATCTACTAGGTGAATGTTCAGTACCATGCTGGCTTCCTCTTCACATGCCATGGAACTCCCACATTAAATGTACAATCTGATGGCTACCTTTGTTTACACAGTTTGTGAGCTATCACCTTCAAAAGAAACTCCTGTTCCATTAGCAGTCACCCCCTTCAACACACCTTAGCCCCTGACCACCAACCAGCTGGTTTCCACCTCTGGGTTTGAAGCGTCTGTTTAGACACTTTATACAAATGGGACCCATTCTGTCTCCTTCCACTCGGTGTGTTGTCTAAGGCTCGTTCATCTTTTCACTTTCTTTTACTGGCGAATAACTAATCTTTAGATGTTATCCACCCCTTTAACTTGTGTCCTTGCTCTCAATATATTGATATTGGTTTACTTTCTTTTTTGTCTAAAAAAAATCACAAAAGTAGAATTTGATCGATAAAATATACATTATGATAGATTATAATTCACAGGAAAAAAACCATAAATTCATACTGATAAGACTAAATCTGGTTTTTGTTTTTGTTTTGAGACAAGATCTCTCTATGTAGCCCTGGCTGTCCTGGAACTATGTACACCAGGCTGGCCTTGAACTCACAGAGACCACTGGCCTCTGCCACCCAAGTGCTGGGACTAAAGGTATGCGCCACCACTCCCAGCCTTAAAGCTTAGTACTTCAATAAGTGAATTAAGAGGAAGAGATACTTTTCCTCATAGAATTCCAATTAATAAACGTGGTAGAGAGAAACAGAAAATCCCCACCAGGCAACCACCATTGCTACAGTAGCTATGTTATCAACTCTATCGATGGTCATCAATTAATGGACAAAAGCCAAGCAAGTTGAACAGGACACGGCAAAGTTTACTAGTTAGGAAAAAGAAAGCTATAAAGTATTGACACCTAGCAGAGGCCACCTCAATGGAGGAGTTAAGATCACGTCTAACTCCTGTTTCTAAGTTGGTCTTTATCAAATGATAAGTTATTAATTTGAAAACCCTATGTGTTGAAATAGTTTCTTTGAATGAAGGAGAAACGTTAATCACTTTCCAAGTCTTTTCTAAAGTAATAATGTATAGTGAAATTACTTTTAAATCAAATGACTTTTATAACCAAAATAATAAATTTTGAATGGAAATATCATAAAAGAGGAATATGAGAAATTTATTAAGTTGCTAAATTCTTATAGTTTTGGTTGTGAACCTAGCCTTTAACGGCTGAGCCATCTCTCCAGCCCCAGTTGCTAAATTCTTACTGGACACTAAGCCTGAGAGGAAAGGACGAGTCCAAATGCTGGTTCAACACTGATGGTGCATTCTCATCGGAAATCCACCTGTGTAATCAGAACACATCAATTTGGTAGACTGGTTTTCTAAATCGAAATTTATTTATCATCTTTCTTACTTGGAAAACTCAGTGCAGCACACATTAGCTTGTTTAAACTATTAGAAGCTTGAAAATGTGTTTAAATCAGAATTTCTCCAGTTCAAAGCAAAGCTCTGAAAACCCCAGTGACTTGAGGTGGTGGCCTTGCTTTCTGGTGTCAGCAGATTTCCAGTGCACTCTGAACTATCACAGCTTCAGTCCATTGATTAGATAAGCTGGAAACGGATTAGTCAGCAATGCCTGCCATGCAGAGGCTGAAAGCAGCTACAGACAGGAACCCAAGACACAGAAGGAGCACAGATCTCTCAACAGCCCAGCACGACGCAGCTGATGACCATCTACCAGTCTACGAAAGGAGTGAGATTTCACCAGGAGTTTCTGTACCTGTCTTTGTTTGTTAAACCCAGAGTCACACGGCTTTAAGGAAGGAATAAAACAGAGTGAAGGCCATGAATGTGAAATAAATCATCAAAGCACATGTATCACACACAAACAGAGCCCTTGCCAAGCCTCTTATTCCCCTCAACTCTGAACAAACTTTTTATCAGCAACACTGAGCAAGAAACATATAAAAAAAAAAACAGTTTTACTTCATTAGTAGATACTTAGAAAATTTTAAATTGCACTCTTAAAACTTATTTTTTTCCATTAAAAGAATAAATCATGCATCACACATTCAACAAGAAAACTAGGTAAATCACATTTTTCCATGAAAAGCCAATATTCTTCCAATATATAAACTTAAAATTGTCAAAACATTTATAAGGCTTAATTATTTAGACTACCTTGAAGGACAGTTATTATTCAGAAATATAGCATTAAATATAAGTGTTGCTTCAGTGACTATGTTGATCCTAACAGAAGCCTCAATTGCTTGTTCAAAAGAAATGTCTTCCGCCGGGCAGTGGTGGCACACGCCTTTAATCCCAGCACTCGGGAGGCTGAGCCAGGCGGATCTCTGTGAGTTCGAGGCCAGCCTGGGCTACCAAGTGAGCTCCAGGAAAGGCACAAAGCTATGCAGAGAAACCCTGTCTCGAAAAACCAAAAAAAAAAAAAAAAAGAAAGAAAAAAGAAAAGAAAGAAAGAAAGAAATGTCTTGAAACTTATAGCTCAACAAATCAGACATGTAAAAAGGGGAAAAAAGCCCATTCTTTGGTATACTGTATAATTCTAGGAACTCGATTTCAAAGAAAGCAAACACTGTTGCTAATTATTCTTATGAACTCAGATAACTCAGATGACTGACAAACGTCAACAAAGCCGACTGGCCGTGCCGTTTTGGTGACCAGGAGGAGGCCCTGCCGGCCTCACCGCAGACACCTGTCTCTGAACCAGTCAGTATCTGGAGTCCACGGGGGACCTCTTCTTTTTATCATCAGACTTACTACAAATAAGCTTCGAGAAGGTGACTATATGTCCACCTCTCCATAGGGATGTGCACAGGGACCAGACAAGCGCAGTGAAATGAGGGTTTACTGTAAGATGACCCCAAACGAGAGGCCGAAACTGTTCATTAGCTCTTCCTCCTCCTGTGTTATTACGATCACTATGTAGCTTACTCTTCACACGGCTGAAGAAAGAACTCTGTCAAAGATGACAGATGGCGCTTAACACTACAGTTTAAGGAGACTCTTGAAATAAAAAGAAAATAAACAAGTACTAACATGTTTGTCTGCTTTTTAACTTTAAGAAATATTTTAACTTTTATTTGTTTTCATGTGTATGAGTATCATATGCATGCAGTGCCCATGGAGGCCAGAAGAGGGTGGCGAGTCCCCTGAGACTGGAGTCCTGTATGGGAGGTGAACAGCTGTGTGGTGCCGGCTGGCCCTCAACCTGGGTCCTCCAGAGGAGCAGTCAGTCCTCTCCACCACTGACTCGTCCCTTCGGCCCCTGCTTTTTAACTTTTTAACTATACCTGGGACTTCAACATTACTATAGTGTCATCCACAAAAATATTTCACTCCATTTACTTGAAATTCAGAGAAAAAAAATTAACACACACAGTCTCTGAGGGTGGTGGGCACCTGTGGCACACACAGTCTCTGAGGGTGGTGGGCACCTGTGGCACACACAGTCTAAAGAACACCTACAGTGCCCAACTCCTTACCGGCATCTGCGGCTTTTTCATCCAGCTCTTCTCCTGAGCAAACAAGAGACAGCTTGGTTTGGACATAGTTGCCTTGAACACAATTCGCAAGCTCTACAGCGGTGGTGGAAATGAAGTACCTACAGGAATCACCCTTTTCACACTTTACATCATGAGCTGGAGCCTACGTAGCAAAAGCTCTGACATTTATTTGTAATGCTGTTATTAAATCAACAGCTATCTTCAATCTCTAAACATAACAGGAAGAACACACTGGAAATTGTGAAATTATTTTAATGTTGTCTATGTAATTCTGAAATTTCTTGCAATTAAACTTGATACTAAATCTGTTATGTTTTTCAACAATGTATAGAAGTGATCTCCCAGAGACCAAGAAAGGTAAACACTGGTAATCCCTTGGTGGCCTGGGAACCCACTGGCTGTGAGGGCAGGATGCCGTTCATTTTTATCTTCTGCACTATCCCACCAGATAGGGCCTTCACATGCTCAGTAAGTATATGATGGGACAATGAATTCGCACTCAGTATCAGCCAGCAGTATACAATGCTAATACGGTAAGGAAGAGGAGGAGGAGGAGGAAGAAGAAATGCCATGGTATTCCTTCCTTTGGGGAAAAATGTCTGCCAATGACATGTAGTTCTCACCAGGCGCAGCAAATTGTAAGCTGCTCTCTAGAGCAGGTCTGGATCACTAACAGAATGTCACCCAGGAGACCTAGCCCAAGACAGGCCCTCCCTAAGAAGCCCTTCCTTCCACGAGGGCAACAGAAGCCTCACCACGCCACTACAGTTGGCTCCTGAGCGGTGTGGTGAGTGTGCCAACCCCTGAAGAGTCGCCAATCTGGGGAGAGCCTTTGGCTCCCTAAACTCTTGCTAGCAGCTAGCTTCTGAACACAGGCCTCCCTGTGAGCAGTCGGTCATTTTGCACGCTACAAGTATTACACTGAAGGTATCCTGCTACACTGGTGTGCAGTTCCCTGGAGAGACAGACGCCCACACTCCCACAGCATTTCCAGCTGACTCTTGCAACACTCAGGCTTCTCGTGACAGCAGCAGGAGACGGCCACAGCAGTCAGTTAGGACCCACAATGCACCTCAAGTGTATTTACACTTCTCTCACCATGAGTGTGCCATGCACTGTCTTTGTGTTCATAAACTTGGATAAGTTTTAATTATTTAGAATCGATTTTTATATATTGAGGTACTAAATACTTTTATTATACATTTTATGCATTAATGACAAACCCAATTTTTCCTTACTTTTCAGTATGTCTAGACTATGTAGTTTGTAAGGGTGTTTTGTGATTTATGTAAATCTTTTTTCTCAAAGCAACTCACATCTACATGGAGCCATGCAGTGCAAATCTGTGTTGAGGCCAACAGATACCTTGGTGAGAACTCCACTCAAAGAAGATAAAGGCACCAAGTGAAATCTTCCAAAAAAACTTCAGATTCCCAAACCTAGTCATGTACCACACAACCCTTCTGTCAACTTGAGACTGTACATTACTGGCGGTCCATAATAATACTCCATCTAGTGATGGCGTAGCTGCCTTAGTCTGTGTGAATGCATTCCATGTTCATAGGACTACCTAAAGTGTGATTCCCAGGTCACACTCCTGTCCTTAAGAGACGCATGATCATATTCTCAACCTCAAAACTCCTCTAAACGATGCCTCTTGCACACAAGAAACATCAGTAAATAGAACACCTGGGCTAATCTACACTGGCTGCTGATGTACACACACAGCCAACAATCAGCTAACTTGAAGTAGTTTGAGTTCTGAGTCTTTACGGCTCTGGGGTATTTTTAGTAAATAATAATGTACTTAAATATGCTAGTATTTAGTACACCCAAATCAGACCAAAGAGACTGGTCTGCCTTCTCCAGACTGTCCAGCACAGAACTGGGACAGCTTGTGTAAGGCCAGGCAGGAGAGCAGCACAGATCCATCAACCAAAGGCTGCAGCCCTGTTCATACTCAGTGGGAATGGGCAAGGCAGGAAGTAGGGCCTAGGTGCATTCTGGCTCCTTACATACCTGGTGTGAGCCCCACACACTTCACCTGGGCCATGGAGGCTAAACCAGACCCCAAGACACCAGCTGTGCCTAGAGGAGCCTCAGAAGGAAAGGGGGGCCCAGAACGGCCCAGGGGCTGCTCTCCCTGCTTTTACGAAATGAAGTATTAATTAGAGCTTCAATTACAAAAAAGGATTTCTCTGCCTTCGATGAGGACATACTAGTTCTTTCCAGCTCCAATGCTCTGGGAGCACATCTCAGGTCTAACATTATCTTCACTTTCACAAGATCTGGCATGCATTATTTTCTCAGCCATAAAATTACAGGGGCCAAAACTACCACAGGGGTTATATTTCTAGCCCCTACTTTGTGAAACACTCAAATATTTATCTATAATTTACCTGCTAACCTTTAACTGGACTTTGTAGACTATAATCTCTGAAATGTTAATATGAGAAAACTTATTATTTTCACAAATATTTGGTTTATCAGAAATTTCCTGAGGTAAAAACAGATGAGCTCACCTATATTTTGCAAAGACCATACTTGGGTAACTTTTTGGCCTCATTTTTCCTCTGTGTTGTCCTGTGTCCATAATAATATCACAGTTTGTTCTGGAAGGTTTGTGTAGCCCCTGGCTTACGTGTGAGTGGCCTTCCTCATCAAGTCTATGGAGGGGACGCTGGCCACACAGACATGACCAACAACCAGGGTGTTGTCCCAGACAGGACTGGGCAGGCTTGAGCACAGAGGGGTCACTTACTCTCCCGCGGGCTGCTGATCCAGCCAGCACCCATGGCACCTAACTGTGTTCGGCCATGTGGTGGTATGACTGTGAACGGCTCCCACTGGCTCATATATGTGAATGCCTGGTCACCAGGGAGTGGCACTATTAGGAGGAGTGGCCCTGTGGGCAGAAGTGTGTCACTGAGGGTGGGCTTTGAGGTTTCAAATGCTCAAGCCAGGCCCAGTCTCTCTCTCTCTCCCCCCCCCTCCTCCCCCTTCCCCCTCCCTGCTGCCTGCCGATCCAGATGTAGCACTCTCGGCTCCTTCTCCAGCACCATGTCTGCTTACCACAGCCATGCTTCCCACCACGATGATAACGGACTAACCGTCTGAAATGTAAGCCACCCCAACTAAACGTTTCCCTTTGTAAGAGTCGCCACGGTCACATCACAGAAACGGAACACTGGCTATGACAGGCAGGTTCTTCAGTTTCCACCACCACTTTCGAGGGCTTTGAACAAAGGCTGACTTGCTTCTCCTAGGCTTCTATAAGACACATTTTACACACTGTTGTGCTGTTAATTTCTTAGAAGCACCCTGTGGTGAGCATTTGTTAGCCACTCTACCAACTACAAACTACCTTAGTGCCGAGGGTACAGGAAGCGTGTTATCTTACTGGCATGGACACGGTCTAGGTGAGGTGCCTTCATTACTGAGTTTCTAAACATGGCTCAGGAACTGCAGAATTCCCCTTCCTCAGAAAACCTCATTCCAAACCTTGTCCAATGCGCTCCTTTCTGGACCCAGAAAAAAATCGACTATCGGCCCTTTCATTCCAACTGTAGTTTGTCTACACTTCTGCACCAGGGACAGCTGCTGTTTCAGCATTTCTATTTCTAAAGCGATGAGATCCTTCACAGTACCTGATTTCCACCAGAACTCCACTGAGGAATTTTAGTCCCTAGAACTGAATTACACACATGAATCCCTGTAGCAAAGGCTCCCTGACTTATTAAAAGTCACTTTGCATACAGTGTGTGAGGCTCCATGGGCCATGGCTTCCCTAAGCACCCAAAGGAACTGCTGTGACTCAGTATGTCTGTCAATGGTGGATAAATGAAGTCACTCAAACACTTCAGCTAATACGTTAATGACTTAAGAATCATCAGCTCCTCAATAAAAACAACCGAATGGTTCCCTTTTTGTCTCTGAATAGGATTAACTCAAAGAAACTTAAGGTTTAAAGATATATTACCTATTCAAATGCATGTTTTAACTTAAACATTCTTGATAAACTTGGGATGAACTATTTCAGCCTGCACTCTTCACTGCGGACGACATTTTAGAACAGTTTTAGATTAGCGAGACCAGGTTTGCCTGAGATAACATATTCTGAACATAAAACATGAGCTGGACCCCACAACTGCACACTGACTGACTAAAGTGGGATTTGATAGCTGCCCATCACAGGCATTTCTTTTCTTTTCTTTTTTTTTTCCCCTTTGGTTTTTCGAGACAGGGTTTCTCTGTGTGGTTTTGGTGCCTGTCCTGGATCTCGCTCTGTAGCCCAGGCTGTCCTTGAACTAACAGATCCGCCTGGCTCTGCCTCCTGAGTGCTAGGATTAAAGGTGTGTGCCACCACCTCCCAGCAGGCATTTATTTTTAAGTATAAGGTCTGGAATAGTTCTTATTTTAGTTTTCCTTCACAATTTGTTGGTTCAAATTTTTAAAGAAATCAGTATCTTAATGTATTTAGGGGAAAAGGGTTTAAACAACTTCTTTAGATGCTGAACCAGCTCTAGATTTGTTTGGAAATTTTATTTTGTGAATAAAGAAAGGAAGAAGTGATATTGCAGGAAGACGTCACCAGTGGAGACACCTAGAAGCAAGAGTGAGTTACTAGAGCCGTGCTGGTCTACACCATCTAGGTCACACCTTTCTCTGGCGTCAAAGGTGATTTGGGATACTTTCAAAGCTATGCTACATGAATCCTACCACGTACAGGCCTGATAGAAACAGTTCAAGATGACAACAATTCTCATCCACCACTGACTACTCGTGAGGACTCCTGGAAACAGCCCTCCTTACTGGCGAATGCACGCCCCTCCCATAGCACTGAGAAGGGGAAATGCAGGAGGAACATTAGCTTTGGAATGGACAGACTCGTGAGCTGTGACGGTTAGTACTCAGCTACTCTACACGCCAGTCACACCGTCAGTGAGTTAGTGCAGGGCTGCCAGTCGCGTTTAGATGGCCATTACTGCTCAGAAGCCACAGACACTAGTGTTCCACACCACGAGACTACTCCATTACCCTCGAGGAGTCTGTGGGTGAAGGAAGCCCCTCAGCAGCATCCTCCTTGATAACTTCCTAGCAACATAAACAGGAGAGTGGGTGAACAGAGCAGGATGAGCCACGCAGAGATGAAGGAACATGATGCTAAAATAATAACACAGATAACACCAAACACTATGGTGACTGGAATTCCCCTTCACCACTTCAAAACATAACTAAAATTAGATTAACAGGGAATTTGTTTTTTAGAGTTACTTCAGGTTTATCATCAGGAACCCCTAATATATTTGGCACAGATGTATTTTGTTTTGGATCAATTATATTCAATAATATGTTTAGTCTTATTCTGTCTAATCCCTACCACAGACTGAAATACTTTTCTTTACTGCATCCTCTTCCTGCTAAACCATAATGCTAATGTATATACACACAGAGATACCATATAGATGTCCTTTTAAAAGATACTAGAAATTAGCAGATACAAAAGATCTAGTTTTTAAAGTTTTGGTAGCAAACAATCCATTACAAGCCAGAGATCTCTGGTTGTAAAAACTCAACATTTAGTCACTCAGATGGCTAGTCATTTATCTTTACCAGAAATGAAAACATACAATTTATATTAGTAATATACTGATTCTGAAACTATAAAGTAAGTTGTACTTACTTACTCCAGAAAGAAAAACAAAATACAGCTTTTACTGCTATTCATGTTCTTTTATGAGATTAATATTTTAGTTACCCTTTTATATACTTACTAGGCCATTGTTCTGATCTCTGGGCAAACTCGTTTTTACTGATGAGCGTGGGATGAGATGTTGGGAACCGCCAGGGTAATACCTTGGCGTGTAAAGGTATGGGGCAAAGAACGGCTATGGAAAAACATGTAACAAAAAAGGGCATGAAAATTACAGAAATCAAAGTGTGATGAGACTTATCACGTGAAACCAACCAACACAACTCCAAAATCAAAAGCAAATGATAAAACAGAAGCCTCCTTCGCACTCTGTGAAACCCAAACCAGAGTTAAGATAATGACGCACACCCTTGTTCATCTGGTATGTGCTGCACCTTGAGGGTGGACATGAACGTTTTCTTGATATTAACTTACACATTTTTCTTTAAAGCAGACTAGACTGTTACTAGAATACTCTGTCTTACAAACAAAAGTCAGTTATATGAGACCCAAAGGCCCTGGGCACGTGGGAACAGCCTGGAGTGCTTCCCAGGCCAGCCCGGAGCTCAGCTGCGTCTCCGCACACAGGAGTGCACTCTGGACTCCAAGATGAGGAGCCTGCTGCCCACCCAAGACTCAAGTGCTGAATTTCCTCACAGCCAGTCTCACAGAGCAGACTCTATGGACGTAAGTGAGGACTCACTAGGCTCCACTGCATCGGTATAGCTGCTCTTTACTCTTGACAGTTCAAGAGACTGACTGTCTTTTAATGGTACGACTCACACTCCCTAAATAATAACAGAAACACTAAACCCCCAAACAAGAGAAATTTTAGTGTCTTAAAAATAATTAACTACTTTAAAAGCATATTGTATTATTGCTCTTAAAACAAATGAATGTAAAATGCAACCTAGATGGTTTCATAATTCTTTTTTCAAATAAACTTATTTTCACACCTTGAATTAGTATTGATTGAGCCATCTTATGTAAAATGACAACAGATTTTAAGACTGGTGACTACAGATCTGTCTTCCATACCGCCTACCACACAGTTCATTTTTACAGAGGATGAGCATGGCATAAATGCTATTAAATGCACTGGCTCCTCCTGTGTTGCCTTGTCCACACAGAAGAATGGAATATCACATTTCTAAGGCTCTACAACCACCAAACCTAATTACCAATATGGCCATTTAAAAAAATAAAAATTTAATTTAAATCCTGCAATTCCTTCTTTGCCACATTTATCCCAAACTCTTTCTTCTCAGCTCTGTGGAATAAAGTCATGCAATCAGCTGTCTTCTCTGAATATTAGCTGCTGCATTTTGGACTAGCCAGGGAGAAAAGAAGGATTAGCACTTACAATGGGGTCTAAGAGTATGAGTCTACAAAACATACTGGTCCATGATTCGTTTCTCTCAGGAAATCACTAGTGTCGTTAGATGATTCGGGTCGTTAAGGTGAGAACAGGCACCTTTGGTTGACTATACCCAAAGGTTTGAGTGCCCCTGGTAACTGTGCTTTCAATTTTTAGTTAGGAAATTGTGTATTAAGCAAAGAATTACATATGACTGAAAGTACTTGAAATAAAATTATGAAAACGGCTTATGGTAGTATTAATTGGCCATAATGTTTGCTCCTTCAAGCAGTATGCTCCCATTATTATCTCACATATGTCTAAAAACTATGAATGACTCTAGGAATTTATCACTATTATAAATGCTTATAAATTCCTACACAAAATATACCAAAAGAACCTTTGTTTATAAACAAAAAGACAAACAGATCCCTTTAAAATCCAGGGTGGCTATTGCTGAACTCGTAGTATTTACTTTCTTATCAAGAAAATAAGTAAAAGCCAATATTCTTATAGTCAGACACTTAAAAAGTCTAGAACATTCTAAAATCCAAGACTCTGCTTTTTAAAAAAATCATACAACTGTACATTGAAGCCTCACATTTTCCTATTTTAATCCAAGTGACAGTTCCGAACCGGTACCAGAGCCCACGGCAGAGACCCCTGGTGCCCTGCAGAATCACTCTAAAGCAAAGGTGCCGTCACGTACCCTGTTGTAGAAGGGGTGCTGGGGGCCGGACAGGCCGCTGTAATAGCTGCTATGGGGTTGAGGAGACACGACCCCGCTTGGGAACGGCCCGTTGAAGGATGCTGAGGAGGAGCAGACAGATGCAGGCTGACTGTACCCAGAAGGTGGCCGAGGAGGGGCTTCATGCAGAGGGAGCGGAGGATAAGCAAGGCCTCCTATGTTGATCTGTTCTCTTGCGGCTCGAACGTCTGAAAAGTCCATCATAACCCAAAAGGCAAAAGAGAACAGGGCACTAGTGATGAGTCCTGCCACCAGCTACTAACCAAGAGCATGCTTTCGTCACTACTAGTGACTTTGGCTGGGTTTACATGAGTTGATGGGAAGTCTTTATTAGTCTACAGACTTTATGTGGAAAAAAAAGACCAACTGCTATAAATAAAAAGATTGGTTTTTTTTTTCTTTCTGTTTTTGTTTTTCTTCACTATATGAAAAGTTACTACACTTGGATTCTCTCTTCAGTTAGCAAATGCCACAATTTTTTTTGAGTCTTTAAAAATCTATTTGTGGTATGCTAACAAAAGACTCAAATTTGTCTAATACATACAATGTGAGCTAAACTGTGGGTCTACACTGACCTCTCAACACAGCACTCAGGCACAAAAGCATCAGCCTTAGAGTGCACACTGAGAAAAAGAACTTGGGGGAGTTTGGTTCTTTATCATATAATAACTGCACATTTATGGTACAGTAGGTTTCCTTAACAGATGTAGATATTGCATAATGCTCAGGCTGAGGAAATGAACCTGTTCATCACCTCAAACATTCATCGTTTCTCTGTGAGGACGCCCCTTCTGGGTTCACAGGTAACTGTGCCACCTTACTGTGTGAAGGAGAGTCTGAATGACTGCCCCCACCCAATTGTACCTCTGTACCCACTAACTAGCCTCTTCTCATCCCTGTCCTCCCTCATCCCAGGCACCAGTAAGTCCTGCTCTACTCTCTCTTAGACCCCACACATGGATGAGGACAAGGCGTTTGTCTGTGAATCTATTTCACTCCCAGAAAGCTCAATCACGGTCTGTTGAATGACATCACAGGAAACCCTTGTGTTCCAATACAGCTGTGTGTGCTCCAGCCCACAGCAGTCTCTCTAAAGCCCAAATGCAAACCGGATCTGCAGTATGGGCTCTAAAGCAGGAATGCAAACCGGATCTGCAGTGTGGGCTCTAAAGCAGGAATGCAAACCGGATCTGCAGTGTGGGCTCTAAAGCCCAAATGCAAACCGGATCTGCAGTATGGGCTCTAAAGCAGGAATGCAAACCAGATCTGCAGTGTGGGCTCTAAAGCAGGAATGCAAACCGGATCTGCAGTGTGGGCTCTAAAGCCCAAATGCAAACCGGATCTACAGTGTGGGCTCTAAAGCAGGAATGCAAACCGGATCTGCAGTATGGGCTCTAAAGCAGGAATGCAAACCAGATCTGCAGTGTGGGCTCTAAAGCAGGAATGCAAACCGGATCTGCAGTGTGGGCTCTAAAGCCCAAATGCAAACCGGATCTGCAGTGTGGGCTCTAAAGCAGGAATGCAAACCAGATCTGCAGTGTGGGCTCTAAAGCAGGAATGCAAACCAGATCTGCAGTGTGGGCTCTAAAGCAGACGGGGCCATGAGGAGGAAGATCAAAAGTTTAGGGCCAGTTTGGGCAATTTAGTGAGCTCCTGCCTCAAAATAAAAGTAAAAAGAGGGGTAAGGGCACATTCAGTGACGGAGTGCTTGCCTAGTGTGCACAGGCCCTGGATTCCCCCCAGCATCGCCATAAAATAAATAACCCTTCATGTTTTTAAGTCCCAGTTTACATAAATTAGGTTAAAAACCTCAAGTGAAGGTACAGATTTTCTGTTTTCTGCTCTACACAGAGGTCCCTCTTAAGAACAGAAGATGGACAATGGGGACGATGGGTCAGTTACCATCTGAAGTCAAAGTCCTGACTGTATACAGTGAAAAAGGATGGGGGGCTCAGCACCCCGAAGAGAGCACAGTGGAGTCAGCAGCCGACATCTTGGCACCCCAAGCTGTCGACACCCTCAGTCCTTACGCTCATCACTTCCTCTGCGCGGAATGCATGTTTCAAATTCCTTGTTTGGTTTTTGTTTTTTTTTCATGAAGCAAGATAAAATTAGACAGCTAAGTTAGAACAGGCAATCTGCCAGGCATGGGGCACATCCCGCAGCCCCAGCACTTCCCAGGCCTGGGCAGAAGGACTGACTGCCATGACTCAATCCAACCAGGGCCCCACAGTGAGACCTCACCTCAAACACAAAGCAAAACCAACTAACGAAAAAAGAAAGAAGAAAACAAACATGGAACGCTTTGAAGATTTTTAGAGAAAAATAAACTGCAACCCAATACCCACCTGCAATGATCTCCCGGAGTTTGGGATCTAGGTTTACGGTGCAAGGCAAAAAGGTCTTTACATCTCGAGCCACAAGTACTGGGGTTCTTGAAGACAGAAACACTTCAAAATTCCGTATGTCTCCATCAATTTCAAGCAGTGGCTCAACATCTTTGGTTGTTGGAATATTCTTTGATATTCTTCGAAAAGAGAGAAACGAAAAGTCCATTAACACTGCTATCAGAGTCAAACTCTGCATTCTTAAAAACTTGTTGCTTCTGTCCACAAGGAGCATATTACACACCTTGTTCTCAATTGAAAAATATCTTTAAGATAAGGAACCTAAAAGAGGAAAAATAATAATAATTCCAAAATGACTAAGATCAGAACTTCACCTATTTGGCCAAGAGCAAGGTATGGACCAGAGAGACCAAGAGGGAAAGGAACAGGGACACCAGGGACACCAGTCAGCTGCTCCCTCTCACTCACGGAGATGGGCTACAAGTGCACTGGAGGGAACTGGGGCCTCAGAAAGACTGACAGCTCCCGCATCACACGTCGAGGGAGAGGCTGGCTCAGAGACTTGGGCTCTTCCATGGGACACCATGGCTCTTTTTTCAGGGGGGGAAAAACTTTTAAAATAAATCACACAAACTAGAAAAGTGTTAGCACAGGTTATTTTCATCTCTGTAAAAGATTATTTTCTATTGTGCAAGTAATATACGCTTATTGTATAGATAGTGTATGCATAGATATGACTGCATACATAGATGTGATAAAATACAGTAATTGCTATTCTAATGTACTCTTATTTTATGTGTATTTTTTTCATAGCTGAGTTCAAACAACAAACAATTTTGGATCAAGCAGAAATTCTCAAATGTAAAAATAATTGAATTTTAGTCATTAAGAACACTTAATAGATACTGTTGCCGTGATCAATAAGAAATTGTCTTGAAAGAAGGAAAACGGTCAAATGCTCCAATGCTGCATGGTGCTACTCCCAGCTAAACACTAGCAGTCAACAGCTCTGAGGTGCACAAGAGAATGTACCAGAGATAAAGGAGTAAGAAGCGTACCGGAGCTTTTCAAAGGTGTAGACGAGAAAACTGGGAGTAGCCGCAGTGTCCCCTAACTGGTGCGCGGGTACAGAGTGGAGCAAGGGCCGTATCACAGAACACAAGCTAGCAATAAAAGGGAGGGTCTCGCCGGCACACGTGGACAGATCTCATAATAAACTAGGAGTCCAGCCGATCTGCAGCAGGCAGATCCCAGTCCCTGCGACGCTGAGGGGGTGGGGGAGGGTGACCAAGGATTGCAAAGAGCCAAGAAGAAACCTGCCTAGGCGACGGGCGTGCTCACCTTTCTCACTGAGAGGGCAATTTCATGATACATGCAAACACCAAATGTGAAACTGGACCGCTTCAGCACCGCAGTTTACTTGTGCGAACTACGTCTCCCGGAGCTAAGTCCTGGTGTCGCTCTCTTGAAAGCACTTGCCAATTACTCCAGAGCACTGTGCTCTCGGGTTGCACTAGGTCCCATTTTAGGGGAGAGAACCTTTTCCTGATCTTCCCGAGTGAGATGGAACCCTACGCTAAGATTAGCAACAGCTGCATCTTTTCTTTGGGATCAGCACTTTATTGCTGAGACCCAGTACTTGGCTGGTAGCCAGATATTAAAAGTCATCCGAGGGAAAATCCAGAGAACAAAATTAGCAAACAAGGAAAGAACAGGGCACTGGGAGAAAACAAGGCAAGCAATTTCATCTTGTGGATTTCACAAAGTCTTGCTACAGACTCACACACGGACAAAACAGAAAGCTCTCTGAAATAAGATTACTTTTATAAAGTAAAACAGCACTCAAGCTGATTGTTAAATACATTTAAAGTGTAATGAAAACCTGGGAAATGATCACACGGTATCATTTGCAAAGGTAGAGAACTATCAGAAATGAAACAGTTAAAAAGGTAGTTCGTTTATTTCAGGAGTTTTACACACAAAAAGACGGGAGGCCAGGGAGATTGAGATAAAAACACACAGCTGACAAGTCACATGAAACAAATTAACCGAATCCTAATGCCAGCGTCGCTTTCAGCCTGAATGCGAACAGTGTTCTCAGCGTGGTGAACAATGCTGCTGTTCACAAGCCAAACGGCTACTGCTGCTTCCCAGATTGAAGTCTCTATTCTAACCTTTTGAGCTCGATGCATTAAGCCCTTCTGTTAAAAGAGACGTTTATGTAAATGATAATCTTTTGGCAGTGGGCCATCAAAATCATATGGGCCTTTATTTTTCAGATATTTTTTCCAAAGGTTAGCATTTAAAGAATTTAAATAACTTCACTTTTCAATTAAGAGTGAATTTAAATTTTCAGCACTATGAATCATGGGAACCGAAGTTCCCAGCAGTTAAATGGCCCACAGAAAGCATTCTTACAACCTCAGGCCTCAGCCAGCGCCCAGGAAGTTGAAATGTAGTTTCTTTTGATACCACTAACGGAAGAGCTCTTGTGAATGCCAACATCCATGTAAGTTAAAGCGTCCTGATTATGAATGGCAGTGCTTTATAGAAGGCACACCTTAGTTATTGGCAGAAATCACATAAGCCTTTTATGTCACTGCCGTTCAAAGTAAGAACCAAAACTGCAGAGGAAATTTCCTACCTTAAAGTATAAGCAGATCATAATGTATAACTTATGAAGATATTATCATATTTTTCCGAAGCTAGTCATCTAATAACATAATTATTTAATAAGGGGTTATAAATTAAGATTTATTACCCAATTCTCTCTCGGCGATCACCAGGCAACCCAATTGTCTTTATAAACTCTCGCCTGCCTTGGAACTGTATTATACTAGAGACGAATTTAACTTCCAGGAGACTGTCGTGTTAATACACAGACACAAACGGCGAGTCAGCGCTGGGAGTAGGCTAGTGGAAGGGCGCTTGCTTAGCACACACGGCCCCACGTTTAATCACTAGCAATGAAGGGAAAAGTAATAAAGCCACCCAACTGCATTGCCAGAGTCAGAAACCAAAGATACCACACAACTCATTCTAAAGATAATCTTAAATTATATATAGGTGTGTGTGCCTGAATGTGGATATATGAAACTCATGGAGGCCAGAAGCATTGGATTCCCTGGAACTAAAATTACAGAAGTTTGTGAACTGCCATATGGGTACTGGGAACCACACTTTAGTCCTCTGGAAGATTACCAAGTGCTCTTAACTGCTGAGCCGTCTCTGGTTCCACAAAACTCATTTTTACGACCACTGTTTCTGTGGAAAGACAACCCAAACTCTACTCACTCCCCTCTGTCTTCACCCACTTATTTCTCAGCCGTTCCCCATCTTCAGCACCATTCTCCCGCTTAGCGATGGCTTCTGTAGGGACAGCTCATTTTCCTCTGACGACAGACCCACATGTTCATGTCACATGTGCATCTATCTATTAGTGGAAATACGTCCTTAAACATCTTACTCTCCTCCAGACTGTCATTCCCATCAAAGTTGAGAGCAAGTTTGGCTTTAATCACTAGTGTATCTCTAGCGCCTTAGCATAGAACACTGTTAGCACGGTTACTCTAGACATATTTGTCAAGTAAATAAAGTCACACACACACACACTCACTCTCTCTCTCTCTCTCTCTCTCTCTCTCTCTCTCTCTCTCTCTCTCCCCCTCCCTAAAGAAGTCTAGACTTTCTGAATAAAACCATTTCCATTTTACCCCTTCTTTTGTGCTTGAGAAAGAAGAGGTGGAGCACACTGAGTTACTTTTTGTAGTGGTGTGAGGTGAGGGTCCAGTTCCGCCCTTTTCTGGCATGAGGGACTCCACCGTCTAAGAACCAGTTTTGAACAGGCATAGTTTCTCTGCTAGATAGCTTGGTACTCGCGCCCACACC
This sequence comes from Peromyscus maniculatus bairdii, assembly GCF_049852395.1. NCBI lineage: Eukaryota > Metazoa > Chordata > Mammalia > Rodentia > Cricetidae > Peromyscus > Peromyscus maniculatus. The sequence goes on along the minus strand of NC_134873.1, from coordinate 32,916,245 downwards.
TCACCAGCCTCAGTGGCCCGGGCTTCCTCTGTCTGACCGCCCTGGGCGCTCTTTGTACCCTGCTATACTGTTGACACCGACGCTCTGCGGCGAGCTTTCAAGTTGAAAGTTGGGCCTTGGATTCTGCTATTCGTCAAGACCGCTGTCCTTTCTGCTGATGAAGATGACTGGTATCTGGAAAACCTTTCCATCGGCCCTGAAGGGAACTTGGGGCAGCCCCAAAGTCCTGATGTCTAGCTTCCCTGTTGGTGCACACTGAGTCCTCCCACTTGTTTCCTCTCTCTCCATTTCTCTCTCTTCGCAGTGTGCGGTTTTCAATGAACACGGCTTTAACTGCCTTGGTTAAATCCAACACTTAATTCCTTTCAGGTTATCCACAGCACGAGTCCAGAAACGCAAATGATCTCTGTGTCCATCTGTGTCCTGAAAACTACTGGATTTAGTAGTTCTAGAAGCTCTCCTGTACATTCTTTGGGATACTCCCTATACAGGATCACAGTACATGTAATTAGAGATAGTTTCACTAATTCCCTATGATTTGGGTCTCTTGTTTCTTGTCCAGTCACTCTGGCTAGACCGCCATTACAATGCTGCAGAGCAGAGGGAGAGAGGACATCTTAGCTTGACCTGTTAGAACCAAATGCATGAGTGGGGCTTGAACAGCAACCATCAACATCTCACCATTCCACACATCGTCAGCTGCCTGACATTATTTGAGATTCAGCTGCTCCCGCTGCAGTACGGTCGGTCCTCTTCAGGACATGGTGTGGTTTCTGACAGGCTGCTGACCCTGAATTCTTACTTAAACTCACATGCCCTTCTTGCTAGTGACTTGGGATAGGCCAGCCTGCCAGAACCTGCGTCCACCTCTGAAAGACGAAGTCACTACAACTTGTCCTCCTCACTGGGACATTTCTGGGCAATTGTGAAGTACTGTCAAGTGACAGTTACAAGGGATCTAGTGAACCTGGCCACCAAAATAATGATCTCAACTTCTTGCCTATAACCAAAGTTTTTAATAGGACACTTTAACAAAATGTGGCCAGGTAAGCAAATGAAGACTATGTTACCTCACTCTGTTCCTAGCCTGCATTACTGAGACTAGTCTTTAGTAATTCATCTCCAAAAAAGGTAAGTGAAACCCCAAAATCAAAAATAAAGATTTCCTTACTAATAAGCAATTATCTTTAACAGAACTACTTGAGAAATTTTTCATATAAATTATGTCTGTATATTATATCATTACATATATATATATATATATATATATATATATATATATATATAAACATAAGAAAAGAAGGAAGTGGTATTTTTAGATTCTCATAATGGATGTATATTCAGTTGGTGCAATAGAAATGTTTTGCTGTTCCAACCAAATACTCTGTTTTTAAAATTATTTATTTACTTGTTTACGTGTATGAATGTCATGCCTGCACGTATGTATGTGCATCACATGCAGGTTTGCCGCATAATTAAGAGTGCATCAGACCTCCTGGAATTGGAATTATGGGTGGGTGTGAACCGCCATGCTAGGAACCAGCGTCCTCTGCAGGAGCAGCAAGAGCTCTGACCCACTGAGCCGTCCCTCCAGCCCCTCAACTACCACTTCTTACCTAAACGCTGCAGTCAGGGTAAGTGACAAGCATATAACCAGCACTCCCCAATGGGAAGCACGCCTGCCTGCTCCCCAGGTGACATGTGATACAGACTTCATTCTGGTCACCTGGCAAGGGCCAGTGTTACTCCCCTAATCTTCTTAGTGTGTGATTCAGGTGAGGGTACCACTCCTAAGAGGAGCACCCCTCTTCCGTACCCCGCCCATGTGAAAGTAACTCCAAAATGTGTTTTCCTCAGCCTTTCCTCCAGCGTGGCAACTCCCCGATCTTGAAATGACAGCTCGACCTCAGCTGGTGTGTGCTGAATGACTGCATGTCCAGCACAGCCCTACCCTCCTAAATTCCAAGTGTGGACCTTCAGTTTTGGAGTTTGTCTGCCTGGGTTTTTGAGGCAGGGTTTCTCCCCGTAGCCCCGGCTGACCTGGACCATGCTGGCCTCAAACTCACAGAGATCCCACCTACCTCTGCCTCCTGAGTGCTGGGATTAAAGGCCTATACCACCATGCCTAGCTGACTTACATGTTTTTAAAATGGAAAAAATAATTTAAAAGAATGCTTCTATGTATTATATTTGTATTAGAACCCAACACAGAGAGGTCTAGCAAGCCATCCTGACTTTGTACTGGAGTTTTAAAGAAGACAGTTCAAGAATGGAGCTGTAGGAGAATTCTGAGCACTTGTGAGAAAACTCCAAGAAATCAAGACAAGAGTCTTGTGACCGAGGCAAGCGGATCTCTGTGAGTTCAAGGCCAGCCTGGGCTACAGAGTGAGTTCCAGGAAAGGCGCAAAGCTACACAGAGAAACTTTGTCTCAGGAAAAAAAAAAAAAAAACAGAAAAAAATATATTGGTGGGAGAGGGGAGAATAGGGGAACCCGTGGCTGATATGTAGAACTGAATGGTATTGTAAAATAAAATTAAATAAACAAACAAACATAAATAAATAAATAAATAAATAATAAAGAAAAAAGAAAAAAAAGAGTCTTGTGACCTCAGTTTCTTCAAAACATGGAATTATTCTTGGACTGTGCTTTCGAGCTCCTCCCAGATGTAGCAGACAAGAGTGAGTTCACTTCAGATCACTCACTACAAGTGGCTGTTGTTAGTTGTTCATATGCCTCAATGGGAAAACATGGTTTTGCCATGTGTGGCTCGCCCGCCATGTGTGGCTTGCTCTTGTGATTGGACGCTTCACTCACGTGACTCTTCTTAACCCTCAGAGTATAAACTGTCTGATGCTCTCAATAAAGTTGGCTATTGCAAGAGACTTTGGTCCTCCTCATTATTGGCTCCATTCTCCCAGGAGGTCCCTTTAACCGCCCTTAGAGCAGTGAACGGTTTCAGTTATGTTCAGACTCTGGGACAAACCATCTCCTTTGCCTCATGCACACAAGTATGTTCTTTCACTGTTTCTTAAACTCTAAGCCATTTCTTGTTCACAAAATTACACAAGAAAGTGCACTCCTACTACAGCCTGTATGTCAGAGCCTGAGTATAACAACCAGAAGAAAAGCCTTGGCCGGAGTGACAGGATCATGTCAGAGAAGCAGGGCCAAGCTTCAACAATCACACACTACACTGTTGGCTCAACTTTATGTTGACATCACAAAGGAAGTTTACGAATTGGTACATTTCCATCTATTTACAATGAAGGATTTTCTTGGTACACTATGAAACTAGAGACGCTTAAGTGAACCCAAGTCTCTAACCCTTATAGATATCTCTTCACTTAAGTATATTCTTCAAAACAGCTCAGCTTTCTAATTAACTTGCTTAAAATATTCAAATATCTTCAAATATTCAAACACAATGGAATTTAGTTTCAATCAGTCTGTTTCTGTGAACTGTTCTATTTAGGGTTCCACACAGGACTCACTTGACAGAGATTTCACAGTGAACGTCAGTGCGTCCCAGCACAGGCCGGCATGGGAGGGAGCAGACGACAGAACAGGGACCAAACGGTCGGTCACTTTAATCTAGGAGAATGCGATGGTTGATAACGAGGTACGAGGCAAGGTAACTCACAAGAGAGTACCCCTGAGCACAGCAGCGACCCCTGAAAGAGAAGCCCGGTCTCTGGCATCCGAGGTCTATCGTTCAAAATGCTCAGAAGAGAGCAAACGACAAGAAAGTCTGCCCTTCCTGAGGCAGCGCTGACATTATCATAGGCTGATGTCGGCGACAGAGACTGGGGACCCAGAGCTGAACCCAAAGCGCGTCTGTGAGTGCCCCAGCTTGAAGAAACCTTTTTCATATGTTATCTTCGAGAGTTAACCTTCAGCAACCTCAGCAATGTTTACCATTTAATATTATATTGACAGGGTCTCTCTATGTAGCCCTGGCTGTCCTGGAACTCACTATGTAGACTAGGCTGGACTTGAACTCACATACATGCAACAATTCTGTGAGAAAAAGGTACTACCATACCTAACCTACCATGTCCCATGATGCCATGGCATTTACATGCTTGTGGTCACGGTTCTCAGTGCTGATGAACGTTCTCTGATGGGAAGCTGGCTTGCTCACCAAGTGTTTGCTCATGTAAACACCATGTAAAATTCAGGCACGCTGTCACACACCTGCAACCACAGCACTGGAAAGGCAAGCACCAGCGGGTCCCTGGAGCCCACCAGCCAGCGAGCCTACCTTCATGGTGGTTCCAGCAACTGAGAGAACTTATCTCTCAGTAAATGCCAAACAAATATATCTCTCAAAAATACCAAGGTAGACAATTTCTGAGGACTGGCACCCGAGGTTAACTTGGTCTCCACGTGGCACTCCCACACAGGAATGAGTGAGCTAATGAGTTAGTGAAATGCGTGGAAATTCAACTTTTCGTTTCATTGTCGTTCCCCCGGCCCCCACTTTCCTGCTACGGAAAGGGGAAAGCAGAAAGCGTTTCTCTTGGTCTTAGGCCAGGCATGCTAATAAAGTTTCCAGTGAGACAGCCCCATCTTGTGGACTTCCCGAATACTGCAGGATGCTTCCATTAGCGTAGAACTAAGCCAACACTGTTACTGTACACTGCTTTCATTTTTCTTGTAGAAGAGCCTTTTTGATTTGTAAAGGTATACCTTAAGACCTCTAGTAAATATGGGCCCTTCAATAATTAGAGTTCTTTAAAAATACATAATGACATAATTTTTCCACATTGCAAAATAAATTGTGAACCTGACATAAATCATGTTTTCATACTCAATGTATTTCTACAAATCAAAGCATATTTCAGAGAGGCTGACTTTCCTGTTTGTATCCAGCAGTCTTGGTTAATATGCTTCAGTTTCATGTTGGCATTATTAACACAAGCCTTGGAGCATTGACGATTATTTCTTAGTTCTCTAAATCTTGACAATGACATCATGAGTTTAGGCTGAGGAAATCCTTTTAAAATTAACTTTATTCTACGAAACAAAACAAGACCTGGAGGGAAGCTCAGCAGTGCAGTGCACGTGATGGGCCTGGAAGTCTGATGCTCAGTCAGTCCTCTCTCTCTGTCGCTCTCTGTCTGTCTGTCTCTCGGCTAGAGAAAAAGCTACTTAGGAAAAGCTTACGGCCACTCACTGACCACCGAAGTGTACAGCTTCAACAAAGCCTTAAGAGCAAGACAGCCTCTGCTGCTTCCCACTGACCCACTGCAGCTGCCAAGCACGATCAGAACCGAGTATGGGGGGGGGGGGGCTTTCTGTCATTTTTAAAGTCTGCATTTTTTAATAGGAAAGATAAATTTCAAGTTCTAGAAAATTTGTATCTGGGTAACATTCCCACTGACATTCAAATGCACAACAGTGAGAAATTAAAACACATCTGAAAACTGTGTTCCCATCTCAGGCCCACAGCTGTCTCCTGCAGCTACAGAAGACTGTCCACAAACAGTCTGGAGAGACTCCAGATGCAGCCCAGCGATCCTAACTCCTGCCCGCTGCTTCCCGTGGTTACGCAGAGCACGCACAGCATGGGATGCTGGGCAAAGTGCCCAGTCCACTGTATGGCACCGCTCAGGTAGTGCTTTCTTTAGCGTGCACCAGCACATGTCTATCGGTAAATAACTGTTAACGGCCTAATAGAATCCAGATGATTAGCACAACAAAACAGTCACCTAAGTCACACATGGCCTTCACTGACTTTGACTGTTTATTAATTTTTGATGTTCTGTCACACAGCCTTGCTATATAGGCCAGGCTGTCCCGGAATTCAGAGCAACCCTGCCTTCCCCTCCTGAGTGCTGGGATTATAAGCATGTGCCAGCACCCTGGCTACACTGACTTTAACAGGACACTGCTAATCATCTGTAAGAAGAGACGGTATTGGGAAGACCTGTCTCAGAGTGCCAGGTATACAAAGTCTACAAGCCACAGCTTGGCCCAAGGCTCACAAACCTAGGAACCTGGAAATGTAAACTGAGTTACAGGCTACAGAGATGCTGCTGTGACTTGAGTGTCAGCTGCCAAAAGGGAGAAGGCACCATTCATGGGGGCTTCACCTTACAGCAGACCTGGCACAGGGACCCACCTCACAACAATGAAAAGACGCTTTCCCCACAGTCAGAACCAATGGCAGCTGGAGGGTCCCATCCTTGGGATAAAGCAGGGCTCTGCTGGCCATCTGACGCAATCCAAGCGCATCATCGGACTCCGCCTCTCTTTCAGAAACACCCTACTCTGTACCTTCATGTGTGAAAGGGGATCCGGCAATGTGTAAGAAGTTGTAATCCGTGGAGTTTACCAATACTAAAGAAAGAGGGAAGCAAACCTTGGTGGGAGAATCCCATGGCGGTGCCTATGAAGGAGCACACCAGTGAGGGACATAAAGACCCTGAAATGGGGGGGGGCTGCTTTATAACAGGCTTCCGCACACTTACCAGACTAGAAAAATGAGGTGGGGGACAGGAGGGTGAGCCAGAAAAAGCAAGGGAAGGTGCAAGGTCAAAGGAGACACAGAAGGGGCTACAGAGCCCTGCTGGCCATGCTTGAGCCCAGAACAGCCCCATCCCACGGGGAGCTCTGGCCAGCTGCTCTGCCTATGCTGAGTGCCCACTGCGCTCCTCAGAGTCTGTGACCTCTTCAAATGCGATTCATTTATTCACGTGCTCGTGTGCGTGTGCGTATAGGTGTTCTGCCTACACTTGTCTGTACACCACCTGTGTGTCTAGTGCCAAGGAAAGGCCAGAAGAGGGCGCTGGGTCTCCTGGGACTGGGGATGTGGATGGTTGTAAGCCTCCCAAAGGGACTCAAACCCAGGTCCTCCGGAAGAGCAGCAGGTGCTCTTAACCACTGAGCTCTCTCTCTGGCACCCAAAGTCCTTGTTCTGATTACCCATAAATCAATAGTACTCCAAAGGCAGCCCACGAATTCTACTGGCTGCTTTTCTACCAGCCGATGCTAGCAGTCCTCGGTAATACAGAGATCCTCTCGCCCACTAGAATCTACTTGGCTATCTGCCACCTTTCATCTCAGTGAGGACCGTCACACCCTGACTCGTTCATTTCACTCACAGTGGGCACCACTCCTCACCTCTGAACGTGTCTCTCTTCACTCTTCCCACAGGACTGTTGTAACCACTCGGTTACATTGGCCCTGTGTAGGACTCCCTGGGACAGGGATTTCTGTCAGCTTTGCACATGGGCATCCTGCAGTAGTGTGTCTGTCCATAACAGGACCTCAGGAACTATTTCCCAGCAGGCAGGCAGGCAGTCCCCTGTGAGTTCAAGACCACTTGGTCTACACAGTGTGTTCCAAGCCGGCCAGTGAGATCTTTTCTCAGAAGAAAACAAAACAATAAGGAACAAGTTCCTAAATAACAATGAACTTTAAGGGTTTTTTGCTTTTTCAGTAATTTCTCTCTAACACCCTTGGATTGGCAACAAATAACAAGACAAATCAGAAGCAAAACACAGTAACAGATAAAAGTCAAGAATGGTCCAATCTGCCTAGTTAATATCTCTGTTTTTTTCTACAAACAATGTCAGTAGGTATGTTTTCCAAGTGCATCAAAAATAAGCTTTCAAAATTCTGCCATGCTGGAGACAGAGAAATGAGCAATAAGAACACTGGCTGCTCCTGCAGAGGACCTGAGTTAGATTCCCAGCACCCCCAAGGTGGCTCACAACCAACTGTAATTCCAGCTCTAGAATTCTGGCTACTGAGGGCACTGCATGCATGTGTCACACAGACATACATTCAGGCAAAACACCTAAACACATAAAATAAAAATAAATGAATCTTTTAAAAATGCTGCCCTTCACTTTTATTTAAAATAAAAATAAATGAATCTTTTAAAAATGCTGCCCTTCACTTTTATTTATCATTAAGAATCTGGATTTAATAGCTGGGCAATGGTGGTACATGCCTTTAATCCCAGCACCTGGGAGGCAGAGGCAGGTGGATCTGAGTTTGATGCCACCCTGGTCTACAGAACGAGTTCCAGGACAGCCAGGGCTGTTACACAGAGAAACTACAAATGGTTTATTCTCTCCTCCTGGCCATTCTTCTGGAGAGATGAGGAATGAAAAAGCCGAGCAAGTTATGGAAAGCTTGGGTCACAAAGGAACAATGTGTGCCCAGGGCCACACCACACCCACACTGAATCAAACAAATGTAAAATAACAAAATGCTAGTTGAGCTTGGTGGCCCATATCTCCAGTCCTAGCTAGTTAAAGGAGCACCAGGGTTACACAGAGAAATGCTGTCTCAATGCCCCCACCACAGAAAAAAAAAAAAAAAAGAATCCAGATTTACCAATTAATTTCTATCATGAATACAAATGAACAATGTGGTAATATTTTGTTTGTGCTTTAACCAGTAAAGCTTGCCTGGAAAAAAAAAACAAAACAAAAAAACGGGCAAGCGAATGACGAACTTTGCCAATATAGGTGGGACAATCCTTCACATTTTCTGCTTCATTATAAAGTATGTCAGATACTCCAGGCCTGTAGGCTGAAGATAGAGGCCCCAACATTACAGAAGAACCTTGGGTGGCTGTCCAGACAGCAGATGTCTCTGTCATTTCTAGAGTTTTGGAAGTTGCTTGCACTGCACTTCCTGTTTACTCAGGTAACCTTGTATCCTTCTGGGGTCTTTGTTGAAGACTAGATAGTCATAATTATAGTTTTCCTTAGTTATAATAGAAAGTAAATTAGGTACAAAATTTTAGATTCACCATGATAAGATAATTATTGTCTCTGATTTTGCCAAATGCAAATGGAGTAGATAGTGTTACTGTAATTCTTACTAAATAACTGTTTTGTTGTATATAGTTTTATTATATTAAGGTTAAAACCTTCCTTTTTAATTAGACAAAAATGGGAAAATGCTGTAGAACATCCTTTTCTACACTATAAGTATGCATTACTCTCATTGGTTAATAAAAAGCCGAGAGGCTGGGAGCTGGGCAGGAAGTTAGGCAGAAAAGCCAAACTGAGAATGATGGGAAGGAGAAGAGCGGAGTCAGGAGTCGCCAGCCAGACACAGAGGAAGCAAGATGACGAGGCAGAACTGAGAAAAGGTACCAAGCCACGTGGCTACACAGATAAGAATTATGGGTTAATTTACGTGTAAGAGCTAGTTAGTAATAAGCCTGAGCTACCAGCCAAACATTCATAATTCATATAAGCCTCTGTGTGGTAATTTGGGAACAAGCATCTGCAGAGCACAGGAAAACTTCTGGTTACAAAACAATGTAAAATCGGAAATTCATAGTAAGTAACTGTCAATATTCTACCTCATGAAGTCTGCAGGCTCACTTTTCATATTAAACTTACCACCCTATTAATGTTACTTATTTTATCTAAAGTACAGCTTCTGTTATAACCACAGAATCTTTATTCCAGTGCAAACCTACTTAGTTTTCTCTCTTATATGGAAAAATTATCAGGTGATTTTTGCAAAGAACTATATCAGTCTTTCACAGACAAAGATACTACTAAATATTTAACTTCTGGATTCTGAGTGTGTGTTGGGAATATCCATGGCATATGTTTATGAAAATAATTGTACACATGATAATAATTTAATGAATTTTGAATGATGGCAACATCAAAATCTCCAAGAAGTCCTACCATATCAAAAATATGGAATCTTAGTAAGACTTAAAGCTACACATAAAAAAACACCTTAACGGCATGTGTGAAATAATGCTTTGAATAGCTATTCCCAGGATCTTCAATTTAAGACAGAAAATAAATGTCAGTACAAAAGTCATATTCTGTACAACATGGGGGACTTTGCTGCTCAAAGTCATAACTTGAGGATAATCACATGCAAGGGGGAAGGCTTGCATAATTCGTCCAAGGGATAACAGGCGGAAACGGGAATGAAGGACACATGGAGGAGACTGGAAAGCTCTAGAGAAACCGGGGTGATTAGATGCAATCAATTAAGATTCTGGAAGCTTTGGCTAATATTAGAAAGGGATAAACAATGTGATATTTGCTAAAATATGACTAAATAACTTAGAGATATCAGACAGATCCATAAAGACTGTATATTAATGCCTGAGGTTCCTAAGCAAACAGCTGTTTCTATGGGATGGAAAATGACCATCATTGTTAAACTCCCTCAGAACCTATTCAATTCATTTAAAAATCCAAGACTGCCAAAACCATGTTCCCTCTTACAGGAAGTTCTCCTGACCATATCTTCTGGAGAAAAAGATTGCTTGAGTAGTGTCAAAACAGAAATTTAAAACATTATCTTCATGAAAACTACTTTAATCAACCTTTTAAAAGCTTCCATCATTGCTTTAAGTGCCTAAAGTACCAGAAATAAACTTTTATACTAAAATATTTCAATGACTGTCTAAAATGCTGCAATAGAACGTAGACAGAAAAATCTTTATCTACAGTTTTTATTTAACTCTCTTTCTTCTTACTAAATGTATGTTAACAAAAAAACCCTCAAATGATCTAGACAAAAGCTCTTAGCTCAACACATAATTGCAAGAAAATTACAATAATTGTACCAATTAAAATAATCTTGAATGAACAGTATGTCATCTTAATGTTCCAATGGTTTATAGAGGGATCTACTTAATTAGCTGAAATTGCTTTCCAGTGTTAGTATCAAATGTCATTTGTTAAAAGTTGAACAATTTAGACAATAATTTAACAAAGCAATTTTACAAAACACCAAGAACCAACATTTTCTTTTTCAGCTGAATAAAGCAAGCAGATGTGTCATCAGATTGCTATAAAAATAAATGAGGCTTTTTATGGATTAAAAAAATAAATTTTACTACTAGCGTTAAAAATACTATTTTCTGATTGTTTTTACCAAATCAGATTTCTTTAATAAAATAAATGAATATCAATTATACACTGCTGCTTTTTGTCAGCTGTAAATAAAACTTTTTAGTATTCAAATGACAGGCATCAAAGAATTTAGACAGACATCTAAATTGTCAGAGCATGTTCCAACAGATGAGTTCTCAATACGTTGAACAAACTGTCTCACTACAGTTTTTCATTATAAATTATTTTACTTACATTATTTCAACTAAAAGTGCTTATGAATTTTCAGATTGCTTTCTATACTGTTTTTCTCTTTGTTGGCTAACTACAAACATTCTCTGTAAGGATTCATAGGCAGATCTACTTCTTAAAAAAGAAAAGCATCTCAGAGTCACCCTAAATCCAGCCCACTCTCAGAAGACAGGACCATCAAGGCCTGAGGTCTAAAGTAATAGGTTGGTTTAATCATAAAGGAAAGTTGGCATAGCCTCATTTTACTTTAATGTGTGTTATTCTATATTGATACGATCAAAATAAAATATTCCCCTAGAAAAATTCACTCCAATTTATGTTCATTATATGATTAAAAAAAAAAACCACTTCCTCCTCCCCAAATAATTCTTACACAATATTCTGTTTTTCATTAAAGGGTATAATAATTGCTATTATCTTTAAACTACATGTTAAACATTTGCTATTGTCTATAAGACACATTTCAATTTAAAAATGGAAACATTTCAGAACTACCTATGAGGTTCAGATAGTGGGGCCTGGGAGGCGAACTTTAGATTTCAAGCAAAGCACGGCAATTCCTCCTGTGCCTTTAGCTGCCCCGAGAGTGGCTCTGCTTGCTCAGGCTCTCCCCGTCACCACAGACCTGTAAAACCATGAACTAATGCATCCTTCTCTCCTAAGCTATAGTCACGGCACTGAAAGCCTGACCAACACAGAAAACGAGTACCAGACAAGCAGGGTGGCTGCTGCGGCATTCCTGAAACATGGTTCCAAATTCCTGGTTTGCAAGAATTATCTGGAGAAGTTGGAGATGGAGGCTGGAGAAGCTCCATGACGCTCTAAGTAGAGCTTGTGGGCGATTACCGGAGGAGCTCAAGGAACCGGAATACTGATGAGAACAAGGACAGGAAGCATTGTTCATAGGGATGCAGATGCAAAAGAAGACTGTACTGGGGACAGGACTACAAGGCCAGGAACACTGCACTCTAGCAAAGATCCTGTCCACATTAAAAGAGATTTTAGACTTATGTGTCTGAATGTTCTGCCTGCATGTATGCAGGCTCAGCATGTGTGTGCCTGGTGCTCACATAGGTCAGAAGAGGGTGTTGGGAGCCAGGTTCTCTGCAAGAGCTATCTCTCTAGGCCCAAGTCCTGTCTGTTTTGTCCACACCCTAAGACTTTAGGAGAGGCTGAGTTCAAAGCGATGGACTACGTAATCTGGCGGAGGAAACAACGTTACTAGCTACGTTTAGTCCTATTTCAGGAAGAATGGAGAGCAAAGCTTAGTTTCAGAAAAGCAGCACAGGTAAGGGTCTAAGCAAGGAGAAGTGACTGCTGAAGAGATGGGGCACCACAAGGACGCCTTTGAGTGTTCTGCATATCTTGGTGTCAGCTATCTGATGCTGGCGTTGCAGACACACAGAATGCAAGTGTTACAGGGTCATGAAAAAAGCCTAGGAAGACAGGCAATGTGTGATAGAGGTGGTGTGAATGCAGGCAGCCCTTGAGGAAGCAATGCATACAGCGTGAGGTGAAGCCACAGACTCAAGAGCGACTCAAGAAGTTAGCTACCCCAGGAACACGAACATCTGTTGAGGAAAGCTGCAAGCAGCGAGCAGAGCAATCCCCACAAAGGCCATGGGCCCACCTACCAACGGGAAAGCTATAGCCAAGAATGCCGGGCCTGCTGGGCAGCACAGCCCAGCAGTACATGCCGCAGATGCCTGACACTGATGACGAAATCAACCGGAGTGAACAAAAGAAACTCAAAGAAAGCGACTCTGTTCCAGAGCACCTATTACTCTTGGCTTCTTAAGAAAGACAAGTTGGGCTGCTGTGAATCAGCAATAGAATGTGTGAGCACCACGTACAAGGCTCTGGGCGCTATGCCTAGGACCACAAAGTAAGAAAAGCAACGACAATAAAGAGCCCCAGTTTTAGGAGACACAAATAACACAGTGCAGCCTTAGCAGGCCACAGCGACCTGAGAACCACTGTTAGACTGACCTGAATCAGAGACCTTTTCTCAAACGCCTTTTTAATCTCTGTTTATTATGTACGTCTCCTATTTCTATTGCCTGGGGACTTTTTTCACTCTTCCCATCCTTGTCACGGAGTGTGCAGAAGACCAGTTACGGGGACTCTATACAAACTCCTTAGACTGCTGGTCACAGTGTCTGCGATTCTGAGATGCAGGACACTTGCATGCCATCTCAGCCACAGCAGGGGAGGACACGCATCTGAACCCCATTCCAGCCAAAACTGAAGACTAACACAAATACTCTGTCTAAAGACGAGGGAAGGAGGGAGGGTGGGAGGGAAGAAAGGAGGGGGGGTTGGGAGACTGGAAGAGGCAGTAGCTAACCAATAGTTTATTCGAAATAGAAAACTCAAGTTTTTATAAAGGCAAACACAATTTACAAGAAAAAATAGCAATTATCTGCTTTTTGTGGATTAGTTATTAATGAAGTTAAAAAGAGAGAACACAGAAAATCTCATATATACTAACTACAGTAATTTGAAATGTTCTTAAAGAAATGGAAAACACAAAAAGGTCAAAATTGCAACCCTTGGTTCCATAACAAAAGTTAGCTCCTTGATTCCATGATAAACTTCAGGGTGTCTCTGACAGGACTCTAGCCTGGGAAAGTTTCCACACTGTGCAAACACAAGGAAAGGTGATCTGCCAGCACACACGAGAGCACAGGTGTGGAGCCTCACTCTGAATCCCAGCTCTACCATGCACTGACCTTTTGCCAAGTGACTTACCTCCACTGGGCTCAGTTTTCTAATATGCAAATGAGGCTGACATACTGGTAGACCTCAGAACTGAGAGAATACAAAGAGTTAGACCATCAAGTGCTCAGAAGGAGCGGCATAAGGAGTCAGAGTGACCCAGATTAAAACACCAGCTCTGCCACCTCAGACTGGGTGACTTGGGAAGTTATTTACCTTTCAGAACCTATCTTCCTTGCTAACAACACGCAAGAAATCCTTCTAAAGGTTCCACTTCAACTCTAATAACTGCTCACCTAGCAAACGTTCACAGTGACCTAACTCTTGAGTCAAGTCAGACAAGTTTACTCAGGAACTAAAGGTTAGTATTTAACAAGTAAGGACAAGCCCACTCATGACCTCACGATAAGATGACTTTAACAAGCCAGGGTGACTGACCACCATGTCACCATAACACATGGTCATCTGTGTACCTGCCTCACTGGAACCACATCAGGCTTAAATCTCTGATGAACTTAGACCACCAAGCCTAGAAGAGCTCAGATCTGTGGACAGACACTGCATCGTCCTCTACAACTCTAAAACCAGTTAGAAAAAAACACGCCAAGTGGTGGTGGCACACACCTTTAATTCCAGCACTCGGGGAACAGAGACAAGTGGGTCTATGTGAGTTCAAGGCCCTATGTGAGTTCAAGTCCAGCTTGGCCTACAGGGTGAGTTTCAGGACAGCCAGGGCTACACAGAGAAACCCTGTCTCGAAAAACCAAAAACTAAAAAGCAAACAAAAAAAAAAAACCATATACTACCAATACTCCAAGGGAATAAAAATTATCTGAACTCCTAAAGGTTATAAGCTATGAACTATATTAATATTTTATTTATATTTTAAAACAGTAGTTTCAATTACACCCAATTTTATAAAACTTTACATAGTTTCTGCAAGTTATCTTTTCCTAAGGAACAGTTTATTCTTTTATTAGCCTAGCAACTGGACCTTGAAGCTCCTTTAAGTAAAAGCCAGTAACTCTTACAGCTGTACACACCTGTAAAAGACGACGAACACAGAGGGAGCTCCGAGCTCACAGGCCAGCGGCTGTGCCCTGCAGCTCCAGGCCAGCAGGGGACCCAGAAGTACAGAATTCGCACACAGTGTCTGTGGGTTTTAAAACTCAACTCAAGGTGAACTCAAGGGCAAAGAAGTCAAACAAATACCTCTCATAGATGGTCTTTAAGGTCATCTGATCGGGGATACCTTCAGTCTCTTCCAGATACAGTATGAGCCACGACGTCCGGTAAGGCCACTGCTCGGTAAGGTTGATCCAGCTGGCTAGCCTGTCCCAGTTGAAGGTGATCTGATTGGCTCTCAGTAACCGCCCTTTAAAGGATATGTAAACACTTAACAATTAGTAGACATACTCAGTGATCCGATTGTCTCTCAGTAACCGCCCTCTAAAGAATACACAAACATTCAACAATTAGTAGATATACTATGTAGAATGTTTAGCATAGTCACAAGCAACTCATTTTTAAAATTTGAAAATTTTACCATTTGGTTATAATACAGACCTAAATCTAGTATTTTATGGTTTCTAAAAATCCAGATTTTAAAGATTCAGAGGGCATGGTGGCAGACACCAGTAATCCTGACACACAGGAGCCTGAGCTACACTGTGAGAGCCTGTTTCAAAAAATAAACCAAGAAACAAAATAGAACACCATGGTAGCCCTTAATGCTCTGAATCATGACTGCTAAGGACTTCTCCACGGCTCTCAATGGGACCCCAACATTCTGGTGCATCTCTGCTTTATGACTGATGGATCCCCCTTCTCACTTAGACAGTAACTGCCAAGCCAGGTACAGAGCATCTAAAGCCCAGTATCTATCCACTGGACACAAGGTCTGTTGGTAGGGTGTTCAGAGGCCCACCTCAGCATCCTCCCTCAGGGCACGCGCCCTCGTGACAACTCAGTCCTCAGGCTTCCTTCCACTGCACCGCCACCGTCACCTGAGCTGACCGGACAACAAACCGAGGCTCGGTTCTTCACGCAAACACCCCCACTTTACAGCACCATCAGTTCAGCACATACCTGGACGCACAGCTCCTTGTCTGACAGACTCTCTTTCATCATAGAGATGATGCCTCCTCACTCAATTCTCCCCTGCCTCACACCCTCACTCTCTGAATTTTCACCACGGAGATTGATGGAAAGTGGGGTCTCTCTGCTGGATGGGTGGCAGGATGTGGATCTCCCGTCCCAGTGAGCTATGTCACAGTGTTTGCCAGCCACGGACACCACAGACTCACCATAAACACTGCTGCTGGGGTAAAGCCCAGAACAAAAGAGATGATATGGTCACAGCCTTCCTGAGAAGCATTCACTCAGTGTAACAGGCAGTAAATCCAATCAGCACAGAAACCTATGAAATAACTATGGCTATCTAACTAAATGGGTCTTTTGTGGGGGCGGGGGCAGCAAAAATGAAAAGCTGAACACTAAAATAAGCTTGACAACCTACTTCTGTACAAGGTTGAGTGCTTGTCTTTTTAAATATAGGACCTCAAAAAAAAATAAAAAAAAATAAAAATAAAAATAAAAAAAAAAAAAAAATATAGGACCTCATGTAGCCTGGCTGGCCTTGGCTTCCAGATACTCCTGCCTCTACTTCCAGAGTGTTAGGATTATAGACGTAAACCTCCACATCCAATTCACTAAGCTGCCCAGGCTGGCCATGAACCTGAGATCCTTTGCCTCTGCCGTGTGAGAAGCTAAGGTTTAAGTCTGTGCCGCCAGGCCTAGCTTTAGCATCAATTATTTAAAGATATCAACTCGGGCCTCTTTCTAGTACCCAAAGATGTGTGAAGAATCTAACTTCCTTCCTGGGGACTTTGGAGCCAGAAGGCCTCCCAGGAGCAACCACTCTAGCACCCTTCCCACCAGCTCCTGGGCCAACCCCACCCCGGCTGCACTCCCTCACAGCCTCTGACTTGCTGTTCCTTTTGCTCAGAACGCTTCTCACAGGAAGAACGTAAAGCGTGGCTCTAATTTCATTCCGTCTCCTATTCATTCATAACGATCCCAGATGCTGCAGCGAGTATAGCAGTTAGCAAATCAGACAAAAACCCTTGCAGGAGGGTCTCCCATTCCAGAGAGCAGGCAGACAGGGGAGAGTAAGTGACAGGGTTCGAGGACAGCTTTCTGTGGAGCAGGACGATGCAGGGAGAGGAAGAAGAGGACCACTTCATTTGAGATGCAGAAGATCTCACGGAAAAGCTGACACCTAAGCCAAAACTTAAGGATTCAGTATGAATCCTTACAGGCTAAGTTATGACAACTGGTCAAGCAGAGAGTTAAGCTCCAGGAACTGTAGTCGGGGCAGCCCAATGTTAAAGAGCAACCGTTAACTGTTGTTAACTAGCAACAGTTAACTGTTGTTAACTAGCAACAGTTAGGAGGAAAGTCCAGGAAGTGCAGCCAGCACTCTGGACACCAAAGGAAGGAAGCCCTTCAAGAAGCAGCAGCGCCCAGCACATTGTCACAGCTGCTCGTGGGGCCCAGACGAGGACTGGGGCCTGGCACCTGCATGCTTCACGTGGAAGCCACCGGGGAACTTGACGTCCACTTTGCTGATGTCCTGAGAAGAAGGGAGCTGGAGGAGTTTGAAAGGACCGGTGGGGGAGTGGTGTGAGGAAGGGCGTGAACTATCAAGGAGCTCTGCTGAGGGCAGGGGTGGGCACGGGGCAGAGCCGGGAGAAGTCCCGGGAGGAGGAAGAAACTGAGGGAGAGGGGCGCTGTCTTGTTTACTGATTCGTTTCTACAACATCCAGACCAACTTCCAGCAGGAGGAGGACAACAGGACATACTGTCAAATGAGTATGTCGGGGTTATTGATAATATCAGGAAACAGTTCCATTGTCCGACTAGCACAGGGATGTTGAAGTCTCATTTAAAGGGATTTAACTATAAAAATGTTATACTAGGTGAGACTTCATCTACAATACAGTTTATGTCATGAGCCCTAAACTTACTATAAAGTGCAATTGCAGTTGACAGAGTCAACACAAGGAAATATCAGAAGATACTAAGCATCACCATGCAAGAAAAAGAAACACATTCTATAAGTTACATTGCAAGCTTGTCTAAGACTACCCTAATGCTAATTAGTCTTAACACAGCAAAGAGCAGCATCCACACAAATAATTCAGTCACAACAATAATCTCCATTTTTTTTTTTTGAAATAGGTTTTCTCTGTAAAGCCCTGGTTGTCCTGGAACTCACTCTGTAGCCCAGGCTGGCCTCAAACTCAGAGATCTGCCTGCCTCTGCCTCCCAAGTGCTGGGACTAAAGGTGTGTGCCACCACTGCCTGGCTAATAATCTCCATTTTATTACAAATATTTTATTCAAAGTATCATATAAAAACTAAAACAACATAGCAGTACATAAAAATCTCAATTTCAACACAAATATTAATTATTCTGTTACATAAACCAACATAAATTTGCCCTAAATATAAAGCAAAGCCTTTTAAAATCATGAAATTTTAAAATAAATTCCAAATGATATCTGATTGTCAGCTACTCCTGACGTCCACTTAATACAAACAAGGTCACGTGCTCTGTTAGCCTTGACGCTTCCTGCAGTGACGGATGGGGAAACTGGGTAGTAGGTCGTTCACCAACACTGTGCAGGCCCGAAGTTCAATGCCTACTACCTCTAAAAATGTAAGTAAAATAAAGGTTATTATCTATCACAGAAACAAACATCACCTGTCACAGAGACAATATTGAGTAATCGTCTCATGGTCTGAGGACTGATGTCACTGAACCAATCCTCAGTGACCAGCAGCTTCGTGAGATCAAAGGACATCTGCCGGGTGATGGTCCTCTGCATCTGCCTTCTGCGGTAAGTATCCTGGAACAGAACACCACCAGGAAGAGAGGTGACGTATGCTTAGGATAAGAACAACAAGATGGGCTGCAGAGTCAACTCAGCCGTGACAGCAGAATTCGCAACAGGAACCCAAAAGGAAGGTTATGTGCTTACCAAATGCAGCTACTTCTGAGGCAGAGGCCTACAGAGCCATTACAAAGTAGAGCTGGCAGCAATACATGGGATGCATGCCTACTGAGAGCTGTACAGTTAGGGAAAGCTTAAGCAATGCTGTGGGATGGTCTGTATGTCAAATGTGTTGCTCTGATTGGTCAATAAATAAAACACTGATTGGCTAGTAGCCAGGCAGGAAGTATAGGTGGGACTAACAGAGAGGAGAATGGAGAGAACAGGAAGGTGGAGGGAGACACTGCCAGCTGCCGCCACAACAAGCAGCGTGTGAAGACGCCGGTAAAGCCATGACAAGCAGCATGTGAAGATGCCGGTAAGCCACGAGCCACGTGGCAAGGTATAGATTTATAGAAATGGATTAATTTAAGATGTAAGAACTAGATAGCTAGAAGCCTGAGCCATTAGGCCAAACAGTTTAAATAATATAAGTGTCTGTGTGTTTATTTTACAAGTGGGCTGTCGGACTGCCGGGGCTTGGTGGGACCCAGAGAGAAAACCCTCCAGTTACAAAGCAATGCATTGGAGCATGTCCACTGAGAGCTGTACAGTTAGGGAAAGCTTAAGCAATGCATTGAAGCATGTCCACTGAGAGTGGTACAATTAGGGGAAGCTTAAGCAATGCATTGAAGCATGTCCACTGAGAGTGGTACAATTAGGGGAAGCTTAAGCAATGTATTGAAGCATGTCCACTGAGAGTGGTACAGTAGCAGCAACACATAGGATGCATGCCCACTGAGAGCTGTGCACTTAGGGAAAGCTTAAACAATGCACCGGAGCATGCCCACTGAGAGCTGTACAGTTAGGAAAAGTTTAATGTCAAGATGGGAAGTGAGCAGAACTCCATAAAGAGAATCATGGTCAAACGCCATGAACCCTCCAAACTAGAGGAACCCTAAAACAATAAAGCAAGCTCCTGCATGGTTCTAGGGATCCAGCATCTCTACTTTTAGGCTGTTTTAAAGTGTTACACAATTTTCTCCCAGGCACAGACACTCCTAACTTTCCTCACATCTCCTTAAAGAGTTAAAGGCACTCTGCAGAGTGGGCTGGAGTGGATAAGAATCCCATCTCCTAAGAGAACAGACACAACAGAGGCTAATCCTTGAGTCCTGAAGTGTAGGACAGGTGGTCGCAACCACAGGTACCCAAGAGCCTGGACTCCCAGGAGAGAAAGTCAAAATGCTGAAAAACATACTCCCCTGAGGAGCTATATCCACTGTCATTCATGCTAACTTTGAATTCATATCTGTACAGCATGTGAGCACAAAACCAAAGACACAAGGTCTAACAAGCAATGTCCCAACGGTAGCAAACTGGAGAGAAGAGACAATGCCAGCATAAGGCACGGCGGCCTCCCCTGAGCAACACTACCAGCAACACTTCCCTGCAGGTAGGCATCTTCCCACTTTACAAACCTAGGTTTTCTGCTCTACAAATGAGACAGAGACTGGGAAGGGCCCAGAATCACACGTGGGTGTGGAGACTACAATACAGACCTGGCAAACGCCAGGCAAGGAGGAAGAACCTAAGGAGAAAGAGGCAGAGGTGACAGGTGCCTGCTTAGGACAGATGCTGGGCTCTGACATCTCACGAGTCACCGGGCAGCGTCAGCACCTGACCTGGAAGAGGCTGCAGAGAAGACTCCTCCCAGTTCAAGGTCCTTGCTGCTCCCAGTACAGGAGCTCTGAGGCGGCTGATGCTGGAAGGGAGCCCAGCACTGATGCTGATTTCAAGATCTTAACATTGTGTCCACAGAAGAGACACAATCTGATACAGGACACATTAACTTAACTTGAGTAACTGCTAACAAAGCAAAATCAAGGTATAGCATGCTCAAGGCTTGGGTTCACTCCCAACACTGTAAGGAAAAAATCAATCACATAATTAAGTTAGATGGCACAGATGGCACCTTACCCTTCTGTTGAGAGCTGTTTTGCTCCCAAGCTTTGTCATCTCCCCAAGGCTGTTCTGTGAAACTCTTCGGTCAGCGTCCTCCTGCACCCCTGGAAGAAGGCAGTGAGACCTCATGTGGTGGTTGAAATCAGAGTCCCCAGAGCCTGGGGTGCCTGAGCACTTGTCCCCAGGTGACAGTGCTGCTCAGGGGTTAGGGCTGAGTGAGGCCTTGCTGCAGGAAATGTTCCACTGGGGGAGGGCTTTGAGGACTTCAAGAGGCACGCCATTTGCGTTTGCTGTTTCCTGCTTACAGGTTAAAACGTGAACTCTCAACTTGTTACTCCAGCTGCCGGGCCTCCCGCCGCCTGCCCACGGACGGCGCTGGACTCTGGTCCCTTTGAACGCTCCCTTCCCTAACTGTCCTGCTCCTGGCGCTCCATCACGGCAACGGATGTGCACAAGGCTGTCTGGTGTGGTGTTAGAGAGACGTAAAACAGCAACCACACTCTTCAGGGTGAACAGAGACTACAAGAACCTTCAGGACTACTTCACGCCTACGTACGTTAGGATTTGATACCTACCCGTGGCATCCGGGCATGAAATGTCCCCATTTGTTGCCGAAGTTACAAGAAATTTTCTTGCACTGCTAAGCCCACGACTATTAAGGAAAACCGGTAAGTGAACTATATTGCGCATATAGTCATGTCCGTTTATATTTGAATCACGGAGCACACTGTTCAGGTTCTGGTTGATGGCCTTTATAATAATATGTGGATCACTTGCAAAAATGGCGATAAACGGGCCTTTTGAAAACAGAACTCGGACCTGTGGTAGAAGAAAGGCATGGACATGACACTAATTTTAAAATTATACAAAATAATATCTTTTTAAAATCTGCACTATCCTTAGCTGGGTGGTGGTGGTGTGTGTCTTTAATACCAGCAGGCAGAGGCAGGCGGATCTCTAAGTTCAAGGCCAGCCTGCTCTACAGAGCAAGTTCCAGGATAGTCAGTGTTATGCAGGGAAACCCTGACTCAGGAAAAAAAAAAAATTATACTGTCCTTTGGTGCTATACTTTTTGACTATCATTCATTTTTCATCAAAATGTACTCTCTATAAAAACAACTTTTATAAACGGCTCAATCTCAGTGTTGGTGTTATCAACCATCAATGACAAAAATAACAAAGAGAACAGTTAATACTGTTTCCTTTTCAGTTGCCTGCAGCCTACACAGACGGAATTTTCTGTGAAGACATGTGAGGTCCCAGGCACACCATCTCTGCCGTTTACCGCTGTTGCTTGTAAGACACCGTAGATTGCCTGTGTTCTGCTTTTTAACACAAAACTATAAATTCTATGGGCTCCCTCTGTCTTCTCAGAATATAAACATGATTGTCTGCAAAGCTGAGCCACACTTGTCATTGAGAGATGCTCCACATGGCTTTGTTTGTTTACTTTGGTTTTGTTTTTTCCTAAACCATCATCATGGTGAGATTATTTAAACGTTCTTGATTAAACATTTACTTTTGCAGTATTTCTGCATTTAAAAAATCAGTTCTTTTTACAAAAGAGAGGTTCATTAGAAAAACTAGTATTTCTTAATAAGCAGCACAGTTTCCAACCCAGTTGAGATATTTTGTGAAGTGTGCATCCTACATTAATTACCACAGCATAAGTTTGGAGACAGGGAGACGTACAGTGTCCAGCATCTGAAGGACCTTGTCCTGCTCACAGGCATCCAGGCCATCGATGATGACCACCAGCCTTGTCTGATTCTGAGTGAAGCTGTCAATGGTTTTTGCCATCCTGGCCATCAACTCCACTTCACACTTGAGGACCTGCACAAAGCACAGAAGATACAAGACGATGAAACATGTTTCTTTAAAAGCACGAGAGAAAGTCATCCAACAAGAGGAGGAGAAATCCAAAGTTCTTGTTGCCAGTGGCAGCTCCACTAAAAACTGTAGTAAGGGTTTTGGTTTATGGACAACACCTGATTCTCAGAATGTCATGAGGAAATAGGAATTTACAAAGGACAGAATGGGTTGAGAGACTTGCTAGCCAAAATCACAGACTCTAAAATGACAAAAGACTTGGACCTGAATTCCACCCAAAGACCTACTGGCTGCGGCATTACTCTTGGCTCTTTGGTGACATCTAGTTTTTAACAAAGCTAAATATGCTCATACCATAAAGTCCAAGAATTATAATCCTTGGTGTTTACTTAAAAGAGCTAAAAACTTCATCTACACAAAAACCTAAACACAGGTATTTATAGCAACTTTATTAATAACTGCCAAAAATTAAATCAACAAAGATGTATTTCAGTAGGTAACTGAATAAATATATACTCTTCATCCAAGCAACACTAGTATCCAGGCCTAGAAAGCAATGACATTTTAAGCTATGGAAGGGAACATAAAGGTCTATTATTAGGTCAAAGAAGCCAATATGAAAGAGCTACATACTTCATGGCTTCTTCAACAACATGACACCCTAGAAAAGATGGAGCTGCTGACCCGGTAAACTAATCTGCATTTGACGGGGGTTGGGAGAGAGAGACAGAAGGTTGAACAGGTGAGCCAGGGCTTTCACGGCAGTGAAAATACTGTAACCATGGGTATATTATCAAAGGATTATGCAAACCCAAAGAATGCACGGCACCAAGACTGATTGCGACTGACCAACACAGGTTCACCATCCGGAGCACCTGGAGTACTCTGTTGTCACCAAGGCTGGGCATGAGGAGCAGCACAAGATAGACGGGGGATATCTACATGTTCCTATAAACCTAACAAACTCATTAAACTCAACTAAACGCAACAGACTTGGGCATGGAGCTTAGTGGTAGGATGCTTGCCTAGTATCCACAAGGTCCCAGGTTCAGTCCCCACCACGGAACAAAGAAGAAGGGCACGCCCAGTGAGCAGGGGAAGGGCAGCGCATTCCACTAGAGTTTCCTACTGGTGAGCGCTCACCTTCATGAACCCCTCGCTCTTCAGTTTATGCAGTCTGGAGGCGGCACTGTGGAGGCGTTTTCGCTGTGAGTTCAGGAGAGAGTCCAGCACTTGCCACCATGTGCGGCAGTTCAGCACAAAGGCCAACCCCACCACAGAGGCGATGGCTATGAGGACAGCGTTCACTGTCAGATGCTTGGGGTCAATCCTGAATATAGCCAGAAGAGTAATTCCAGCAATGATGCAGCCCACGATGAAAAGAAAGATGATAAAAGATGGGAGACAGCATGTTTTCTTCCATTTCTTTTTACCTGTAATAGAACGAACAGTATTGACGATTATTACCATATCATGTACCCAAAATACCGTAATATTTATGGTCAGGAGGTTCAATGCATGATCTCGTGAAGATAAACCAGCATTTATTCCCTTCCTCACCCAAGAAACACCGCAGGAAGAAAAGGAGGAAGGGAGGGAGGGAGGGAGGGAGGGAGGGAGGGAGGGAGGGAGGGAGGGAGGGAGGGAGGGAGGAAAGGAGTCCTACCCTGAGTATCTTCGGTCTTGAATACTCGAAAAAGCCTGGTAGCCAAAAAGCCAAACTCTCTCTCACAAGCATCCGAGAGGGTCGCGATCATTTCAGCCAAGGAAGTCTCTCCACCTACACTGGAGAGTCTGTTGTAATCTGTAAACAGAAACCTTTGGGGGGAGATCAAGCAGGAAGTTACTCAACTATCTGATGCAGAAACTTCTAACACATGTATGCCATCTCTATCATTTATTCTACATTTTCTTTTTCCTCTTTTAAAAATTATTTGAATTTTATGTGTTTGAGTGCTTTGCCTGCATGTATGTCTATGCACCACATGTGTTCCTGGTGCCCATGGAAGCCAGAAGAGGAAGTCTGATCCCTTAGAACTGGACCTACAGATGATTCTGGGTGGGTGCTGAGACTCAAACCCAGGTCCTCTGGATGAGCAGGCAGTATTCTTAACCACTGAGCCATCTCTCCAGCCCCCATTTAGTCCATATTTTCTTGATGTCTTTTCAAAACACTGCTTTTCGAGCTCTGAGGGAGTGGAGAACTGTGATCACTCATCTTCTACTCTGAGCAGAGACAGAGACTGATGTGTTGAGTGTGTGTGAATGGCCCAGGGGCAGGGAGGTGATGGCAGAGCTTCACCTCCTGTCAGGAGGCAAAAGAGAAAGTGCTCTAAACAGGCCAGAGACTGGAGCAAGGGGCAGCCTTCACTACAGACAGGAGCTCCAGCCCGCTGGAGACCCAGTGCTTAAGAGCGCTTGCTGTTCTCTGAGAGGTTCAGTTCTGAGCACCCACAGGGCAGCTCCCAACCACCTGTAACTCCAGTTCCAGGAGATCTGACTCCCTCTTCTAAATTCCACAGGCACCACATGCACAGACATACATGAGGCAAAGCACCCATACACATAAAATAAAAATCAATAAATCCTAAAAAATATTAAAATTAAATAAACTTTTCTAATACTTTATTTATAGCATTAACATATACCAAGGATTTATAAATAATTGTAAAATATCGTTTTCAGAGCTGTTCTTTAAAACAGTTGGCTTACTAACATCTTTAGTCTCTGAAATATTTATTTATGTATTAATTCATTCTTTCCTTCCATCTCTAAATTAAATTCTCACCTCAACCCAGTAGATAAAACATGTTTCAAAATTACAGTCTGGAATGACACTGTACTATATTATGTGGCCTTAACTGATGACACCATTTCAGTCGTTCTAACCTCTTCAAAACTATCATCTTATTAATTTAAACTTATTAATTTTATGTAAAAATTTCCTCCAATTGTGTTACTCTATATCATATACTTGCCTTTAAACTTCTCCTCCTTTAAAAAGTTATGTACTTCATTTTTAGTGTGTGTGTGCGCATGTGTGTGTGTGTGCATGTGTTTATGGACACACGTGTATGGATCCCTGTGGAGACCAGAAGAAGGTTTCAGATCTCCTGGAGCTGGAGTTACGGGTGACTGTGAACCACTGTTGTAGGTGCTGGGAACCAAACTCAGGTCCTCTGTAAGAGCAACAGCACTCTTAACCCCTGAGCCATTTCTCCAATCCCAAATACTTCAAGACTTCTCAATTTTAATCTTCATAATACTTAAATTTACACGCTAACTACAACAGTCTCTCGGTATTCATAGCTAGCTGGGTCTAGGATCAGCCCAAGTCTCTCACACAAAATGCACACTTCAGTCTGCTTCAGACCGTCTCTGGATTACGTGTAGTGTCTAATCCAACGAAGGTGCTACGTGATGGCTGTTATGCTGCACTGTCTGATGATACCAAGGAGAAATCTGCACATTTTCATACAGGGGCAATTTTTAAAACGATTTGTAATCCACAGTTAGCTGCATCAAGAGATGCAGAACCCAGGGATAAAGAAGGCTGGCTGTTCTTGTAATCTGTTAATCTTTATTTTTCTCACCCATATTCCTAGCATAGTTTTGATGGTTAGAATGACTTGCATTCATCTGAAATCATGCAGATTTTATCTTATTATAATTTAAAACTTCTTAACCTTTTAACAGATTTTTAATTCTTTTTGCTAACCCCCATGGGAGCTTTTTTGCTCCTAATTTTCTAGCTTAAGAAACAAACTTTGGCTGGGCAGTGGTGGCACACGTCTTTTTAATCCCAGCACTCAGGAGGCACAGCCAGGCGGATCTCTAGTTTGAGGCCAGTCTGGTCTACAGAGTGAGATCCAGGACAGGCACTAAAACTACACAAAGAAACCCTGTCTCGAAAAACCAAAAAAAAAAAAAGCAACAAACGTTTATCTAGAACTTTACACCTTTCTGTACTCCCTAAGAGTCCTTTACCTTCCCCAAGTTTCTCACATTCCCTGCTTGAGATGCTCACTAACTTGAGACATGTGCGTCCACTTGCAGAGATGACCAAAGAGCAGCTCGATGAGAGCAGGGTTCCCAGGGGTGCCCGCTCCGCTCCTTCAAGGAGAAGCCAGGCCTTGTCCAGACCTGTTCCTGCCGGAACTCCACCCCGAAGCCAACACCCTTCCGAGGCGGCAGCAGGATGGTAGTGGAGCTGTGTTCCACCATGGAGCGCTCGCTACTCAGGGAAAGCCTGGGTTTAAACTCTGGCACCACTCCCAGGAAAGCCCTGAGTATGCAGCAGGTATCAAAAAAGAGGGAGAGGTTTCTGTACAAATGCAACACTGTAAAAATACACGGTTTTTTGTGGGAAAGTGACCTCATCTATGGGAAGGGCATAGAGTATGAAGTGTTTCTCAAAGGGACTGAGGCAAGCTTTTGTTTTGTTTTGTTTTCATCAAAAAGACGAAGGTACCAATATTTTTTGGAATATGGTGCCTTATAAAATTCATCCTTACTAAAGGTTCCTCCTGTCAAAGGGACCGACTCACCTCACGGGCAAAGCCTTTGTAGTTTGCTCTGGCAACTCAGGTGGGTTCACAAACATCAGTCTGAAGAGGAGCTCCAGATAGCCAATGTGTCTTGCCAGTCTGGTACTGAGGGCCCAGGCCCAGTTCCAACTCTCTCCTTCCCGCCGTCCACCAAAGTAGATGACAACTGAAATCCACGTGTGAATTAGTCAGGACGCTTGCTTTCTCGGTCAACTCTAA
This sequence comes from Peromyscus maniculatus bairdii, assembly GCF_049852395.1. Taxonomy (NCBI): domain Eukaryota; kingdom Metazoa; phylum Chordata; class Mammalia; order Rodentia; family Cricetidae; genus Peromyscus; species Peromyscus maniculatus. Next base: position 32,888,877 of record NC_134873.1, on the reverse strand, counting down.
GTAGAGGGGCACTAACACTATGGAACTGTGACTGTCCACACTGTTCTTAAATCTCCCCCAAGAAGCCCTCCACTACCCTTCTCAGCCTCAGAGGTGTGTGAATCTACGAATCGTGAGCGAAAGCCAAGCCTCAGCGTCAGGTGGTGGGTCAGATGCAAAGGAGACAACTTCGTCACGTCTGCAACTGTTTAAGTCCCACCTCCCTCAGCAGCAAATCTACGTCCCACTTTTTTTTTTTTTTTTTTTTTTTTTTTTTTTTTTTTGAGTCAGGGTTTCTCTGTGGAGCTCTGGCTGTCCTGGAACTTGCTCTGTAGACCAGGCTGACCTCCAACTCATAGAGATCCACCTGCCTCAGTGAGATTAAAGGCATGTGTCATGAAACAGAGAGTCTGTTTTGCCTTCCTAGCTTGATTTCAGAAAAACTAAAAATCACAGTAATGGTCAAAACGTCCAGATGCCAGCCAGCACCGGTCACGGCACCATCTCTTCTGCAAGGTCTCCTGCGTGTCACCACCGCCATACCCGACAGTGTGCCAGTTCGTCAGGCCTGCTGCGGCACTAGCAAGGAGATGTACCGGTTCTTAAAGCTCCTCCAGCTAGATTTGAACACGGGTATTCTAAACCAACTTACAAAGTAGCACAGAGATCAATGTTTTTCAGCCAATTATGAAAATCAAGTAGAGTTTCAAATATCAGATGTTTTAAGTAACGTGCTCAATGTTACAGAAAGTAACACTGAAAGATTGAAAAGAAAAGATGGTAGAAAATCAAAGACTTACTGAAGAATATATATAAGAGAGCCAGGAAACTCAACGACACTGCTATGGCCAGATTTGTGTCAACGGTAAAAGCAAACACTAGGCCCAGCCCCCCACACAGCAGCAGGGTGAGGAACACTATGAGCCATGAGAACTGGAAAAGGGGCTCGATCTGCTGTCCTGCAAAAGTCTTCATTTCATCTGAAAGGAAAAGTAACGGGAAGTTTTATTTGTTTGGCTCAGACGTAACTTTTAACTCAGTCTTTAACTTTCCTGTTGGAATATAAATGTGTACTGGACCCTTAACTGCCCTAGATAACACTGCTGATGCTTTCGCACTTAAACCAAAGTTTTCTCTTCATTGACCTGTCCCCTGGTGCATACCCGCCCTTCCTTCCCACAGTCCTGAAGATCATACAACTCTTATGTCCACTGTTCTCATCTGTCAAGGCTTTACTGATACTGGTTTCTACGGCTTGTACTAAACAGATATTGTTCCCATATGCAGAACCAGAACCAGGTCCATCTCCAACTGCACAGTCCTCCATTCCTCTCCGACCCTCAACCTCCCACTGCAGTTCTCCAAAGTACACAAAGTACCACAAGAACCACAGTCCTTCCTTCTACAGAATCTGAGGTCACGGTCATTACACACTGAAGCCTGTCCTTGAAGAGCCAAAGGGCCATCTGTTAGGACTAGGGATGAGGCATCTAACGGAGGGAAAGGCCTGGGTGATTAGCAAGGGCACTCGGTCCTGACTGCACGCAGAGCTCATGGAAGGCCTGCAAAGTGTGGGAAGAACCCCCTTCCCTCCCCAGCACTTCCAAGGGGTGTGCTGGATGCTGGCCACACTGGACCTGTTCTAGAAGAAAACCCACGGGAGGTCGGACTGGAGGCAGTGAAACGCCAACCACCCAGCAGACGCTGGGGCAGGGCAACCGCCCTCAGAGCTTTCACTGCACAGAAAAGGCTGTCTGCGAGGACGTCATCAAAGCGTTTCCGTACCTTCTAGTTTCTTGAGTAGGAAAGACTTCCCACTTCCCCACTGTGCGTACAGGCCCACACAGATGGGGGGCTGCATGGTGGGCTCACTGAGGATATCTGCCAGGGCGCTGCTGTACAAATCGTACCCCAGCATGTCACCGTCGGTCTCCGTGGGAGACAAGTGTCCTGTAATTAGGAGCACAGCACATACCTAAACAGTGGTGTCACTTACGAAGGACACCCATGCTAACCTACTTTACCTACTTTATTGGGGCGGGGTGGAGGGGGGGACCTTATCGTGAACATTTAAGTCTATGTATGAACAGCTTCAGAATTTCTTACACCAATACTGTATTTTGAGGAACATATTATACCTATTCTATCTATTACTTAATGACAGGATACATCATCCTGAGTACAGCTTCCCTCTCTATCACTTATCACACACTCCAGGGCCGGGGGCCCAGCTCGGCAGCAGAGCACCGGCTGGCATGCAGGAGCCTTGGGAGAAAAGCTCAGGAGACATTTCAACTCCAGATATATTTTTAAAAAATAGTACATATATTAAAAAGTGTTAATGAAGAACATAATAGACAATCAAAGGCAGAATAATTCTTGACAGATTTAATGACTCAGATACCAATTCTTCCTGAATTAAGGAAATTCAAACAAATACACAAAAAACACCCGTGGGATTATTTTTAAAAATGGAAAACCCATGAAGATGTAAGAGGAGCTGGAGAGTAGTTAGCAGAGTTTCCTGCTCTTTCTGATGACGCAAGTTTGGTTCCCAGCATCCACACCAAGCAGCTCAAAGTGGCCTATAATTCTAGTTCTAGGGGATCCAACATCCTCTTTTGGTTTACACACACACACACACAGCATACATTCATAGACACAGAAACATACACATAAATAAATTTTAGAAAATCTTTTTAAAAGTGTAAGAAGAGCTAGGAAATGTTTAATTTGTTAGTATAGCCACGGGAGAGGGCCACATATATGTAGGTTGGTCAGAGGACAGAGGACAGGTTCTGTTCTCCCACCTGGGAATCAGGCTCAGTCACCAGGCTAAAGGAGCAGGAGCCTTTACCCTTGGAGATGCCTCACCAGCCCAGAAACAGGTTTTTTTTTTAAATCTTGTGGGTGGGGGACTAGGGAGACACATACATACATGTAGGCAAAACACTCACAGATAAAATAAAAATAAACATATCTAATAAAAACTTTAAAATTCTTTTTTGGGCCAGGTATGTTGGACCATTTTCTTTCCATATGTTTTTACTAGAAATTCATTATTTAAAAACTTCAACAGGAGTGCTCAGTTGCTCAGAGGTAAAGCTTTTCTCTAGGATTGACAGGTCCAGGGTTTAACCTCCAGCAAAACACACACGCACACAAACATACAGATACACACATGTACACACATGCACACAAACACAGAGATACACACATATACACAGACACACGGATACACACAGACACACAGATACACACATATACACACATGCACACAGACACACATATACACACATGCACACAGACACACAGATACACACATGCACACAGACACACAGATACACACATATACACACATGCACACAGACACACAGATACACACATGCACACAGACACACGGATACACACATATACACATATGCACACAGACACAGACACACAGATACACACATGCACACAGACACACAGATACACACATATACACATGCACACAGACACACAGATACACACATATACACACTCACACAGACACACACACAACTGTGTGTGTACAGGCTCAGTCGAGGACAAAGCCCATCACTCACTGGCTCCAAATATCTGTGTCAAAATGCTCTTCTGGTGGCTGCAGTCGATGTTGTAGGGAGTCTCGCCGGCTTTGTTGGGCCTGTAGAGTAGCCGCCCATCTTTGGGGTTCCGTAGAAGAAGTTCCGCCAGTCTCCGGCTCCTCCCCCGGATGGCAACATGCAGGGGAGTGTCCCCTTTCTGTAGAGAAGCAGCACAGACTGAACTCGCTCCCCCTCAGGGCCAGCTCTGAACAACACTTTTCAGCCTCTACAAAGCAGACAGCCTGGGGTTTACGTTTTCATAAATGGTGCGAATATAATACGGATTTGGATCTCTTTGTTCTTCGGTTTCTTTCCCTAGCTCTCTCCAAGTGCTTCTCAGAAATATTCCCTTCCGGGCCTCTAGAGCACAGCTTCCTCTGTCTGCAGCTCACTTAGAGAGCACCAAGCCTCACCACGCACGCCTCCCGGGCCAGGACCCACCCACTCCTCCACACCCCTTCCCATCACAACAGTCACTGTCCAAGGACGTCAACCGCTTTCCTCAACGGGTTCATGCTCTCAAGGCTGTCTCCCCCCAGCTTCCACGCCATGTCCCATCCATCGTGACCAATCCCATCAGTCCCTGCCACCTCTGCCAAGCATCTGCCGTCATGGAGTCCTTAAATCCATGACCACACTCTTCATCATGTCACGTCTGTCCTCGTCCATCCGGTATCTCCAAGTCTCTTCACCCCTCCTCCCTGCTGTCAGCTGTCTCTCCTACGAGACCCCACAATCGCGGGGGCCTTCACATCCCACACTAACAGAAACTCCTTCCTGTGAAGGAGCTCTCCAGTCTGCCGAAGACAGCCAATGAGGTCAAACTTAGAGATTATCCCAGCTCTCATCTCCCTGCCCGCTGAGACCATCCATGAAGGAGGCCTGTGCGTCTTCCCCACGGCTGGAGGGAAGGCCCCCCAGCTGTTCCTCTGTCCCGCGCCCTCTCTAGGGTGCACCTGTGGTGAATAACCGCTGCACTGAGCAGACAGAGGACAGCATGGTCCTGAGAAATGGCTCTACATGAAACGGTTTATACAGCTGATGACATAAAAGGAAGAAACTCGGGGATCTTGTCAGCTCTTCACCCCATGCTTCCCAATGGCTGCTGGTCTGTCTGTCTGTCTATCAGCCCTCAAACTCAACACATCCGAACAACACAACTCCATTCCGCATTCTCAAACCTGTAAGAGGGCAAAATCTCCTCAGCACACGAAACCTCGGGAAAACATAATCAAACCCACAAATATGCTAAAACTAAACAGAGAACAATAGCTAGGTGAACCATCTTTATTTCAGTGTATTTTTGTGAAATAGTATATCAAAACTCACATACGCGTCACTTCAAATACCAAAGAGACAGCGCCCCAGATCAGTGGGCTAGTACTTAACTTGGCATGTGCAAAGGCCCTGGACTCTGCCTCCAGCGTCACCCAGAAGAACTCCGACAGCACAGGAGGAAGAGAACATTAACTCCCAGGGCAGTGTGTTCAGTGAGCAACCGACCCCTTACCGTGCGCATCTGTCAGCAGGTATGTGCTGCCTGTCTCCCAGTGACACACAAACAGGTATGTGCTGACTGTCTCCCAGTGACACACAAACAGGTATGTGCTGCCTGTCTCCCAGTGACACACAAACAGGTATGTGCTGCCTGTCTCCCACAGTGACACACAAACGGATTCTACACAGAATCCTTGGGAAACTCACTGACACACAAAACAGCCACTGTGAACAACGGATCCCATGATGCTTCTATATGGGAATGTCACTGTGTTTCTCACCCTAGAGTGGAGACACAGAGTCGGCTGGGTCGTGGCACAAGAGGGCAGAAGGGAATGACAGCAAGCTGTCCACAAAAGGTAATAATACAAGAGGTCGTCTTGCTCTGTTCAGCCCTGGCTGGCCTAGAAATTCTCTATGTGGGTCAGACTGGCCTCACACTCACAGAGATCGCCCTGCCTCTCCCCCCACCTCCACCCCAGTGCTGGGATTAAAGGCGTGCGCCACTGCATCCAGCAGAAGTTTCCATTTCAAAAGTCTTTTTTAACCTTATTCTTCCTAATTGAATTTTTTTTCACTTTATTTATGTGTCTGTGTGTGGATATGTGCATGTGAATCTGTGTCCTCAGGGAAACAGGAAGAAGGCATCAGATCTGGAGCTGGACACACAGGCAGCCGTGAGCTGCCCTCTGTGGTGCTGGGAACTGGACCATCCACGCCAGCCTAGTCTACTTGGAGAACGCACCCTCCCCAGCCCCTCTGTATTCTCTGTGGACTTGGGGTAAGCTACCCCTGAATGTCCTCCTCATGTGGTGGTCCAGGACAGCAGGAGAACAGTAACACACTAAGCCTGCTCCCTGCACATGATGTTGGGACAGACTCAAAACGCCCTGTATGCAGCCCCAGCTGGTCATCTCATCACGCACGATGAAAGTCCATCTCCAGCACTCCAGCCGATGCGCAGGCCAGCACACCACCATCTCTGCACAGGCGCCCTGCACAGATGTCCTACCTTGTCCGCGGCAGACACCTTAGCTCCCTTATCCAGCAGCAGCTCCACCACCTCGATATTCCTCATCTTGGTGGCCTTTATCAGTGGTGTCTCGCCATCCTGTGGGCACAGACAAGGTTCAAAGAATAGGGCTTTCCTCTGCTTTGGTCATTCTGCACTCTCATATTCTGAAGAAAACAGTTTACAAACTGACAAGGAGGTACTTTTCCCTTCCCAGCCAGTGATCTGTATGGCAACAGCTCTATTACTAAGGCATCTTCACCTTTCTATCAGAATTACAAATATATTTCTGCCATGGAACACTCACACACACACACACACACACACACACGCACACGCACACGCACACGCACACGCACACGCACACGCACACACACACACACACACACACACACACACACACACAGCTAATCACAACCACCAGTCTCGTACAGTCTCACAAGGTGTGAGTGAAGTTAAAGTGGCTGGTGTGGGAGCCAAGCACAGCCCACAAAGGTTGTTTAAAGCCAGTGTGCTCCGGTTTCCAGACAGTGTCAAGAGCCCGGGGCAGCCGCCTCTTCGCGGCTCATGACGAGCTGGCCGTGTACCGTGACAGAGCATCATCACGGCAGCCCTACCGTCACTCAGCTCACAGGACACAACACTGTCTGTACCTTCGTGCATATTTCCGTGTCAGGATTGCACTGCAGAATGTCCCTCACCATTGTTGCGTTTCCCTTTTCCACAGCCCAATACAAGGCAGTCTTATTGTCCTGTATAATGAAAGAAAGTCACGTAAGAAGCAGTATTAAAAACTGTCCTTTATGAATGTAAAGAGGTGGGAAGTATTATCAACCTACATGATTTCTAGGATTTACTTTTGAGACATTCCTTATGAAAGGATCCTAGAGAGACTTAGCATTACGTAAGTAAGAAGTAGCAAGCCACAGGGCTGATAAGTTGTGCTCATTTTGTCTTTGTGCTGTGGGGATGGCGCCCAGGGCCACACATTCTAAGCAGGCACCAGATCACCGTGCCACATTCACAGCCCTAAGATACACTGGTGTAATGCAATCAGACTTGAGGAATATAAAACAGGTTAGAAGTCACCGATACCTGAACTCTGCTATTTTGGATAAGCCATTATTGAACATGCTGACCCAGGTAATTCCATCTACAATGCCAGACAATATATCTGTCCAACTCTTCTGAAGAGAGTGAGTAGGAATGGATGCCTTACAAACACAGGTGTTATTATTTGTAGCTCTCTTAACCTAGACCACTGGTACCCTATACTGTCTCGAGCAGATCCTTCAGTAACCTATCTGGCTCCTTTGATTCACACAGATGTGGACAGCAGAGCTCGAGAACGTCAATTAACACTGATGAAAAGTAGGTGCCCAAGGCTGACAGAGTAACCAGTGGCCTGAAACAGGTGACCCAGGACCATCCGTTAGTGAAAATCTGCCTGTAGCTGAGAAGACAGCTCCTGTAGCTGCCACACCAGGTTTCCCATGTCGATATGTCCCTAGACAGTTCCCAGCCTAACCAATGTGCATGAGCTGCCCAGCTCTTAGGGTGCCACCCAGCCATCTCAGCACACACTCTCTTACCCATCTCTCTTTCATCCCACCGTCAGCGACAGGAAAGCTCAGAGACCAGGAGAGGGTGTCATATCCCTTGGAGCCGGAGCTAAGGCAAGCTGTGAGCCACGCGGCATGGATGCGGGATCTGAGCCCCAGTCCCCTCTGAGAGCTGCACGCACCCTAACCAGTAAACCGCCCCAGCCTCTTGTTTTATTTTCTGAGGCAGGTTTTCACGACACAGCCTAGACTGGTGTGGAACTTTTTTTACTTGTACCTGAATTTAAGTGCACATTAATTCTGGAACTTTAGTGTCAACAGACATAAAAACAACCGTAACACACAGCCAATGCCTTAGGACATACATTATCTCCACAGAAAGTAGGAGGAGAGGCATCCTGACACTTGACACATGCGTTCACGGTCCCCGCAGTCTGAGCGCACATACCTGCCCTCTGATGTCTATATCGGCGTATTTTTGGAGGAGTGCTCGAACAATCTCAATGTGACCACCTCTAACGGCGCCAATCAGTACAGTGTCCCCACTCTACAAGGACAAACACAAGGTCCATCAGTAAACAAGTAAACACAGTTCTGAAATTGACGTCACTCATTTATCATCAGTATAATTGGTTCTACAAACCTCTTTGAAAAAGAGTATCACTGTCTGATATTAGCAACCCTCTGAGTAAGAGAGAGAGGACATTAGTCCTTAGAAAAAGGACTCGTGAAACCCCATGATGGAAACTTAAAAGACAGTTGTCAGATGGAATCTAGTCTCTTAAGACACATACAATTGAAATCACAGGACACTGGCTGGCAGTTTGGATGTTACATAATAAATCCCCTTCAAGTACTCTCACGTCATAAAAGCAACAGGTTCTAAATTGGGAGTGCAGAGCTAGCATGCTGCTGTGGCTCCAGGCCAGTGTCTGTGGATGCAGCCAGTGGGCAGTCACAGGAAGAGCACACAAACTACGTCATCCTCTTGTACAAGAACTGAACCAAGTTAAATACTTCACAGCACACTTCCTCAGAGGACAGTCAACCGGCAACAGCCATTTTGAATCAAGGCTTCCCACTACTTCAAATGCTCATTTTTGTCATGGGCTCAAGTACCTTATTATTTCATTGCTAAACGGTAGATCAGTTGTAGACTTTTGTGTTAAGTAAGCCCGTGAGCTGTTGCCTGCTTTGGTTCTGAGGGCCCCAGTGTGCTGCGAGTCAACTATCCCTTGAGGGCTCTATGTTTAGCACTGTGGTATAGGATATTTGCTGCCCCGCTAACAACTTAAACAAGCCCAAGGCAGACCAGTTCTAGTTAAGGATGTAAGCAGCGGTGTGGGTGAGAACCAGTGAATCCCTGTTCCAGTGTGCCAAGCACCATTCTAGGCACTGGAACCAAGACAGACAAAGTCCCCAACTCTCAGAAAATTTACAGTCTAACAAAGAAAGACAGCATACAATAAAATACATATACCAAGACAAACACTATACAAACAGAATAGCATATCTGATCAAAAATAACTGGGTAGCCCCTCTGGACAGGATAGCTAAAGATGACCTTTGGGACTAGGCAGATGTGAGCAGAGGTGTAATGACAGACAGGAGCATTCTCGAGTGAGAACACAGCAGCTGAAGATGACCTTTGGGACTAGGCAGATGTGAGCAGAGGTGTAATGACAGACAGGAGCATTCTTGAGCGAGAACACAGCAGGTGCACATGGTCCTTCCCCACAGCAGGGCAAGAGCAGCATGACCAACAAAGAGAAGGCACTGAGCAGGGCTGCACCCTCCTAAATGGGGGAGTGTGACACAAAATAAGGACAAGGACTCAAGTAAGGACCGTGACACGCAGGGTCTGTAAACTAAAAATGTAGTATGTATCCAAAGTGCAAGAGAAAGCCTTGGATGGCTTCAACACAGGAGCGCATGCATTCAACAGCATGCAGACATAGAGCAGAGGCAGCAGAGGAGTCTGTTATGATGTGTTTTAATAACAGGGAGGGTAAGTTTTACGTGAGTCAACAGAACTGCGTGGGCAGGTAAAGGAAAGGTAAATCAGGAATGGGTAGGAACACCATTCACTGAGATGCAGAAAACGGAGGGAAAAATGGCTTGAGGTATTTAAAAAACAAAAACAACCCCACTTCCATTAACTTAGCCACAAGTTTTAAAAGCTTACTAACTATACATTCAAGTGGAGCGTTCTTCAGGAAAGAAGTCAGGCAAGAGAAAAAAACTTCAGTATAAGGTAGTATTTAAGTCCTGGGACAATGAATAACACCGGCTGTGAAAAACACCTACAAGGTTATTCATCTAAGAGTTACAAATTAACCGTATGTGTGACATTTACAGTAACAAAATTATTTGACAAAAATAAACAAGAACATTCTTTGGCAAGACTGGAAATTTTAATTTGTTAGTTTCAAAGGCAGAAATGAAAGTTCTCTTAAAACAAGTTCATGTCATATGTGCAGACTCTTGATGACGGTCCTTACCCTGTCAGGTATGTTCACGTACGTCCCAGCGTCCAGCAGGTCCTGTACGATCTCTATGTGTCCCTCCTTTGATGCAATCATCAACGCTGTATTTCCGTCCTTATCGGTCAGGTTTACATTCGGATTCCTCTTCAGAATCTCTTTCACTGACTCTGTGTAGCCGCCTTTCACTGCCACGATAAGTGCAGTCATCGAATTCTTAAAAGAAAAACAGAGAAGTCAGGATGTTCTAGAACACATTTTATATATACCATAATCAGAAAACTGTTTTCAATTATTAACAGTGGTGGGGGGGGCGGTGAGGTGCTCTTCCAGAGGACCGGAGTTTGATTCCCAGCACCCACACTGGGTGACTCACAACCACCTGTCACTCCAGCTCCAGGGAATCTGATGCCCTCTTCTGGCCTCTGCAGGCACTAACTCACATGTGTATATCCACAGGCAAACACAGGCTCATACACAGAGTTGTAAAAATATAAATCAAATTTTAACAGTTGGTGGTGCTGGCCTATAATCCAGGGCCTTGTGCATGCTAGGTAAGGGCTCTACCACTATTATGATCTTTCAGCCATTGAAAGTTACTTCCGATAGGGTCAACAAGAAGGCCTAGCTTGTAAAGACACTTGCTGCCAAGCCTGAGGACCTCAATCTGATCCTTAGGCCCCATGTGGTAGAAGGAGAGAACCAATTCTCATAAGATGTCCTCCGAACACCCTTCCAATATATAAATACACAAATGAAATCGTTCTTTATGTTGTTTTTGGTGTGCATGTGCATAGGTGTATGTATACGTGGACACATGGAGGTCAAGTCGGGGGAGTTCGTTTTCTCTTTGCACCACGTGCGTCCCCAGGACAGAACTCAGGTCACCAGGCTCAGCAGCAAGCACTGAGCCGCTGAGCCATCCACGGTTCTGGTTTTCAAAGACATATGGGTTCTGTTGAGTCATCGGACTACCCCGAGGTTCGGTGCTTTCAGTGATAATGCCTCACTCCCAGGAAACAAACCCTTTCACAGATGCTACCAAGTTGAAAGAAGGACTCAAAATCCAACACTTTCCAATGTAAATACTCCAAAGAAAATCTGGATCAGACTTGAAACTAAGAGGATTTTATAATAAAATGTGTAGGAAAAACTGCAAATGATGAATTAAGAGCTAGAGCATATCTCAATAAAAGATTAATAAGCAATCTTCAACAGTACTTAAAAGCCTGTTAACATATTCTAAGTAGTCCTTTAAAATACTAGACACCTTCCTCACATATTAAAACAAAATTTTGGCCCAGCGGTGGTGGCACACGCCTTTAATCCCAGCACTCGGGAGGCAGAAGCAGGTGGATCTCTGTGAGTTCGAGGTCAGCCTGGGCTACAGAGTGAGTTCCAGGAAAGGCGCAAAGCTACACAGAGAAACCTTGTCTCAAAAAACCAAAAAAAAAAAAACCAAAAAAAAAAAAACCCCAGAATTGGTCATCATCAAATTATTACAATAGCAAGCCACTCATCTATTTGATAACTCGGGAGAGAGGCCAGTGGACCTGGGACCCACTGTGGCTCCAGCCCGATGAACAGTGTCTTGAAGGCCATCATGGAAGAGAGGACACGCTGGACTCGATTGCTCTAGAAATGCAGCATGAGCTCTACAGTTTAACTTGGCTGCAGGTGTCCCGAGACTTGGCGTTACCTCCTCTCAACTCCATCATGAGCTGTCTCACATAACAGACTAATCCCACAAGTAGCAGTCCTCGGCACTTTAAAGTGCTTGCGGCTCACAACATCAGTTCCTGAAACATTCTTAGAACCGCTAAGAAAAGCTGTTTGTCAGGCTCCTCATGGCTCTGACACTCTTGGCACAGATGAGGTACACAGCTGGTGCTCAATAATGAATTAATAGCCAGGCGGTGATGACATACACCTTTAATCCCAGCACTCGGGAGGCAGAGCCAGGCGGATCTCTGTGAGTTCAAGGCCAGCCTGGGCTACAGAGCGAGATCCAGGACAGGCTCCAAAACTACACAGAGAAACTCTGTCTCGAAAAAGCAAAAAATAAAAAACAAAGAATTAATAACTGACTGACTCAACCAATTTTTAACCTTAACAGTTCACATGTCTGTCATCCTTACCCTGTTTATGAGACAGGAAAAATACCTTATAGTACAGAACCCACAGAGTCTAATGTCACTTTAAGAAAAATCATTTTAATAGAGCATGATGTTTCCCTGCAATTATGATTAAAAACCAGCTTGGCACAGAGGCACATGCCTTTTGTACTAGCTTGGGAGGCAGAGGCAGGAAGGTCTCTCTGAGTTCCAGCCAGAGTACACAATGAGACTATCTCAAAAAAAAATTTTAATATTAAAAAAGGAAAAAAAAAAAGGAAGGGGTAAGAAAAACTACTTGACCTGAAGAACTTTTCAGTTTATAAGATTACTGAAAATTATTCTTCATGGTTTTAGTTTCCCAAAATTCATGTACCTTAGCAACAGACTCTCAAAAGCAAATATGTATTATGTTTTTCTTATCATAACATGCTTCTTTCCAAAGTTCATATCACTTAAGAAATCCCAGCACTCGGCAACCAAGGCAGGAAAGCCTGGACTACATGGTGAAGTCCCTATCTCAACACTAAAAAACGAAAGCATCATTTAAGAACTCCAGGGAACTTTTTCTAGGCTTGTACTAGCTTAAATTATTCCCTTAAAGCAAACACTTCCCTCTACTAGAAGGGTTAGGAGAGGAGAGGTACTTACAGCTCCTTCTTGATCGACATCAGCTCCCATGGCCAGCAAATGCTTCACACATTCCAAATGACCCTTCCGGGCAGCCCACACCAAAGGGGTTGTTCCATACTGTTAAAACAGGCAAGGAATGCAAAATGACTTTCAGACACACACTAAAAGAAAGCAGCCGGTAATGAAGTTATATTTTCAGTATTCTAAATCAAGTGTTTATATCAGTCATAATTTCAGTCCTAGACAAGAATCTATGTCCCTCATCCTTTTGTCCTGAGTAGTTAGCCATTTTTGTATGAAATGTCTTCTAATCAACTTTATTTAACTTTTCTAATCAAGATAATCTTTCCACCATAGTCATACAGTCCCTAATTTTTATCAGGCATTCACTGCTTCCTATATTTTATGATAAAATGTGAAGTCCACTAGTCTAAAGTTAGCATCAAGTGTCAAGCACAGCTCGGACAACCTCACACAGTCAATGCACTTCAGTCTTTATCACAGAGTAAGCCCTGTTCATAGCATCACATTTTCACACATGAAAGTGGGGCCCGAACGGGGTCAAAGCAACCAAGTTATCACGAGGTAGGAAAAGCTGGGAGGTGGTGACGCACATCTTTAATCCCAGGACTTGGGCGGCAGAGGCAGGTGGATTTCTGAGTTCAAAGCCAGCCCGGTCTACAGAGGAGTTCCTGGACAGCCAGGGTTAAACTGAGAAACCCTGTCTCAACAAACAAACAAACAAACAAACAAACAAAGAGGTAGAAAAATACCCATGGAACCACCAAGCTTTCATATCTGCACTCTTAACCATAACCCCACATCAATTTGTCTCCTTGACAACTGCAGCCCAGAACTGTTCAGAAGCACCTTTTATGGAACATGACCAGAAAGCACCACAAACTAACAATCAGACATGAAAGCATTGCTATCCAATCAAGAGATGTGAATACCTCAAGTGCCTTTTATGTTCATGAAAACCTGAACGTGGTTGTAAACATTCAATAAACCCCGACAGCCTGTCCAACAGTGCTTAAAAAACTGTTATTCCACACTGCCAATACAGTAAGAAGCCACTAGTCTGTATGACTGTAAGTGTGTAAAATGTGGCTAGTGCGACTTAATTTTAAATTAAAACTAAACAGCTCTATGTGGCTATTCTCTATGAACGACATCAGACACCCTCGCAACCACACTCTTGGTAACTGAGCCCCTGAGAGCTGTTGATAGATGGGTCTTCGTGGCAGACAAACAAGGATGTGAGTACAGCAGGTGGGAACAGAAGTCTACCAAGAGGAGGAGGGGTGTGGGGAGAACAGGCTGAGAGAGATGGGTAAGGGATGCAGGACAAACACTCCAATTTCATTCCCGCATCTGTAGTGTTCCCAGCCTCCTGCCTTGTAGGTAACATGTTGTCTGAAGCACCTTCTCTAACCCCACAACACAATGTCCTAGCCATCCTTAGGGATGAGAGACTCATCAAGACATCCTTAATTTTAGGAATCAGACGTCAGTTCTCATCCTTGACACCCAGTGCATTTGTTACCTTCTGAGAGAAGGCTATGTGAGAGGATGTGCTCCGAAGTCTGTTCTTTCTCTTCGCCATCACACCGGCCAGCTCACGCTGACCCTAAGGAGCAGGCACTCTCAATGATGTCTTTACAAAGGACTCTTGCTATCTGGTAGGAACTTCCTCACCTCACTTCCTGTCTACTCCACAATGGCTCTTCAGTTAGTGCTCAGCCACCTCAATAAATCTCTTATCCTTTTCAAGTTCAAATCCTGATCTTTCCCCCTAACTAGATTCCTTTCATGTACATGTTTCCCACAGTCTCAGCACATAAGATCTATCTTTCTCTTTTTCATCAAGACATTACTCAACTGTTTCCTCTCCTATCACATCCTCTCCTCCTGCTCCTCCCTTCCTCTTAGGTCTCTGGTTCAAGTCCTGACAGTTTAGGCTTTCCTTGCCTAACCAGCTGTCCTGGGTGGTTTGTGTGTCACCTCGACACAAGCTATAGAGTCATCAGAGGAGGGAGCCTCTGCTGAGGAAGGTCCTCCACAAGTCCAGCTGTAGGGCATCTTCTCATTCAGTGATTGATGGGGAGGGCCCAGTCCATTGTAGGTGGTGCCACCCCCCCACAGGCTGCTGGTCCTAGGTTCTGTAAGAAAGCACACTGAACAAGCCATGGGGAGCAAGCCAGTAAACAGCGCCCCTTTGTGGCCTCTACATCAGCTCCTGCCTCCAGGTTCCTGTCCTGTGAGAGATCATGACCTGACTTCCCTCAATGATGGACTACAATATGGAAGTGTAAGCCCAATAAACCCTTTCCTCCCCAACTTGCTCTTTGGTCATGATGCTTCATCACAGCACTAGAAACCCTAACTAAGACACCAATTTTCACAGTAGCTTTCCCTCTTAGAGCCCATCATTACCCTTCCTTCAACACTACAAATGTAACTTCAACCATTATTTCCAATCATCACACCACCAGCTTTAGAACTCTAAGTACGAAGAAGAGAACCAAACTTGAATTTTAAGATCATTTTTCACACAAACAAAACAGGCAAGACTAAAAGTAGAAAGAAGAGTTATAATAGAAAACCTCAAAC
The DNA here is from genome assembly GCF_049852395.1 of Peromyscus maniculatus bairdii. NCBI lineage: Eukaryota > Metazoa > Chordata > Mammalia > Rodentia > Cricetidae > Peromyscus > Peromyscus maniculatus. The sequence goes on along the minus strand of NC_134873.1, from coordinate 32,873,376 downwards.
GATGAAGACAAGAGTCCATTATCCCTGTCTTTTTAATAATGAATTCAATGTAATACACATCAAGAGAACACTTACTCTATAACACAAATAGAGGACCCACCTACAAGTTGTGCATCTATAAAAACGTTAGATCACAAAAATAAGATACATCAGAGCAGCTTACACCACGGACTGTAACTCACCTTGTCAGAGCAGTTGACCTTTGCCCCATTCTGCAGCAGAAGATGTACTATGTCAGCATGGCCTCTGCCTGCTGCCCAAATGATTGGGTAAACACTGTACTGCTGGGATACACAGGTACACACGAGGAAGAAGGAAGAAGAGAGTCTTTTAGACGGGCATTTGCAACACAAATTTACTAAGTAAATACCAGCAGAATTAACACAAAGTAATGTTTTTTAAATCAAGTTAGAGACCATCCTCCATTTTAAAAACACAAATACTCTAATAGATAATTAAAACTAAGATGTGTTAAGCCTTAAATAAGCACATATTATCAACACATTTATTTTTGCAGTTAACATATTTATTGTGATTAGCCATTCGGCAAGATTAATAAGCAGAATAAGAAGTAAAAAACATGTACAGAAATGAATAAAATGTACAGAAAAGTAGAATGTATAGAAAAATGGTATGGCTTCTTGGTAAATGTTTTCTCAAGAAATTCCAAGAAAGGATGCACTCACAGTAAGACAAAAAGGAATTCACAATTTCCTTTTGAAATGCTACACAATTATGGTTCACATTAGAGGTCAAAGACTTGCTTTTTCACTGGAAAAACTAAGAAAGGACAGTGTATACAACTCTCATTGGGTCTTACAATGGCATTCTATACGATGTCCAGTATGATCTAAAAATTCTCTACCCACTATGCAATATAAAAGCCTGCAGCATTCCGGAAGAAAACTTACCATTTACATTACAAATTTGCTTTTTGTGGATGCTTACCAAACCAGTGACACTTGGGTTGGCACCGTGAGAAAGAAGCAACTGGACAACATCAGTCCTGCCTTTGTAGCACGCCCACATGAGAGCTGTCCATCCCCCCTAAAGGACAAAAAGTGGTGTGTGAAACGGTATCATACACAAGCAAGGAACACCTTTAATCAGGTCCTCTACGCACATCTTTGTAACACCATTGTGTTATGAAGATAATGGTCTTAAATCCTCAAGCTCCTCAGAAATATACGACAGAACATGAACTGAATAAAATCTGCCGAGTCTACAAGTGATCACTGCAAAGTTTGTGTAGTACACGTCAGTGAACTAGAGTCCTTCTGGCTGCTCACAGCCAGAGTGCCCAGGGGGCGAGGAGGAGGGGCAGGGAGGACTGCTCACAGCCAGAGTGCCCATGGAGAGGAGGAGGGACAGGGAGGACTGCTCACAGCCAGAGTGCCCAGGGGGAGAGGAGGAGGGGCAGGGAGGACTGCTCACAGCCAGAGTGCCCAGGGGGAGAGGAGGAGGGGCAGGGAGGACTGCTCACAGCCAGTGTCCAGGGGGAGAGGAGGAGGGGCAGGGAGGACTGCTCACAGCCAGAGTGCCCAGGGGGAGAGGAGGAGGGGCAGGGAGGACTGCTCACAGCCAGAGTGCCCAGAAGTAGGCAGGGTCCTAATATGTGGGGCATTTCACAGCCACACTAGGCACAGAAGTATCTTCCTAGATTTGAGAACATAGGATCATAGAAGTAAAGCCCTTGTGTGACACAATATACTACGAAGAGAAAGAAAGTACTTCATTAAGCCCATCAGCAAGTAATGTGTGCTGTATATGGCAAGGTGGAGGCAGGACTTCCTTCCCTGCCTGCTTGTATGTTAAAACTGACTTCTTAAAAGGTTAAACATCTCACAGAATAAGATAGACATGACCCCTTTTCTCACTTTTATGCCTTTCCCAGATCACGATCCTACAGGAGGTACATGACAACTATGGCCACGTCCTATGAGAACTGTAGCATTCCTGGACAGCAGCATGCAGAGATCACATTTATAAAATTATATATATTTTATATTTATATAAATTTATATATATATATATAAACATTCCAAAGACTATAACTTACCCAAAACATTTTAAACTATCTGATGTACCTTTTAATGCTGTGGGATGTTCTGTATAGCAAATGTGTTGCTCTGATTGGTTAGTAAATAAAACACTGATTGGCCAGTAGCCAGGCAGGAGGAAGTATAGGTGGGACAAGGAGGAGAAGAATTCTGGGAAGTGGAAGGCTGAGTCAGAGACACTGCCAGCGACCACCATGACAAGCTGCATGTGAAGATGCCGGTAAGCCACGAGCCACGTGGCAAGGTATAGATTTATAGAAATGGGTTAATTTAAGATATAAGAACAGTTAGCAAGAAGCCTGCCACAGCCATACAGTTTGTAAGCAATATAAGTCTCTGTGTTTACTTGGTTGGGTCTGAGCAGCTGTGGGACTGGCGGGTGACAAAGATTTGTCCTGACTGTGGGCAAGGCAGCTTCTAAAGTTTGATTCCAATGAAGTAATTTTTTAAAGTACTAAGTTATGACCTGTCAAAGGATGAGCTGAGAACTTTTAACTCTTCAGGAAGCTGGTGATGACTGTTCTAAACAGGAGACACTAGAAGGCTGGCATTTAAAACATTCTTGAGTCATTCCAACATCCAGCCCCAAGTTGTAAAACAAAAAGATCCTATCTTAAAAATAAAGTACAGACAAGGTTTCCTGTGTCTCCACCACTGCTGGTGACTCTCAGCTAACTAATGCCACCCTGCAGAAAACACACATACCATGTCACGGTGCTCCAGGTTGGCCCCACACTTCAGCAGCTCCTCCACAATGTGGATGTGCCCCTCTTTAGACGCAGATATAAGTGCTGTCCAGTTATCCTTGAAAAATATTCAAAATGTCACATTTCAAAATAAGAAACAACATTCCAAAGTGAGGGGTATGCTAGAATTTACATGCCAAATGAGTGTCCAAACTGACATAACGCGAGCCATGCTAAGCCTCCGTGGAACAACACAGAGCTGTCTCTAAGGCTTTACCTGCCTGCTGAAGGGGTTAAACCCAACCACCCTCACAACTGAGTTTAGGTTTCAGTTCTTGAGAAGGACAAAACAGGTGTCTCTCCCACAAAAGGTCATTTATCCACAATGTCCTTGTATTCAAGGACGAGGCCTGAGCCAGCCTCACAAGGTCTCAAGAAAATCAGCAGCTCCTTCTGAGTCATGTCCAAACTTGCCCAAATTTGTGGAAGTGTTTTTATTCTTATCAAAAAACGATAAGAATAAAGCTCAGCCAATTAAAAGTATACTAATGCAACTGCTACCTGTGTAACCAGTCATACTTGAGATGACCCAACTGTCCCGGAAACTCCCCTTAGCTGTGCTTAAAAGGAGCCTGCACGCTCCTCTCAGGGTCGTTGCCATTTTGTAAAGGTGAATGGCCCCACAAAGGCTGAAATATTAATAAACGCTCTTTGCTGCTACATGCTATTTGAGTCTGGGGTCTCCTTCAGCGTTTCCTCCGACTGTACATAGCGTCAGGACTATCGCCTGCCTGTGTCAGGACTAACAGTTACAGAGAGCAGTGTCACAGGTGCTTGTTCCGGCTCCTTCCTGGACTGACCACCAACACCTCAAGGGCGATCCTACAGCTAGCAAGTGTTATTCAAACTCAAGAGCCTGTGACCCGATGAGAGGACACATGCACACAGTGTTCAAGTACAGCCACTGACGGTGGGGACGATAGAAACCTTGTAACGGGGGCTGGAGAGACGGCTCAGTGGTTAAGAGCACTGGCTGCTCTTCCAGAGGTCCTGAGTTCAGTTCCCAGCAACCACATGGTGGCTCACAAACTCCATAATGAAGTCTGGTGCCCTCTTCTGGCCTACAGGCATACATGCAGGCAGAACACTATACATAATTAATAAATTTAACAAAAAAAAGAAATCTTGTGACAAAGAAAACTATGATCTCCTGTTTTATAAATAAAATAAAGAATTGTCCTAATTTTTATTTAAGACAGTGGTTCTCAACCTATGGGTTGCAATCCCTTTGACAAACCTCTATCTCCAAAAATATTTACATTATGACTCATAACAGTAGCAAAATTACAGTTATAAAGTAGCAACAAAAAATAATTTTGTGGTGGGGGGGTCAGCACAACATGAGGAACTGTGTTACAGGGCCACAACATTGGAAAGATTGAGAACCACTGCTTTATAGGAAGTGAATTAATTCAAATAATCACACCAGGAATCATAGTAACACATGCTTTTAATCTCAGCATTGGAGAGGCAGAGGGAGGTCTACACAGTGAGACCCTGTCTCAAAAACAAAAAATTCAAATGGTCACTCAAAGCAAAAGAATGTGGTTGTGTGAACCCAAAGTAAGTCTAAGAATCCCAGGAAATCGAAAAGAAACAGGATGGTGATTTGTCCCTGAGAAGAGTATCAGAAGGGATAATCATCAAACAGAACACAATCTGTAAGTTACAACTCCAGAAAACCACTTCACAGCACAGCTCAGACATAGAAATATTCTGAAGACACTTGATTGCACAGATATGAGCTTCAGGCATGCTATGTACAGAGGGAAAAACAAGAAGGAGCTGAAATACTTGGTTGCAAGCAAAAAATTCTCTCCTGATTAAAAAAATAATAACAAAAAAAAATGTAGCACATAAGGCAAAGGTGAGATATATCTCAAAGCACATTTAAAATGCTTGTCTGTTTGTTTAGAGGCAGAGTCTCACTATGGCGCCATGACTAGCCTGGAATTCTCTATGTAGACCAAGAACTGTCTATGTAGACATGGAACTGTCTATGTAGACCAGGCTGGCCTGGAACTCGGAGTCCCTCCTGCTTCTGCCTCCTGAGTGCTGGGACTGTGATAAAGGCATAAAGTACCACATCCAGCCCCCAAAGCACCATCTTTTTGTTTTGTTTTGTTTTTCAAGACAGGGTTTCTCTGTATAGCTTTGGTGCCTTTCCTGGAACTCACTTGGTAGCCCAGGCTGGCCTCGAACTCACAGAGATCCACCTGCCTCTGCCTCTGCCTCCCGAGTGCTGGGATTAAAGGCGTGGGCCACCACTGCCCGGCCCAAAGCACCACCTTTAGTCATCACTCCCCCACCACTTCCATGAACAGATCAGAGGAGGACTACTGAGCAGCCCATGCGTGCATACCAGATCTTCCAGGTTGCAGTTGGCTCCATTCTTAATCAGTTCTTTCACTATCTCCACATTGCCCTGTTCCGCAGCTATCATCAGGGGAGTCTGGCCGCACTAGAGACAACAGGACGGAGAGTTTAGCAACACGGTGTGCTCTCACTGCAACACTGATAACACCACACTCACCTTCTCACAACAGTGTTTAAAGCCCCAAATGTGTCTCCTGTATTTCTGTAATTGATCAACAACTTTGAACTATAAGCTCAGCTTACTGATGATCCGAAAGTCATGAGCTGGTTAGGGTACACAGGCCAATGATGGGCACTTGCCTCAAATATGGTATATGGCTCTGCATTTAATCTCCAGAAAAATAAATGCATTAAAGCCATTAGAAATGTAACTTTCTGGGACTGGAGAGGTGCCTCAGTGGTTAGGAGCACTGACTACTCTTCCAGAGGAACCAGATTCAGTTCCCAGCATGCACGGCAATTACAGACATTACAATTGTCTATAATTCCAGCTCCAGGGGACTCAACACCCATGGCAAAACAACAATGCACATGAAATAAAAGTATACTAAAAAAAAAAAAAGAAAAAAAGAAATGTAATTTTCCCACCACAATGTTAACAATCTGTTTTAGGCACTATGAGTTCATTCAGAAGCAGTAAATAAATACTACTATAAGGATAATGTAAGTAAAGAGTTAAACATAACTACTGGTTTAAACAAAGTGAAAAATAAAACACATAAACACAGGCATTCTTTTCTTTTCTTTTTTTTTTTTAAAGATTTATTTATTTATTATGTATACAGTGTTCTGTCTGCATGTATCCCTGCAGGCCAGAAAAGGGCACCAGATCTCATTACAGATGTTTGTGAGCCACCATGTGGTTGCTGGGAATTGAACTCAGGACCTCTGGAAGGACAGCCAGTGCTCTTAACCTCTGAGCCATCTCTCCAGCCCCCACAGGCATTCTTATAATGAGAGACATTAAATTATATGTGGTGGCCACATCACTCATTAGAGATTGAGGCGCCATGTATAACCATATTTTCCAAGTGGAAAAGTTTCTCATTTGAACATTAAATTTGATTATCAGCCATTCGAAAAAGCAATGTGCAATATGACTTCACAGAAACTGGCAGCATACATGAGACCTGCACAGGTTCAAGCCAGATGGGGGGCACCAAACTCAGAGAACAAAGCAGACATAGCTCCCACCTCTAACTAAGAAGTTATCTGCCATTGGTACCAGGGGGCAAAGGGAAAACCAGTTCTGTCCAGTGCAGTGTCCCTGGGTCTACTGTCTGCACTCCAGGCCAGCCCCATACCCAGCTGGACAGCCCCATACCCAGCTGGACAGCCCCATACCCAGCTGGACAGCCCCATACCCAGCTGGACAGCCCCATACCCAGCTGGACAGCCCCATACCCAGCTGGACAGCCCCATACCCAGCTGGACAGCCCTACACCCAGCTGAACAGCCCCATACCCAGCTGGACAGCCCCATACCCAGCTGGACAGCCCCATACCCAGCTGGACAGCCCTACACCCAGATGGACAGCCCTATACCCAGATGGACAGCCCCACACCCAGCTGGACAGCCCTACACCCAGCTGGACAGCCCTACACCCAGCTGGACAGCCCCATACCCAGCTGGACAGCCCTACACCCAGCTGGACAGCCCTACACCCAGATGGACAGCCCCATACCCAGCTGGACAGCCCTACACCCAGCTGGACAGCCCTACACCCAGCTGGACAGCCCCATACCCAGCTGGACAGCCCCATACCCAGCTGGACAGCCCTACACCCAGCTGGACAGCCCCATACCCAGCTGGACAGCCCTACACCCAGCTGGACAGCCCCATACCCAGCTGGACAGCCCTATACCCAGCTGGACAGCCCTACACCCAGCTGAACAACCCCATACCCAGCTGGACATGGCCAACACAAAAGTAACTCAATGGTATTTGTGGACTTTTTGTTTACTTTGCTTTGTTCTTTTGTTTTTGGACCCGGTTGGCCTTTTGCCTGTTCATCTTGATTTTTGCTTTTGTGGGATGTTTTGTTTCCTGCGGGTGTTTTTGTTTGTTTGTTTGTTTGTTTGTTGCTATTTCTTAGTTGTTTTGAAAGAAAAAAAGAAAGAACATAAAGTTGAGTGGATAGGAAGGCAGAAAGGATCTGGGAAGAGTTGGGGGGGCAGAACACAATCAAAAATACTGTATGAAAAAATGTGATTAAAAAAGAATTCATTACAAAAGCAATGTACACATCACTATTTGTTAAGCAGATTAACTTAAAACATTTATGATTCTAAGTCATGATGGCAGACATCACTTACTATAATTACTATGCCACACGTGCCTAAATCAATTCTTTTTTTTTTTTTTGCATAATTCCTACAGTATCCCTCTCCTGTCAAGATTAACGGCTACACATCAAGTATCATCCATACAACACAGAAGAAACTAAAGCCAAGAAGCTGAATCTGAGCCCCGAGGATGCATAAACTTTACATAACAGCCCTGGCTGTCCTGGAACCTGCTCTGTAATGAGGCTGGCCTTGAACTCAGAGATCCAGTTGCCTCTGCCTCCTAAATTCTGGGATTAAAGGTGTGCACCACCATCACCCAGCTCAGTTTTATTAGATTCCGAAAGACAGAAGAGTAACTTGTAAACTGAATCGTAAAGCCTATTATTTCTAGATTCTGCTACTTCCTGTTCAACCAAGGTAGCAACCAGAGCTCTAGAGAAAGAAGCAATTTGCCATCGGGGAACTTTATCCTTGCATTTGACAATGAGTCACAAAAGTGTCCTCCATACCTAGGCTTACATACTCCACAAATCACAAGCCTACTGCTTTCTCAACTCGGGAGGATGAAAAACCCACTACCCTTCATTATCGTTTGAATGTATCCATCAAAGCTCCTATGTTGGAAACTCAATACAACATAATATTGAGTGGCAGGGACCTGAAAAGGCAGATGACGGGAGCACAGGCCTGCTGGATGGACCAGTGCCATTACTGTGCAAGCGGGTTAGGAGCACAGGCCTGCTGGATGGACCAGCGCCATTACTGTGCAAGCGGGTTAGGAGCACAGGCCTGCTGGATGGACCAGCGCCATTACTGTGCAAGCGGGTTAGGAGCACAGGCCTGCTGGATGGACCAGCGCCATTACTGTGCAAGCGGGTTAGGAGCACAGGCCTGCTGGATGGACCAGCGCCATTACTGTGCAAGCGGGTTAGGAGCACAGGCCCGCTGGATGGATCAGCGCCATTACTGTGCAAGCGGGTTAGGAGCACAGGCCTGCTGGAGGGACCAGCGCCATTACTGTGCAAGCGGGTTAGTTGCTGGAGCACTGCGATCCCAATAAAAGGAGAGTTTGGCTCCCTTCTCGTCTCTCTCATCCGCTTTCACACGTCCTCTCTCCCCCACAGGGTGTCTTCTGCTGCTGTGATGCAGTAAGAAGGCTCTCGGCAGATGCCAGCCCTTCATCTTGGACATCCTAACCTCTAGAACTATGAGAAGACATCACCCAGCCTGTGGAATTCCACTACAAATGCACACAAGCTGACTGCGACACCTCTCCTCTATTACACCAAAGAAAACACAACACTCTACACCAACTGAACTTCTCCTCAAGGGGGTCCTCCTCTCAGCTCCCCCAGGAGGCTACGACCCGCCTACAATTCAACTACCTTGTTCTTCTAATTCCTAGGATCTTGTTTTATGTAAATCAGACCTACACAATCACTGCCCCTAAAGCAGTTATCTCTTAAATGACTATTTGTCTTCTTCTAATAATTACAGTAAAAGCAAAGCATTTTGAAATCCTCTCTTGAAATTCCTTTTAGAGTGTTTATAAACACACAACAAAATTCATCTCTTAAAGTCTTGTTTCATTTTCTTAGTCAGAATGCCCAGTCTCAATATAACCTATCACCCAGGCCCACTCCACCCCAGGAAAGGTGACCTTGCTCTTCCCAAGAATCAAGACACCAAAGCTGATGACTGCTATGGAACTATTCATAAGCTGAGACTTATCTAGTTCATAAATAAAACAAAAGAGGCAAAGAACCCAAATACACAGTTTGTGGTCAACTATATGCTAAAAACACACATATAATTTTATTTCACTGATCTAATATTTAAGAATCCTTTTCAAGAATGGTGACCAAGGGCTGTGGAGACCTGAGTCAGAGCCCCAGGACCCACATGGTGGAAGGAGAGAACCTACTTCTGCAAGCTGTCTTAGGATTCCCAGTTGGGTAACATGGCACACACACATACACACACAATAAATAAAATGCAATAAAAATGATGAGCTAAACACATTAAGATGAAGGAGCTTAAATACTCTAAACAAGAAAGAAGGGAAAACCGAACCAACTGTGAAATTCTAGATTATTGAATTGTTGTTGAAGTCTTGTTGAAGGTAGGGCCTCGCTCATGCCAGGAAGCATTCTTCCAAACAGCTATACTTCCCAGTTCAACAGTTTAAAATAATAATAATAATATTAATAATTTTTTTGTTTACTTTTTTGGGAGGGTATGACTATATAGCCTAACTGGTCTGAAACTTACTATGTAAACCATGTTGTACTTGAACTCACAAAGATCTGCCTGCCTCTAACTCTTGAGTGTTGGAATTAAAGGAGTACACTACCATATCCTGCTCCAAGATTAAATTCTATGAGAAGAGATGGCTCAGCAGATAAAGGTACTTGCCACCAAGCCTGACAACCTCATTCTATCCCAAAGACCCACATGATAGTAGAGAACCAACTCCTGAAATTGTTCCCTGACCTACACACACACACACATACACACAAATAAGTTTAATACAAATAAAAATTAAAAAGTATCCATTGTCGGGCTATGTATACAGCTCAACAGCAGTGCTCTTCCCTAGCGTGCGTGAGGGCATAGGTTCAATCCCTAGCATTGAAAAAGGAAGTGAGAGGGAAGGGAGCCAGACAAGCAGCCCTGCCAAGGATCCGGCTGTAGTTTCAGTTTACTGGAGCTGACTGGAGCTGAGAAAACAGTTCTTGGGGAAACCTCAACTCAGGGGCAACCAATCAGCAGGTGCCCCACAGTCTCCTGCTAGCTGAAGACAGCTTTCCCTACCCTGTCGCTGGAAAGTGCCTAACCACTAGAGCCACCTACCAGTCAGCACCCAGACTAATCTCTCCTCCCTGGAATTCCACTAACCCGGCTAAAAAGGAGCCTGCAAGCTTCTCACAGGGGGCACCATTTGCAACCCCAACATGTTGGTAATTTTAATAAATGCTCTTGTTGATTGTATACGTGACTGGTGGTCCTTTATGGGCCTTCTTGTGGATCCTAACAAAAAGAAGGGGCGGAGAGATAGCTTAGTGGTTAAGAGCACTGGTGGCCCTTGCAATGGAACTGGGTTCAATTCCCAACACCCACCTGGTGGCTCACAACTGTCTGCTAACTCCAGTCCCAGGGATCCAGTGCCTTCCTCTGACCTCTGCATGCACTAGGCATACATATGATACACATACATACATGCAGGTAAAATACCCACACACATAAAATAATCTAAAAATTTTAAAGTTCTTAAGATAAACACAGACTTGGACAGTTAAAATTTTATTATTCTCTAAAATGTCATATCAAATAGTTTTCAACCATCATACTACATCTGATGAAATAAGAGCAATGTTTTTGCCATACTATTTAACAGGAATATTTAAGGTATTTAAGGTTAACATTTAAGGTAAGTTTGTAATACTCTCTAAAACACGCAGCATCTGCAATCCCAGGGTATGTGAAATGGACAACTCAGGAAGATTTGAGACTTGACTAAGAACATATTCAGTCTGGTTGGTCTATCTGAAGGAAGTGGGGGACTTAGACACACACTATAAAGCTTCCTAGAGGCACTGTAGTTTTCAAGACTCAAACCTCCTGAATACTTACTATTTTATCAGGGGGAAAGTTCATAAGCCTATATTCAATATTCAACCATTTACGTTATCTAAAAAGTACATTCAAAACACAGACCCCAACAGATTTCCCACAAGAGCTTGCACCGTGAATATGTCCACTGAAGCAGAGAGCCACCTGCTCCCCACCTCCGTCCTTAGCACAGAGCCTTGTGCGGAGAGCAGTCTACAAATAAGGGAAGAATTTACTGGCAGCCTCACCTCATTTCTCTCATTCACATCTTTGCACTTCTCAAGAAGAGCTTTCAGAGCAGGAATATTTTCTTCCTCCACGTAATTTATAATACTCTGTGATATTAGAACCGACATTTTCACAGAAATCTATAGGCAACTTTATTTTACCTGTAAAAAACAAATCAGACAAAATGTGCATTTCTGGTTAGAAATAAACTAAGTTGTTATTAAACATCCTTCAGTTTTTACCCTTCGATGTATTCAGACACACCTCCAATGGTAGAAATATAAATATATAAATATAAAATATATATCCTCACCTTACCTGTCACAGTGCTGACAAGATGTCCTTTCCCAGACTCACAGTGTGTACCAACCTCAATTCATCCAAAACCCAAGCTGGATGCTACCAACCTTTGTCACCAGCACCCAAGCGCAAGGGAACTGGCACTCCACTGAGCCTATTGCTGACCCCGTCGGCTCGCATCAGCTCCAGCTCCACCCTTCCAGGGCCCAGGCCTTACCTGTCACTTAGCCCTCCCTCTCACATGGTACTGAATCTACTACATAACCAGTCTAGAACAGCAGGTCCTCCCAGCTCTGTCCACAGAAGTCACCCTGATCTGTTGTCATTGCCTCCGTCTCTACCAGTCTACAAGCCACGCCGACTTCTCTCTCAGCCTCCCTGGCCCTCTCTGTCCATAAAGCATCCACAGTGAGCTTCTAATTGAGCTAGCAGGGACTAAAGGGGTGCGGGTACAGACAGGAAAGGCCTCACTGGTCCAAGAGCACTAAGTTTTAGCTGGACCAGGGCAGAAGGTTCTGGAGTCTGCATCTATGATTTATCAGTAGCTTGTCAGGTTCTGCAGTCTGCATCTGTGATTTATCAGTAGCATGTCATGTTTTTCAAAGTAGCCAAGTGAGTTGATTTTAAATGTTCTCACCACAAAGAAATTATAAGAATGTGAGGTGATGAAAAGTTAACTAGCCTGAGTTGATCATTCCATAATGTATACACATGGAAACATACGTATATACAATTAGTATTTATCAATCAAAAATAACCCTTAGGCATGGATGCATCAGTCATTGGGAGGGATTATAGCACAGATCCCTGGGCCTCCTCTCAGAGTCTCTGACTCAGTAGGTCTGAGTGGGGTCCCTGAATCTGCATCTTTGACTAGCATGCAGGTGACCTACGCTGTCACTGAAATGTGTACCGGAGCCTTACTGAGTTGAACTAAATCCTTTTGCTCAAAGCCCTAAAATGGCTTCTCAGAGGACAGAAAAATCAAATGTTTTCACCTCAGCAGAGTACGTGGTGTGGCCGCTCACCTATTTAACACCTATAGCCTTACGGGCCTACACCTCCTCCTCAGTCCCTTCACTTTATGACCATGCCCCATCCCACCCAGGCATCTGTGCTCAGCTTGTCTGCTAAATCTCTCTCCATCAGACATGCTGTATCTTGTCCCTCATTCTTACAGGCCACGCTATGAGAAAGTGTAGCCTATCGTGGGATATAGGAGAGTAATAACTTCAGTTGGCCCACAGGAGCCCCGCACTCCTGCCCCTCGCCCACGTCCTTGCTCTCCACTGGTTTCCACCACTAGAAAAGCATCCTGTTTGCTCGGGGCACACCACCACAACTAGGGTGTAAGTCGGGAAAAGTAGAAACTCGGAGGGTGTGGAGAAGTGAAGGGGTGGGGTGGGGTGGGTGTGATCGACATACACTGTATATATACATTAAATTGTCAAAGAATAAATAAGCACATTCTAAAATTGTTTTAAATAGACTGTATTCTACTCAAGGGACATCTAAGTGTAAAATCTTCAGTCCTTACTCTGCCTACACTACAGATTCTAACTCAAAACTAATTTCAATGTAACACCTCAGCACAAAACTGCTGCAAGAAAGCACACTGTTTCTGTAAACTCTGATTAAGAAAACTGCTTCAATATAAAACTAAGCCGGGCAGTAGTGGCACACGCTTTTAGTCCCAGCACTCAGGAGGCAGAGGCAGATGGATCTCTGTGAGTTTGAGGCCAGCCTGGTCTACAAAGCGAGTTCCAGGACAGCTAGGGCTGTTACATAGAGAAACCCTGTCTCAAAAGACCAAAAAAATAACTAAATAAATACTAAAAGCACAGTACATAAAAAGGAGAAATCTGGTAGATCAAGGTTCATCAAAATTTAAAAAGAAAAACAAAAACTTGACCTGTACTAGGAGAACTAAATTGCTCCTTCAGACCTCTCAGGAGCAGATAACTTGTTTGTTTGGTTTTGTTTATCTGGTTTGGTTTTTGTTTCTATTCTTGAGATAGGCTCTTAGTACATATTTTAGGTCAGCCTCAAGGTAGATTCTCCTGGCCTGCCTCCCAATGACATGACTACAGACGGGTGCCAGCGGCCTAGCTGACTGACTCCCACAGGCTCCCTGCCCGCCTCACTCCTGCTGGACTTAGAAGATGGCAGTGGAACTTTCTGAGCTACTGAGACTTAAAGAGAGCTGATGCTGTGAGGAGCTGAGACTTCTGGGGTCTTCAGGGTAGGGCTCAAGTTTTATATGCAGGAAGGAAGTCTATTCTGGGGACCAGTGGGCCGAAATTATTATTGCACTATAGGAGTCCATGTAAATATGACCTTCTGGAACAAGAACTACCCGACCGGACAGGAGCACGGGAAGGGGGGGGGGGGGCCGGCGGTGAGACACTGCACAGGAATGCAAGTGCATTGAATTGAGAGCTGACGGACAGTCCCCACCTCAATTGTGCTGGAGTTCCGTAACTACACAGACCTGTCAGAACTCAAAACCACACCCCAAAAAGGGTACGTTCTGTAACATGCCAATTAATTATATCAATATGCCTTACTTTAAAAAGGTTATTTGATCCAATAATTTCACACCTAGGAAGCAATTCTAAAATCAGGAAAAACCGTGGATAGAAATTGTAAATATCACATAACTTCCTTCACAAGAACAAAAGTGAGAGTAGGAAGAGCACTCAGTGCTCCTGCCGAGGGTCTGGGTTCAGTTCCCAGGGCAGGATCCCCAGTTCCAGAGGAGCCTGCCCCCCAAGGGCACCTGCAGGCAAGTGGTGCAGTACGCAAACTCAGGCAGACACACAGCATCCACATTTTAAACCTAGGGGCATAAAAACTGTGACAAATTCACACAGCGGGTCAATGTGTTTCCAAAAACTACTGACTGAAAAACGTTTCTACCATATGAAGGGAGGGGGCTAGGAGCTACACATGTGCCATCTCCACTATTTAAAATGCACACACTGTTCAGTGCTAGTTTCCGTACAAATGTTACCTGATGCAGAGCACCGCCCCCCCAGCCACTAAGTATAAAACAGCTCTCACCCTCCATGACTATTACCATTCCATAACTCAGCTTTCTTCGAGATGGCCCTTAGCATGACTCAGCACACCATTTACTTATTTAGCCTGCCCTCCCTACCTCAGCAAAGAGAAGTGCCTGGCATACAGTAGAACCAACCCAATCTTGGTGGAATCGTGATTTGCCCATGCTCATCAACATGGAATGCCAGCGTGTTTTACTCCCAGCAAGCCAAAACACATCCTGCATGCAAGTCACAGCTACAGCGTCAAAGTCCACAATGGTTTAGACCTGGATCTCTTCGAGCTTAAAGGCTACCTCCACCCCCCTATCTCCAGAACCTATTACAGGCCTACAGCAAGCAGAATCTCGTGAGAGAATTGTCAAGTTGAGGGACGACATAGGCACATACAGGATGCTCCTTCTCGGGGAGGGAGGGAGGCCTTTGTCCAGACAGGCCCCTTTGCCACCCTCAAGAGCATAGTCTCCACCATGAGCCGCAGGCCGGGCCATGTAAACGATCTGTACATGTCATGCTCGAAAGATAAGCAGGGCCAGTCCAGAGCTGGACTTAAAACTGTGCCTGTCACTATGGATGATGCGTAAGATGGCAGCCATCAGAGAATGAGAGAATGACAACTTACCGACATGAACAGAGAAGGCCCCTTCCTAAGGGAACCAGTGTGGCCTCTGAGTAACAGCAGATCACAAAGCTACGTGGTATCCTGACCTCTCCTCACCCCTGTAAGCGCCCTTTCCCTACATTTCTGCTCATGTCTTCTAAACATTCAGGAATTCAGTGAAAAAAAAAAAAAACAAAACCAACATTCTTCAGCAAAAGCTAAAAGAGGGGATGATGCTCAAATAGAATCATAGAAAACTTAATTTAGCAGTGTAGTATACACAACCCAGAATAGAAGAAGAAGAAGAAGAAGAAGAAGAAGAAGAAGAAGAAGAAGAAGAAGAAGAAGAAGAAGAAGAAGAAGAAGAAGGAGAAGAAGAAGAAGAAGAACCAGAACTGTAGGCATGAGTTAGGGGCCAAAAAAGGAGCCTACAGGAAAGGGGTCAGGCAGAAGAAATGGAAAAGAAATGGAAGACATTAAGTTCAACAAAATAAAACACCCAATATTTGAATTTCTAGTTGAACAAATATCCAGAGACATTCTAGATGGAAAAAATAAGAGTAAGCCATGTGACTCGGAAAGAAAAATGGGTGTCAGTGTTAGGTATTGCCAAGAACCCCAGCAAAAGAGCACCTATGCTTGCTACAAGCTGGAGAGGGAGAGAAAAGGGAGGGGGAGGGGGGGAGAGCACAGGAGGAGGGGCAGCACATATCTCTCCACATGCATCTGCCCCCTTCCCACCACCCAGCCTGGGCACTGACTCGGGCCACTGTGAACACTTACGTGTCCTTAAAGAGCTGAATTGGAGCCTGATGTAGACACACAACACACAGCACAAGCCTTTAACCCCTGCACCTGGGAGGCAGAGACAAGCTGGTCTCTGTCAGTTCCAAGCAGACCAGGGCCACATATTAAGACACGGTCAAAGTCGGTCCGTGGTGGCCCATGCCTTTGATCCCTGCACTCGGGAAGCAGAGGCAGGCGAATCTCTGTGAGTTTGAGGCCAGCCTGGTCTACAAAGTGAGTTCCAGGACAGGCTCCGAAACCCTGTCTGGGGGTGGGTGTGGGTGTGGGTGTGGGTGGGGGGACCCTTATGGAAAGGAAAGGAAAGAAGGAAAAAGGAAGAAAAGAGGAATTCCGGAAACGAGATCCCAATGAGGAGTTTGAAAACCATTCTCAGGCTGTTTAAAACGATACTCAAACTGGTGTGCACATCATTTATTTGCAAAGCATGTCGAAAACTGTATACCGCACCCTTACCCAGAGAATCCTATCTTGGGAGACCTGTGGTGGAGCTCAGAAACAGATTTTTTTTTTAACAAGGACCCAAAAATGAGTCTGAAAAAGTAGCCTGTCGGGGTAAGGCTTGAGAACAAAGAAACACACCTTGCCACAGCACTTTCCAATCTTGTCTCTGCACCAGACACCCAACCGCCCTTTAAAAAAAAAAAAAATGTGTGAATCCTTCCTTTTAATGAAGTCGTTTTTCGTGGTGCCGAAATATGAGCAGGGGCCAACCTATCAGAATCACCTCCAAGAGGCTTTCCCGCAGCCACACCCCACACACAGCAAAGGAAATCTCTGAACAGCCCAGAACGGTGCATTTTTAGCAAGCGTCCTCTAGGGAGCAGAGAGCTCCACACACAGTTATTAACAAGAAAAAAATGTTCTAAAACGGCTTAAACCTTTCAATACGTGAAGACAAGCTGGGGAGAAAAAAAAGGAAGGAAGAAAGAAAAGAAAAATACAAATCCCTCCACTGCTGGCTGACAAAGCAAACATGGACGCGTCCTAAGCAGGGGTGTTTTGCAAGGCGTTTTTAAAAGCCCAGCCCGGGACAATGGGGCCGTGGGTTCCGCGACGAGAGCGCTGGAGAAAACACCACCATCTCCTCCCCGGACAGCCAGAAGAAACGGGGACGGTCAGCCTGGGCGGCACCTGCGGAGGGGACTCACGGGCCGATGATGGGTGTGACAGCCAGGAAAGCAGCCTGGGCCCGGAGTCCCCGCCGGTGCCCGCCGGTGCCCGCCGCCCCGGAGCGCCCGCGTTCCGCTCCCCGGACCGCAGCGACCTCGCCCTCTGGGCCCCCGACGGCCCGCACCGGCCTCGGGTCACCCGCCCTCTCCCCGGAGCCGCTCGCAGGCTCGCCCGCCCCGGACCCTTCGCTGCCCTCCCTCCCCCGGCCTCGCCGCTCCCCACCCCCAGCACTGACCGTGTCACAGCCTGGCCGAGGACGGCGCCCCCGGCTCGGCAGAACCGGCTCGCCGCGCCGCCGAGGACCTTGTCAGAGGACGCGACGCCCGGAGCGCGCAGCCACCAGCGCGGTGCCCGTACCACGCCCGGCGGCCATGTTCCGGAGGACGCTCAGGAACTGACAGGTCACGTGGGGGTGCGCGGTGGGCGGGGCTGCGGAGGCTCCGCCTCCCGGAGGGCGGGGTCGGAGGCGCGGCAGGTGCTTCCCGGCGGCGCGGGACACCTTTCCTCTGTTTAGATTTAGCTCAGTGGTAGAGCCCTCGCCTAGCAAGCGCAAGGCCCTGGGTTCGGTCCTTGCCTCCAGGGGAAAAAAAAAGGGGGGGGGATGGAGACTTTGATTGGTAGATTTGGGCTTAGATGTTCTATTGGTTTTGTCTGAAACAGAGTCAAGTAGCGCAGGCAGGCCTCAAACTCACTAGGTAGCCAAGGATGACCTTCAGCTCCAGATCCTGCCCCCACCTCCCAGCCGACCTGTGCCAGCCACCACACCCAGCTAAAGGCGTGTATTTTTCACAAGTGCCCCAGGCCATATTTTTCCCTGTCATTCACTTTTATGAAAGTCAACTTACAACCCATGCCTGGCAGGATAAGCAGTCATTCAGAGAAATAAACCACAATTACGGCTTTGGAAGCGACTGCCTACTCTCACCAACGAAGGCAGCTCAGTTCCTCCTTCTGGGGCCCGGGTGACAGATGTCTGTCTGCCTTCTGGTGTCTGCGACTTACATTCTCCATTATCTCAAGAGTGCTCTGCCTCTGGACCCTCCTCCCTCCCGCTCTCTGAGGACCCACCCTCTCCCCCAGGGCCCCTCCCACCTCTGCAGAAAGTGTCTCTGGAAGGTCACCGAATGCCATGGATGATCCCTGTCCACCTCCGCTGGGCACCATCAGCAACCTCATCCTGGCAATGTTCCCTTCACAGCATCTTGTGACACCAACTTCCTGGTCTTTTCCCCGCGCATGGTGCTCCTTCCTAGGTACCACCTGCCTTAATTAGTTCCCAGCTCCAGAGTTCTGCCCACCATCAGTCTCATTCCCCTCCTCACCCGATATGACTGATTTAGCTACTTTCGGGGGACCCGGCTTGCTCCAGGTCCTCCAGGAAGTTGGACGTTATCTCACAGAACACCACATAGTGTCTAACCAGCCCATCGCCTGACTGCACTTGTGTTCATGGCTCAGATCTATGTCAAAGCTTTGGAAGCTCCCCCACAGACAGGACTCTCCAGTCTCCCAGCTTCTCCCCCTGCCCCCACCCCTCAGAACACTAAGCGTTTCTCAAACTCTTCAATAGGCTTCCTCTTCTGCAGAGTCCGTTCCCCGTGGCACTTGTAGGGGAGCTCTTGGAAGGCTTGCCCCCACCGACCTTGCCTCTGTTCTGCCTGCCTTCCCCTCCAACCCTGCCACCCCAGCCCAAAGGCTGGCCAGTGTTTTCTGTAATATAGACAGGAAAAGGGATAGGTCACCCCCCCACCCCCGACTTGGTGGTGCACATCTTTGCTCCCAGCACTCAGGAGGCAGAGGCAAGTGGATCTCTGTGAGTTAGAGGTTGGCCTGGTCTGCATGGTGAGACCCTGTCTCAAAAGAACCAAAAGGTGGAGGAAGAGAAATAAAGGGGGGGCAGGCGGCGGTGGTGCACGTCTTTGATTCCAGCACTTGGGAGGCAGAGCCAGGTGGATCTCTGTGAATCCAAGGCCAGCATGGTCTACAGAGTGAGTTCCAGGAGAGGCACCAAAACTACACAGAGAAACCATGTCTCGGAAAAAAAAAAGGAAAAAAAAGAAAGAAAGAAGAGAGAGAGAGAGAGAGAGAGAGAGAGAGAGAGAGAGAGAGAGAAAGAAAGAGAAAGAAAGAAAGAAAGAAAGAAAGAAAGAGAAAGAAAGAGAGAGAGAGAGAGAAAGAGAGAGAGAGAGAGAGAAAGAAAGAAAGAAAGAAAGAAAGAAAGAAAGAAAGAAAGAAAGAAAGAAAGAAAGAAAGAAAGAAAGAAAGAAAGAAAGAAAAAGAAAAGGAAGCAATGGAGGGGTGAGCTGTTATCAGTGGCTGGGTGGGAGGGGTCATTGAAAAAACCTCACTAAAGAGAAATAAATGATGAGAGAAAGTGGTTCCTGTGGCCTTGGGGGCTCCCCCGGGGACTCACATTTGTGAGAAAGGGTTTTTACAGGACCCAGACCCTAGCCTTCCACTCAAGCTTCCCAGACCCTCCTCCAAGTAACCATGCTCCAGCAGAGGAGTTAGTGGGTTAATGGGGGACCTTCCACAAGCAGAACACCGGCTTCGGACAGGTCCAGGCTCATGCCTACCTACAGGGGAGTCCTGCCTCCCGAGGGGAAACCAGAATGGGTGGCAAGCCCAACCCACTGTCTGCCTTTGGGGACCCCAGAACACAGCACCAACCAAAGTAGGCAGAAGAGCAGAGTTCGCAACTGAGGGTCACCCAGGCCCTGCAGAACCCCATTGGGAATTCTCGGTGAGGAAGGTGGTAGACTAGATCTCAGCCTCAGACACAAGTCCTGCTCTCCAGATCCATGGGTCTCCTCTCATCAAAACCAAATCCCTGGGAACATCCAGGGGGCAAATCGCTCTTCCCTCTGCCTATTTTGGGAAGCACTGTGGTTAGGAATGGGAGGCTCGAGTGCCAGGATGCAGGTCCAGCTAAGTGAGGAGAGGCAAGGGAGGCTGAGAATACATTCCAACATTCATGAAACCAGCCCCTGCCCTGGGCGGGCAGGTCTTCATTTGAGGAGGGGAGGCAAACCTCTTAGATTTTTAAAAACGTGAAAACAGACATTTCCACAATAAAACAAGAATTTTAATGACTTAAAAATGACTAGATAGGGTTGGAGAGATGGCTCAGCAGTTAAGAGCACTGGCTGCTCTTCCAGAGGTCCTGAGTTCAATTCCAAGCACCTACAAGGTGTCTCACAACCATCTGTATTGAAATCTGATGCCCTCTTCTGGCCTGCAGGCAGAACACTGTGTGCATAATAGATAGATAGGTAGATAGACAGATAGATAGATAGATAGATAGATAGATAGATAGATAGATAGATAGATAGATAGATAGATAGATAGATAATGACTAGATAGCACCAGACAAAAGTTATGAGCAAAGAAAAAGCATTCAGAATGTGGTGGAGGTCTGGAGAGGTAAGGAGGCGGCAGTATTTGCAGGGCAGACCTGGGTGAAGCAGGGCTAATCTGCGAGCTTCTGTCCATCACGTCCTGCCTCAGAGAAAGGTTACTCTGACTCAGAGAAAAGTTCCACGTTGACCACAAGTATTTGCCGGCCCTGCCACATGCCGCCGGCTCCTTCCACACCGTGGCCCCTCACACCCGATCTTGCAATGGAACTACTGCAGAACTAAGACGTTTCCGCCTGTTTTGTCTCAAGGACACGCCCCTTCCAGTGTTCTCTGGTCTTTCTCTGGTTCATGTAGCCTGCCTAGATCTTTCCGAGGAACGTACCCTAAGGGTTTTTCTCTGGACTCACTCAACACCCCAAGACTCTGAATCACGGACTTGGAAAATCTGGCTTACCTCCTTGTCATGTGCTTTTATGTAGAAGGAAAAATAGGCATTATCTTCTCAGTCCCGGCCACGCTCTCCACCAAAGCTGTAATTTAATTGCTCTTGGGTCCTTTTTCCACAACATCAGCACACCGGCCTGATGATGTCAGCTATCCAGTTTGTCTTCGTGGCTTCATAATTTCATCGTCTAGCACATTTTCCACAGAAATCTCAACATGTTTTGCACACCAAGTTGCTCTGAAAGTGTTCTTTCTTGGCTGGTATGATAGCTCATACTTGTAATTCTAATACTTAGAGGAGACTGAGGCAGGAGGATTGCTGTCAGTTCAAGGCCAGCCTCATCTACAGTGTTATTCTTCTATGGTTATAAAGTAAACATGTGCAGCTACAGAGAGAGCTCAGCCCTTCAGAGCACTGGTTGTTCTTGCCGAGAACCTGAGTTTGGTTCCCAGCACCCACATTGGTGGGCTGACAGCTGCCTATAAATTCCAGATGGGGGCAGATGTGACTTCCTTCCTTTCCTGGTACACACACCCACTCCCACTCCCCCCCCCCAGTAGAGTTAAAAAATATATATAAAGCCAGGTGGCGGTGGCACACACCTTTGATCCCAACACTCAGGAAGCAAAGCCAGGGGGATCTCTGTGAGTTCATGGCCAGCCTGGTCTACAAAGCGAGATCCAGGACAGGCACCAAAACTACACAGAGAAACCCTGTCTCAAAAAACCAAAATTAAATAAATATATATACATACATATAATATTTTTTAAAGCAAATAAAAAGAATATGTGTTTGTTACAAAGAATTCAAAAAATACGTAAAAATCTGAAGGGTCAGCTTCCCTTCCATTACCAGTTGTAAGTCTCTGGCTCCTTAATAAGAGATGAGAAGCATAAACTTGGGTTGGGGATTTAGCTCAGTGGTAGAGCGCTTGCCTAGCAAGCTCAAGGCCCTGGGTTTGAGCCTCAGCTCAAAGAAGAGAGAGAGAGAAGCACAAACTTAATTGATGCTCTGAACAGTGTTGTAGAGAAGAGTGGTGTTGGAGGCCGTGATAGTTAACATGAACTACCACAGGACCTAGAGTCACCCAAGAGACAAATCTCTGAGGATGTCTATGAGAAAGTTCCTAGCTTGGGTTCACTGAGCTTCGGCAGCCCCATCCTAGACTTGGGTAGCTCAGTCACAGGCTGGCGTCCCATCAAGTGACCTGAACATAGGCATTCCTCACTTCCTGCTTCCCGGCTGCTGACGGACATGGCCAGCTGCTTCAAGCCCTGCTTCCCTCGGACTGTGAGCGGAAATAAACCCCTCCTTCCTTCTAAGTCGCCTTGGTTGGGTATTTTGTCATGGCAGTAAGAAAGTAGTGGGGTGCTCTGGGGATGTTTGCCTTGATGAGTGATGGACAGTCGCTGATTAAGTTACTTTTGTGCCACTATGATAAGACATCTGACACAAACCTTAAGACAGGGGGGATTTGTTTTGACTCGCAGATTGGAGGGGCTCAACCGGTCTGTGAGGGCTTGGCCTCATAGTTTAGGCAGAACTTCATGATACTGTGAACATATGGTGTTGTATACTTCTAAGCAGACAAGCAGAGAGAATGGAATACAGGAAGAGACCAGGGTAAGATATAGCCCCTAGAGATATACCCTTGGAGACCCACTTCTGTGGTGGTATTTTGTTTGTGATCTAACAAATAAAGCTCGGCTGAAGATCAGAGTGCAGACCTAAGTCACTAGTTAACCACAGAGGCCGGGCAGTGGTGGCACACACCTTTAATCCCAGCACTCAGGAGGCAGAGGCAGAGGCAGACTGATCTCTGTGAGTTCAAGGCCACCCTGGGCGACACAAAATTGGTCCAGTCTAAAAGAGAAAGAGAGCCAGGCAGTGGTGGCACACATCTTTGATCCCAGCACTTGGGTTCTCATGCCTTTAATGCCAGCACTAGGGAGGTGGAGACGGGAGGTGATATGGCTGGGCAAAGAGAGGAATATAAGGCAAGAAGAGACAGAGCTCACGTCCCTTTTGGCCAAGGACTTTGTAGAGGTAAGAACTAGTGGCTGGCTGCTCTGCTTCTCTGATCTTTCAGCTTTCACCCTGATATCTGACTCCAGGCTTTTATTAAGACCGATTAAAATCCATGCTACACACTTCCTCCAACTAGGCCCCACCTCCTGCCTTCCACCCCACCCCCTTCCAAAAATTCCTACTTACAGGAGGATGTGTGGGACCCCAGAGCAGCCATATCACTGAAGAGTCTCACCCCAGCACAGATGACGACTTCCCCACAGCTGCAGATAGAGTCCCTGCTTCGGTTACTCTTCCACATTCTGGACATTCCACCTCCTCCCAAGCCCACAAGGCCACAAGCTCCTGGGGCAGAGCAACATTCACCTGGCGGATCTCAGGAGAGGGTCTGATAAGGGACTCTGTTCTAACAGTGGGCCTGACCTCCAGGCTCCCTTTTGGGTCACAGCTGCTCTGATGAAGATGGCAATGATCATCATGCTCACACACTGTGTCCTACAATCTGGCAACGACTGGAGTGAATGTGTGGTTCCATATAAAACATCCATGTAACAGCCAAAGCAGCATAACAAAGAAGTTAGGTCTCACCTAAGAGTAAGCACTAAGCACACTAAGGCTCACCAAGCCAAACTCTTAATGGAGCCCAATGTCAGGAGCCTGTAGGCACCGCCCCCTCTCTTGGTGCCCCTACACTGACTCAGAAAGTCAGGTGACAGTCACCCAGCAGCTTCACTGTATTGGATGCGCCCTGAATTTTTCCATGACCTCCTTTATTATTCTGCATAAAAGCAAATAAAAGTTTTAATTCATGCTATCTGTCAACGTCCTCATGACCTGCCAAAGAAAATCACTTTCAGGAAATTATGCCCAGCAATACAAGGAGCAAGGATAAGAGCAAACTCCTCATCCTCCCCTGCTTTCCAGGTTTCTGTTTCCAGAAACTTCCTGTTTCCACGAGTTAAAATAGAGTCCAGTGAGCACGTGGTTGATTTAGTCTGATATCACTCCATCCACTGTTTCTTTTCTCCTTATTATTGTCTCTTTAAATCAGTGATTCTCAAACTGTGGTTTGGGACCCATGGGGGGGGTGTCAAATGGCCCTTTCACAGGGGTCACATATCAGATATTTACATTATTGTTCATCACAGTAGCAAAACTACAGATATGAAGTAGCAATGAAAATAACTTTACGGTTGGGGGGGTCACCACAACATGAGGGACTGTATTAAAGGGTCGCAGCATTAGGAAGGTTGAGAACCACTGCTCTAAGTAAACATGAATAAAAAGAGGCATAAAATATGATCAGTTTAAAATGAAGTTTCAGAATTGTTTTGTAAAATTCATCTTTATCAATAACAAAAACTGGAAAGGAACGGAACAAGATAGTAATGTAGGTTACCACTGGTGGGGGTTAGGCACATTTTGTTTATTTTATTTACTTGAGTGCATTTTATTCCCCATGTCAAGGCCAGCATAAATTAAAAGGGGAGAGACAACTGACAGAATACCCCTAATAGGAGGGTCTGGGTAGAAAGCAGGTCATCTTGTCTCCAGACATGTTCAGCCCTAGTCTGTTTCAGCATGCTGAAGGGTTCCTAAAATCCATCCAGCTTTGTTGTTTGTATGACTGCGGAATCTCTTTGCATCAATAAGTGAATGTTCTGTCAATTTAGCAGGCACAGAATGATCACTTTTCTAGGTGATTCTCCTTGTGCCAAGCCCAGAAATTTAATTGTTTCAAGTGGTCCCCATGTTTAAATATGACCTCTGAGAAGCAATGTGGACTAAATTTGCCATGAGTTATAGAAATTTTGGGAATTATAGCCAGACAGCCACCACGGCTAGTCAGGAGTAATGGAAGCCCTTGGCAGTGGGAGGGTCGGGGCTCCTGGTGTCAGTCCGATTTAAGTGTCACATCATTTCCATCAATTCAGATGACTCTGTCTTTTCCCCCTGACCCCCTCCTTTGTGGGTAACGTCCCTTTCGCTGTTCAAGTTACAAATATGTGTCTTAGTAATTATAGCAGGGGGTCAGTGTACACACACAGGAAAACTGAGCTTGGCCCCCAAGCACATTCCCCAGAGGGCGAACGGTATCCTGATGACAGGGCGGTCCAGCGGGCAGAGGACGGAGAGGGAATTTGGTATAAGGGAGCTGAACAAAAGGGGCGGAGAGGGATGCATGGCCCTCCCTGGGTGAGGAAGTACAAGGTGAGCCTGGGTGCGCTGAGAGGCAAGAGGCACCCATGGAGGCACACAGGGGTCACCTGGGCACTTCGCTACAGGAGCTCAAGACATTAAGATCCTATTTCGGAGAATGGTCTCATTTCTAAAGCAAGAAAACCCAAACCTGTTTTGTGGCTTTAAGGGACATCTTCCAGGGGCGGGGGGGGGGGGGGGGGGGAATGGAGCTCAGTTGGTAGGGTGGTTGCCTAGCAGGCAGGAATATGGAAAACCCAGGGGTCTGGGGGATTTTGCTACATTGGGCGTGGGATATCTGAGGGAAAAAATCTACATATACTATGCTCTTATGTCTGTTAACTTTATTCCTCTAAGACAAAATTCTATCAATACAGCTACAGCTCCATCAGACATTTAGGACAAGAATAAATCTAGACATACCAAGCTCTTTGTCTGTCTACTTTATTTCTCTGGGATGAAATCCTGTCTCCATAGCTTCAGTTCCGTCTGGTTCCCTCTCATAGTCCTGCTAACGACTAAGCTCTTATGCTTCCAGCCTCATCTTCGTCCTCTGTTTCCTTGTTCTCCATCTCTACTCTCTACTCTTGGCTCTCAGAAAACTCTACCTGAGATCTGTTTACCCTCTACGGGACCTCTGTCTTCCTCTCTTCTTTCTCACCATGTCATTCTGTCTGCTCTACAGAAAAACCTCTGTCTTCTCTCTCCGGCCATGCAGTTCTCTGCCTCCTCAGGAATGTTCCTCCACCCTACCTTCCACCTTGATATGTAAAAACCTCTTTTGTACTCAGTCAGCTGCTCTGGGGAGCCATGGGAGGTGGAGGAGTTAGAAACCTAGAAGTTCAGTGGGGTCTGGAAATATTTGGGCACGTAAGAATTTCATAGTAGAAAGCAGCTGAGATATTAAAGGCTGAATAGCACCAAATAGTCATAATAAATGGCTCGCCCTTTGACAGACTCTTGGCCAGTCAAAGTATAGCTTTAATACACAGTTGAATCTCTATAATATATTCTTGCGGTCCAAAAGATAGGAACCCTGGGTTGGATCCTGGGACCATATAAACTGAGTGTGGTGAGAATGTGCAAGCTTCCAGGGCGATGGCATGGTCTGGGGTCTACTTTTAGATGCGCTGAGTTAGAGATGCTGTTGTTCCAGGTAGCGATATTGAGCAGGTGTATACCCACTGGGTAATGGAGAAGAAGATAGGCCGAGCAAGACAGGGAAAGGTGTGTGTGTGTGTGTGTGTGTGTGTGTGTGTGTGTGTGTGTGTGTGTGTGTGTTTTGCAGGGAGGGAAGGATGGTATAGCCCAGACTATAAGAGAGGTATTAGGGAAGAGGAGCGGAAGAGAGAACAACTATCCAGAGATGCCCGGAGAGAAGCAAGAGGCAGCTGCAGAAACCTAGAAAGAATATCCATGTATGAACATGCTTAAAAGAAGCCATCAAGTGAGACTGGAAACCGATGGGTTCCTCAACAAAAAGACCCAAAATAAGCCTTGTAGGAGGGGCTCGGGTAAAAACAGCGGAGGCACCGTGCTGACCAATGTAAACCCTGGGGGGCAGGGGTCACAAGACAGGCTTCTATTGCTTGCTAGCCATCTTGTTCCCTCCCAACCCCCCCCCCCCAGGAGAGAAACTTGACTCCTAGGCCATGTGAATTAACATCCTCTTGGAGCTAATGACTCAGGCATTACAGAGCTCAACTTCCCACAGCCTCTGGGGTGCGGCACAGCTCACTTGCCCAATAACGGCCATAGATAGCCAGCAACTAAGTTCCAATTGTAAACTTCACTTATATAGCAGCTCCTGTGTTCATGATGTGAAAATGGTGGATGGACAGAGCTGGAGAAATTACTCAGCACGTAAGAGCGCCTGCTGTGTAAATCATAGCGGATCCCAACACCCATATCACATAACAAGCACCCACGGAACAAGACAGGTGTCCCGCTACGGCCTAGGACCTCATCTCCAGGCAGGGGGTGGGGTGGAGTGGGGGCGGGGCGATGGGGTGGGAGGTGGAACGGGAAGATCACTGAAGCTTGCTGGCTCCCAACCTAGCCAAGAAGGCAGGAAGCCAAGATTCAGGGAGAGATCTCGTCTCAAAGGAACAAAAGAGAGTGGTAGAGGACAACACTCAGCATTCTTTTCTGGGATGCACGTGTGTGCACTACACACACACACACACACACACACACACACACACACACACACACACACTTTGAAGAAAAGAGACAGCAACCAGGGATAACGTCCCTGGAGTACCTACGGCATGTCTGCCTTTGTCTTGCTGAGCCTTCCAGACCTGCTCCCTGCTGGCCTACGATGCCATGTCTTGCTCTCGAGGTTGTGACAGACTCAAGCATAAAACAAAGCATCCCTACACAATAAGAGAGACACAGGGTAAAAGATTTCACCAGTAAAGGAAAAATGCAGTAGTTGATGACTTTAAGACCCGAAGCTGATATCTGGCCCCACCCACAAGCTGACGGAACTAGCACAACCTATAGTTTGGGCTCACGACACCTAGGACGGCTGGAGGAGTAAACAACCCTACGGGGACTCCCAGGGACACTCGTAAGTTCTGAGGAGGGAGAGACTAGACAGGCGGTCTGTTGTTTTTTTGTTTCTGTGACAAATATACCCCACCAAAAGCAATTTGAGGAAGGTTTATTATGGCTTTATTTTGAGGGCACGGTGTGTCCCAGCAGGGAGGCAGGGCAGCAAGCAACAGGAGGTGGCTGGTCACACTGCCTCTGCCATCCAGGGCAGATAGAAGATAAACGCTGACACCCAGCGTACTTTCTCGTTTCTTCCGGGATCCCAGCCCGTGACATGGTGCTGCCCACATCAGAGTGGGTGTTCCTCAAGACATGGCCAGAGGTATGCCTCTCTTAGGTGGTTTCAAATCGCGTCAGGCTGACAAAGATTAGTCATCACGGGGTAAGCAGGCAGGCGTGCAGAGCCGTGGTGGGACACTGGCCTAGCATGGACAAGGCCCTGCAGCCCATCCCTAGCCCTGGGGAAAAACAGGACTCTCCTGCGGTAAAAGCAGGAACATCTGTTCAAACTGAACAGCTGTCACGCAGGTGTATTCTATACCCACAGGCTTGAGCTGCTTTAGAACAGCGAACGGCTAAACAATTGCCCTGCTGCTCCTGTTTCTAACTGGGGGAAAAGTTACTGTTAAGTAGGTCAGCACATTGCTGGCAGCATAGACCTTCTCAGCTCCCGCTGTTCCTAGTCTACCGCGGCTAACACGCTACAGAATACTTGACCTAGCTTTTCTTTCTTCCTCCCGCGGGGCACTTATCCCAGCATCTCAATCCAGCAAAGAGGAGCCGAGGAGGCCCTTCTGGAGGTACCCACACTCCCCCAGCTCTGCCTCCTTCCCCCGATGCACAGGCACTCTGTGCTGAGGGTGGGGGTGCAGAGGTGGGGGTGCAGAGGTGGGGGTGCAGAGGTGGGGGTGCTGAGGGTGGGGGTGCAGAGGTGGGGGTGCTGAGGGTGGGGGTGCAGAGGTGGGGGTAGGGCTCTAAGGCTGCACTCAGGATGCTACACACCATCGCTCATCCAAGACAAGCGAAGCGATCTGGTCTCCCTGGCCCAGCTCTTGGAGAGCAACTCTGTATACAAACCACTTTTACTCTTTGCCTAACTGAAGCATGGCCTTCCAAGGCACTTCCATACACACTCTGGGAGGTAACTAAATGGGGGCGGGGGGGTGGTGATGGGTGACGGCACATTGCTATTCTCAGGTGTTCCACAGAGGAGGAATGATGATTGTCTGGTCAACCCAGCATCTCAAATTAACAATCGAAGTTAATGTAACAGGACTAGAGAGATGGCTCAGCAATTAAGAGCAAAGGTCACTCTTCCAGAAGACCTGGGTCCGATCCCCAGCACCCATACAGCAGCTCACTACCGTCTGTAACCCTAGGTGCGTGGAATCCAGTGCCACCTTCTAGCTCCTGTGGCACCAGGCAAGCATGGGGTGCAGACACACATGCCGGCAACACACCACACACATAAAATGATCTTTTTTAATAAAAGTTCATGTATTTCCCCCACAGTTCTTCGCAGTGGGATCAAGAAAAGACTTCAAGAACACACTGAAGGTCCCACAGGTCACTGTGACAGAGAAACTGCATATCCAGTGAGAACTCAACAGAGTCTCTAAAGCAAAAATGGAGTCAGGACCATGGGGATGGGGGTGGGGGTGGGGGAGGCAGCCAGTGCCCTGGAGTCAGCTCTTCCTCTCAAATAGGAGAACGGATGCTTCTGTGATGAGTAGTCTCTTGTCGGCTACAGATCTACCCACCAACTTAAGAGTGGTTTCAGTTACCGTCCAAAGTACAGACGGCAGTGTTTTTAACACTTGAGGGCCAGCGAGATGGCTCAGAGAGAAAGCCTGAAGACCCAAGATCAATGGCCACAACCCACTTTGGCCATGCAAGCACCATGGCCCACGTGCCTCCCTACACATAATAAAAACTAAACTGAAGTAACGATTAAACAATTGAAGAATCAATGACCCAAAGCATTTGCTCATGGAATTGGGCACTGGGTTCATCTACCCATGGACCGGATTTTACCTCTGAAATAAGCAAACATATACACAGGTTCTTTTAAACTACTGTTTAATCAGTTTTAAAGACACACAGATAAGAGGGGGGAAAAAAAAGACATGTAAGTTAAAAACACCTTTAAAAGCCAGCAATAAGCCACCGTGCAGCTCTGAGGACACGGACTAACGAGAACGGCCATGAGTCATCCCGGCGCAGGTCAGCCCACACAGTGGTGGCTTCGATTCACCGTGCAATGGGGACTGGTTTGTGGATCGAATGAAAAATAACGCCTCTTTAAAAAAATATCTCGGAATAATAAAAACAAAGGAAAAGCACAGACCACCACACGCTGTTCTTCTCCACCTGGGACAAGAGGGGGAAGTAGGGTGAGCACTGGCTGTGAGCACTGGCTGTGGGCACTGGCTGTGGGAGCTGAGGCGCCTCTCGGGTCGGCCGGAAGGGAAGGCAGATTTGAAGCCAGGCACCTTCACCCTGACACGATGGGACTTCCACGTCACAGGAATCCGTGTCCCTTTCATTCCTGTTACCTCGTGTGACGCTCCTTCTGGTGTGGGGGTGCCATCACGTACATAAAAGTGACAGAAGACAGACGAGACTGTGTTTGCAGTCAACACAGGAGCCTTGGTATGTGCGACCAAGTCAGCAGCGAATGGGCTTCACCGACAGGTGGGCGGACACAGAACCAAAGACGTTGAAAATGGGGAAAGAGACACACTTTTAAAAGTCTGTCAGTCACTCTGCACGTGTCCTCCCCCCCAAAGAGAGGACGGAGAAGACCGTTAACAAACCAGTCTCTCAGAGAGGTTAACCCCAAACAGACCTGCGCGGGGAGCTGCAGCGGCTTCCACGCTGGGCGTGCGCCCGAGAAATTCTCAGTCATCTCACTTCCCTCCCTCTGTAACTTTTGGCTTCACATTATTTGCCGCTGCCGGTCACAGCAGCAAAAGAGGAGGAAACTCAGCTGGGTCTGGCTAGGCCTCACTGGATCAGCTTCGGACAGTGGTCGCACATAGGTCTTTGAAGCGTGGTAGGACAGACAGGCTGTCCCCTGCTTTATAAAAATGGCATTAAGAGTAGTTGCCACCAGTTTTAAAGGCAAGACAGATTAGCTGGCGTATAAATGTGTCGTTAGGGTCTGTTGGACAAAGTTTCCCCGATCAATGACCTATGGAGCTTCTTGTCAGCTCTTCACTGGAGTTTGCATTGTGTTAAAAACCTATTAAAATAAATTATTATCTGAAAACATACAAAACAGTATTAAGCAGCCTACTAATTAAAATGTCATTGGCTGCACGCTGTACAACAAGAGCCTCAGAAAGCAGCTTAAGTCGTGGATTAGAAGAGCAATCCTACAAAATATCAACGTGGAAAATGTCGTTTGAAATTTTCTTCCAGAAGGAGAGTCGCTATAAATAGACTTGACTACCCGGTGTTACAGAAAAATCACTGTAGAGAACTGCCATGTTCTGATCCATCAGACTCAAAATTCAGAGTGGATTTGTTTTTCCAGGCAAATCCCTTCCTTCCGCATTCAGAGGCCTCTCTGAGACAAACTCACCTTTCCAAGGGCAGTGGGAAGCCAGAGATTAAGCATCAGAGGCAAGTGTATAAATGATCAGCCATTCCTCAGACGCGACTAGTGGAGTGTAACGAGTATCTATGGTCCTCAGGGCAGGTAGGACTACAGTCACAGTGTAAGCTGGAATTCTGCACCTAGGGTAAACTGGGTGTGTTAAATTTCAGCCAGGGTAGACTATTAATGCCTAAATGAAACCCTTCCAAACACTGGATTATAACTATGCATGTGAAACCCTTCCAAACACTGGTTTATAACTCTGCATTTGAAACCCCTCCAAACACTGGATTATAACTATGCATGTGAAACCCTTCCAAACACTGGTTTATAACTATGCATTTGAAACCCCTCCAAACACTGGTTTATAACTATGCATTTGAGCCCATCCTCAGTGGCCACAGCAGCAGCAAATACTATAAATGAGCCTTTCCTCTCAAGAATGTCTGTGTCAGGTATCATTTAGAACTCTTAGAATCAATGAGTGATACTTATGAACATCTGATCAGTACGACTGTCCAGATGTGCTCATGAATATACAAGTTGAACACTGAGAACGTACGGGTTTTAAACCGGAAAAGCATTTGTCCTAAATGTTTAATCTAGTCTTCAAAAGTAAAACCTTTTACTTCAAAAGTAAAAACCTTTACGGTTATCTTGATGGCAATTTAAAATTGCTTCCTGTCATTTAAAATACAGAATAAGTTGATTCTCTGAATGAAATAATTGCTGAGGAGATACACGCTGGTAATCAAAATCAGCAGTCTATGGGGAGTCTTTAATGGCATAAATCCTCTCCAGTTTTACCCAGCAGAAACAGAAACCAGAGGAAGCAGAGGGGAAACGGCCTGTCGCTACCCGTTCTGAGCTAATGGATTAAAAGGTATTCTTCCTGTTGCTAGACAACCATTTTTTTAAGTCAGCACCTTAAGCTCCAGTAATAAAAAGCAGCCGACAGTGACCAGCTCCCTTTGTGAACCTACCCTCCCTTTGCCTTTCACCCTACAGGATGGGGGGTGAGGGGCGGGCCTCCCTAGGCAAGAGCCAGACGGACCAGCCAGGCCAAGGAAGCTGTCAGCACTTTCTAGATGGCAACTTCAAAAGTGGCATGTGTGGAAATGCCCGTATGGATGTCATCCATGGTAGGGACCAGCATGCTAAGACACAGTGATCGGGCACCCCTGAAGCCCAGAGAGCCTTCTCCCCAACTTTAGGTACTCCAGAAGCTAAGCAAGCTTCCCTAGTCACTCTGAGTTCTAATTAAAATGCGTTGTTTTAAAAACAGTGAGCTGAGACGCATCCAATTAACAATTATTGTTTCAAGAAAATGAAACCGAGGGAAGAATATTTTTGTTCTATTTTCCCTGAGTAGTATATAAGCAAACAGAAGTATAAATACGATGTGGACAGACCCTCTCTGGAGTGACGTCATGACACTGGAGGGGTGGAAAGATCATATGAACACACACTGAAACCTGTTCTGTCGGTTAAACACACCAAGCACATGTTATAATGACCTCCTTCACACTCAACAGTAGCACAAACATTACTCTAACTCCTTCTAAATAAGAGGCGAAATAATCTTTACAACATCCCAACCAGACGTTCATTTTCTAGAACATGATTTTTTGAGAAAAATTGAGAATTTGATTTATTTTCTTTTAGATTGCATAATCAGGATTATTTCTCCAAAGTAGAAGATAGCCATCTAAAATTTTTTTAAAAAAATGATCTCATAAATATAACGAATAGCTGTAGAAGAATGAAAAAAAGAAATTGGTCAGATTGGATGTTCCGTGCATCCTCTTCCAGGAACTGGAACAATGATTATTGTCTTGCTTTTTTGGATGATAGCACTGTGATTATAAATTCTTTGAGAGGAAACAAGGAACAGCCACTCGAGTGTACAGGCCTAGAAATAAAATGTGTTTGGGTAACAGAAATAGATGGGGGTTGTGTGTAAGTTCTGGGTAGACCCAGCAAGTCCTCAGCAGTTTCTACCGGCTCTCCAGCCTTCCCTTACGAAATGCCGAGGGTTGTCTTTAATAGTGACTGGATTCTCCACGGTATTCACGAAATCACAGAGACATTTGGGGGCAGGTACCCTCCATAAACACTCTTCTTTCCTCTTGAATTCTACATCCACCTCGGAAAACTATG
The DNA here is from genome assembly GCF_049852395.1 of Peromyscus maniculatus bairdii. Lineage (NCBI taxonomy): Eukaryota > Metazoa > Chordata > Mammalia > Rodentia > Cricetidae > Peromyscus > Peromyscus maniculatus. The sequence goes on along the minus strand of NC_134873.1, from coordinate 32,839,775 downwards.
AAAAAGTATTTACCAGCCCCTTCCCTGGGAGAGGCAGGGGGAGGACTCTCCTCGTCAGAGGCAAACAACCTGCCTTCGGAAAGGCGAAGGTGCCACACATACTTCTCAAGTCCTAGAACGCCACACTGGCCGCTGCACCTTTTCCTTCCACTGAAATCTTAAACTACCCCACCACTGCCGGTTCCTCCTTAACTTCACTCCCAAGTGTATTAGTGACCAAAAAAAAAAAAAAAAACCCAAAAAACAAAAACCTCATCGTAGACTGACAATGTGCATTTCATTTGAAAATGTAAGGCAAAACCAAAACAAATTTCATAAAGAGATTGGTTAAATAACAGAGAGGCTCAAAAGCCCAGCCTTTCTCTCTCACAAGGCAGAAGCTGCAGTCAGTCCATGGCTCAGTTCCACGGCCTCAAATCCACCCCTTGCCTACGTGCTTACAGCTGCGGTACCCACAGCACGCTGCTGCTGGATCAGGGACACACCCAGTCACTCAAGGCAAGAGCGGCCCAAAGAGGAAGACACGTATTTGTTTTGATAGACTCTACCACCCATTTTCACAAGAGTTTAACGGAAGAATTTTAATGCGTGAAGTTAAAGAATGTAGAAACTAATTTATTAATTTAAAAAAGTGTCACTTAGACTCAGCAACTAAGTTTTCTTTTCCCTAAAACTTTCCCCCAAATAGCGACAGACATGACAGGGACAAGAAACCAATGAACCAGACAATACCCTTAATTCCTAGAGATTTCCTTCAAAATCTTCAAATAACCTACTACTGTTCCTCTTATAACCTCCTCTAGTTCTATGTAATTTATGCTCGAGAAATTTCTTCAGAAAGTCCACAGTATTATCAGCGTATTGAACTTCTGTGTCCCGCACAATCACACTGATCCTGGACACGGAAGGGGGAGCCCTCTGCCTCTGGCTGCGGACCACACGGTGCTTTCTGCATTCTGGCCCTGCTCACCTCATCTGCCCTCTTAGTTGTTTTTTTTTTCCTTAAGAAAATAAGCCTAAAATATCACATTGCCAACCTTTAATTATGTTTAAGACAGTCCTCCTGAAAGGGCCTCCTAACTGACACCAGGTAATTAAGCTCCCAGCAAAACGAGCTACCTGGAATTTAACAGCCCTGACTGTGACTCTTCTACATGTGTGCAGCCCTCTGAGCTACCTTAAGAAAACCCTTCAAATACTGAGATGTTTATTGCATTTTTCAAGTACCCACAATCTTAAATATCCGGTTTAAAAATCCTCCTCGATCCCACTCTGCCGCACACCACATCAGATTATTGAAATCGTCTCCTCAGTGGAAAATACCATCCAGGAACATTTTAGGAAACAGGAGGTTTAAGGCAAGACATTCATTTGGAAAAAGTTAACCTGTCAATCATCCAGATTGACATGATCATTTTTCCACCTCTTCAGTGCCTTGGGATACGCAATGTACATTCAGCAACAGGGCACACATATGACCTTGAGGGCATATGCTGAGGTCAGAGTGCCCTATTGAAATACGGAAAGATTTTGTATAAGGCGTGACCCACAGGAACATGGCATGGGGAGGGTTATTTCATTCCATTTCCAATCTGGTGTACAGGAAATCCCCTAACTGAGACTGTCCCATTTCCACCCAGTTAGTCACTGGAAAGGCGTCGAGACTGGTTTTTCTGTTCACAGACGGGAAACCGCCATCCCGCGCTCTCCCAGTCACTGCGTCAGTGACGAGTGTCTAGAGGCAGTGTCTCGGTTCTGATTGCAAACATTGTTTGTCGTGGCAAAGCTGTTCTGTCCCAGAGAATTTTCTCCTTCGTCAAACTTTTTGGCCCACGAGAGCTGAACGTTTTCCTGGGTGCTCCTTCCTCTTTGAGACTTCTTCACAGGCAGCAGGAGCAGCACTAAGATGCTGCAGATGTGAAGGCTGTAATACCAGGAGCTGAAAGGGAAGGGAGACGGTTTACCAGCCACACCTTTGCCAACCCCCAGGGCCCTGACGCCGGGGGTGTGGATAATTGCAGCCTCGCCCCCAGCTCCGGAGTATAGACCTAGATACATTCGGTGTTCTGTCAGGGTCATGAGGCTACACGGGACAAAACAGAAAGGTGTTTATTAACAGAGGCATCGGTCTGAACGTAGCCACAAAATTACATGTGGGGTTACCAGAGAACACTGGACAGCCACGGGTCGAGTCCAGTCACTGCTTGGCCTACCCCAAACCCACTGTCACTCAGTTAAAAGACCAAAACAACGTGAGCAGGAAGTAACAACCACTGTGTGACGGTGACTTCCGTAAATACAGGTCATATCTTAGAAATCACCAGAAAATCAGTCCCTAAATCGACTCTGAGTCTGATGGGACCTTAACTGCTTCCAAAGTTGAAAGTTCAAAGTGACTGAAGAAAAAAAAAAAATGGGACAGACAACCCAACCATCAGCCCAACACATTTTAACGGGAATCAACTTTGTTAAAATGGACACTTTGACCAATATTTGTCTTTCCTATGTGACTATCAAGCTGGATCCTAAAGTCTGAGTCTAATTCTTCGACCACAAACCCTTGTGCCAAGGCACGGAATCCCACAGAAATGAAGAAATGGAGAGAATCAAGCTTCTGATTGCAAAGATCTCATTGACATGGGAGAAGTGGACGCTGGTGGGGCAGGGAGAGGAGGTGGAAGGCTAAGGAAAAACATGGACTTCCAGACAGCGACTTCCGAAATACAGAGGATCTCAGCTGTCAGCCACGTGGAGAAGAGTGAGGAGGTAGAGGCGGGAAGTGAAAATACTGTGACTGGAAAATCCAGTTGATTGATAATTGATAAAGCATGCCCCCTTTTCCTCTTCTGGCCATTTTCTGGACACTCAGGTGACAGCTAAGTCTTCTGGAGCTGGGAGCGGGTTCCTCTTCTGGTGCCACTGAGGGATGAGCTGCCCCATGAAGGAACCTGGGACTGCTTGGTTTAGGACTAAGAAGTAATTGATAATATACTTAATGGCAGAAATGAGGCTGCCGTATTATTATCTTCCTATGTCTGTGCTGGCTGGTTTTGTGTCAACTTGACACGAGCTAGAGTCCTCCGAGAAGAAGGAAGCCATTCGGTTGAGGGAATGCCTCCACGAGATCCAGCTGTAAGACATTTTCTCAATTACTGATCAGTAGGGGAGGGCCCAGCCCATGGTGGGTGGTGCCATCCCTGGACTGGTGGTCCTGGGTTCTATAAGAAAAGCAGGCTGAGCAAGCCATGGGAGCAAGCCAGTAAGCAGCGCCCCTCCATGGCCTCTGCATCAGCTCCTGCCTCCAGGTCCCTTCAAAGATGAACAGTGCTGTGGAAACGTAACCCAAATAAACCCTCTCCTCCCCAGCTTGCTTTTGGTTATGGTGTTTTGTCCCAACAACAGAAAGTGTAACTAAGACAATTTCTCTTATTCAATGAGCACGGAACTTCCTTTGGGAACACGGCTACCCGTCCCGCCGGCCGAAGAGGGACGCTCACCTGTAAAACGTGAACGACGGTTTTATAGACAGAAGCACGAAGGGGACAACCGTGTAGCTGATGGTTATCTGTGTCGCGGCCCACGTGAGGATGTCATAGAACAGCTTCAGCTGAGGGGGTTCAGTGAAATAATGTCTGAAGTTACTTCGCACCTGGAAGGAAAAAAGACACAAGAACATTCGCTCCGTCTTTAGATTTAACACTATATACAACACCCACTGGTGACGGCGACTTTTTCAAGCCCGTAGAGTAACGTGCTCTCACACTGCTGCCCGGGTTTGAACCGCCGCCGCCGCCGCCGCCGCCGCCGCCGCCGCCGCCACCACCACCAGGACACGCTGGTCCCAACAACAGTACTACTGTGTGTATTGGTGGGGGAAAGGAGCCAGCAAACGGTGGACTGTGCAGAGGGCCTGGGGGCGCTCTCTGTAGCTTTTCTGTGGGTGTGAAGTTGTTTAAAATGAAGCTTCCCAAGAGAGCGAGCAATGGACACCAACAGAGCTCTTTAAGTAGTGCTGGGTAAATCAGGGACTGCGCACGCCTTCACCGGGTCTCCGGTTGCTCCTTCACTCGGGAACGAGGCAGCTCTACTCTGGCTTCGCCTCCGAGTGTGTGGAAGACGAGAAGGATCTCTGACCTCAGTTCTGGTCAGACAGCAGACCCGGAAACAGAGGCCACACACACCACCCACTGAGGGGAGCTGGGAGGGCCTCTCAGAAAGGTGTGTGTGTGTGTGTGTGTGTGTGTGTGTGTGTGTGTGTGTGTGTGTGTGTGTGTGTGTGTGTGTGTTTTGGGGTTAGAGACTTGTGCATTCTGGGCAAGCATACTCAGCCACATGCCCAGTTGAAAACAGTCATATGCTGCAGTTTTGAACGGTACAAACTTAATCAGACAAGATTTCCCATTTCTACCAGATGCCTCATGTTTTGTGTTTTGTTTTGTTTTTTTTTCTTTCTTTCTTTTATGTCTTGAGTGTCATAACATTTCCACAGGGGAAGCCTGGCCTTGGTTCTAAAGATGCCACGTGGGTTCCTCAGAACTGAGGTAGTGACTGGTTACGATTCTCGGTGCCTAGAACCTAGTCCTGGCACTTAGGGCCTCTTGCCTGGCTCTCTCTAATCCGTTCGGTCTATTATTACCAAAGAACCCACTCCCTCCAGCATGACTACACCATGCCACCCCGAGTTCCAAAATCTTAGCTGGCTGGGGGTGTAGCTCGGTGCTAGGGTGCTCCTCTATATTGTGAGGCCCTAAGCACCCCAAGAAAACAAAACAGAAGCCCCACGTCCCCTGACTCCCTGATGCTAGGGACAGAGCAGGACCAGCCTCTGCTGATGCTCAGGCCCTTCAGCAGCGCCTGCCTCCTTCCTTCCATTCGCCTATCGGGAACTACCCGCTGGTCACAGACAGGAACGCTCTGCTTTAACTGCACTGACCTGCCGTCTCCCAAGCTCACCTTGGCTTTTGAGCTTTTCTAATGCCATGCCCATGCCTAAGACACAATCTTTTCCCCACTCCCTCTAGTTGGCACTGACTACCAGAAGGCACAGCCCTGTGTTACTATTTCTTGCCATTCCCTCAGGTATATCGAAAGGAGGATCGGCGAGCCCGTTAGATGAAGCTCCTTTACCCACAAGGCATTATAATGAGCTTGTTAAAACGTACTTCTTGACACATGACTTCCCTCTAGTTGACTTTCAAATACACCAATTTATCCTCCTTTCCTCTCCCATAGTAGGAAGCTATCTCAACTGTTTCCCCAAACTGTTCCAGGTTCCCCCAGCAAATACTCTACAGGATGGTACCGCAGCCACAGCATCTCCCACTGGGAACCGCCCATCCCCTTCTCTGGGAGTGGTCAAACTCCACTCTCAACTGAGAGAGGACCCAAGGGCTACAGCCCGCAGGAAACAAATGTTGGTGAAGAACAGACCTACCCATTCTTTTTGTTTGTTTGTTGTTTTGTGGGGGGTAGCTGCTTGTTTGTTTTTGGTTTCTCAACACAGGGTTTCACTGTTTAACAGCCTTGGCTGTCCTGGATCTCGCTCTGTAGACCAGGCTGCCCTCGAACTCACAGAGATCGTCTGCCTCTGCCCGCTGAGTGATGGGATTAAAGGTGTGCGCCGCCACCTGGCTCAGATCTACCCACTGTAATCATCTTTCTTTTCTCTCTCGGGCAGAAAACGCCCCAAGACACATAACATGTTTCAAGCACTTCCCACATGCCAGGTGCATGGCTTCTCCTGGTCTGTAGTTAGTGTCGAGGCTGGCACTAGGCGAACACTTGTTTCCAAGCACAGTCACATGCCTAAGCTCTCCTGGGCAGATGATGTTGATCACAGCCAAAGAAGCAGAGATTCGCTCACTGGATTATAAAATAAAACGTGGATACTCACAGCCCGCGCTGCTAACGTCATCAATACTCCTGTCAGGAACGTCAGATAGTATCCCGGGTAGACCCCGTGCCAAATGGCGGAGAGAAAGAACGTCTGGGTCGTCGGACTGAAGGTCGCTCGTTCATAACACACCCTAGAAACCACCGGGAGCCAAGAGGAGTGAGCAGACCTGAGTTCACAAAGCCCACAGGGTCCTTCTCTGACCTACGGGGTTAGGGAAGCCGGGAAAACAAACAGCATCTCTCCTGGGACTAGCTCGGTCACTGAGCGTCACACTTACGAGCAGAAACTTTGTTCCTATCTCTTCACCGGTATACATAATTACTGAAATGATCACTTCCAGTATCTGGGAGTCTATGTGCCAGTTAGTTTTCTTAAAGCAGGGGACAGGATTCTAAGACAGAAGCACTGAGAAGGCTGGCTGGGGCGCAATGCGACAGCGTATGTTGTATGTCTCAAGGGGTGCGTTCGACTGTCACGGCGCTCCTGTGACTCCGTTCCCAACCCCTTATCTCGGGTGCTACTCTGCCTGGGGCACCCAAGCTCCCATGCGGAGACACATCTGACTGCCAGTTCTCAGTGCTCTGGCTAGTCTCTTCTCTTGGAATGTGCATTCCAGGGGACAGCTGCAAGATGTGGTTGTCGCTTTTCGGGTTCCTTTATGTTGTGTGTATGAATGTTTTACCCACACGCGCGTATGTCTACTACATGCAGGCCTGGTGCCTGTCAAGGTTAGAAAAAGGCATCAGATCCTCTGGGACTGGTGTTAGGGATTGTTATGACCCACTTTGTGGGTGGTGAGAGTTGAACTCGGATCCTCTGCACCAGCAGCAAGTGCTCTTAACTGCTGAGCCATCTCCGCAGCCTCCAGCTGCAATTTTAAGGGTACGGTGAGTTCTGACTCTGGAGTGGGGACTGGGTCTTTTGGTCCTACACGTGTGTGTGTCCCGTGCCCAACATATAAAGAGCTGTTGAGTCAGTCCTAGAAATCCAGGGCAAGCCTGGGGATTGGTTGGTTTATTATGTGGGGCTTTTTTTTGTTTTGTTTTGTTTTGTTTTGTTTTGTTTTGTTTTGTTTTGTTTTGTTTTGTTGGTTTCTCAAGACAGGGTTTCTCTGTGTAGCCTTAGCTGTCCTGGAACTCACTCTGCAGACCAGGCTGGCTTTGGACTCACAGAGATCCACCTGGCTCTGCCTCCGAGTGCTGGGATTAAAGGTGTGTGCTACCACCATCTGGTTGAGTTTGTTTTTAAATACCAAATCTCCAGAACACAAGAACTACAGAGAACACTGGCTACCCCAGACATCAGCAGAGCCTGAACCAGGACGAGGTGACACCCACATAGGAATGTGTGCAACTCGATGTGGTGGGTAGTGCCTTGCTCTGGTGGATGCTAATGGCATAACCTTGGGTAAAACCAAGACTGCAATGGCCTTCAACACCCCGACAACGAAGAACGTCAAGTCAGCAAGCTCAACCCCAGGTCCCTGATGCCAGAGCATGCCCAAGGGTGACTCGTGGAGGAACATACCTTTTGAGCCAAAGAGCTGTCTGGATATTCCAGTTATCGAGAAACATCTTAAAACTTGTTGACATCTGAAAAACAATGGGACCTTTTTTTTTGGCCAACAAAATAATGAAGCTTTGAGTCTACATAATAATGCTTTAGTGTGCTAAAAAATTAAAACCAAAAATCACTTGGTAATAATCACGGGTTCCTTCCTTAACACCGTTCTAACACAGTAACATCTTCCGTGAAAGTTTCTGTATCCCTGGGCACATCAGAGGGGAGAAGGGCATCGCCATGATCCCCCAGGTCATGGATACAGAGAAGTCCTCCCAGAGCCCAGAACACTCACACAGTGATCTGCTCACCTCTGTGCCCTGGATGGATGTCGCCACCACACCCTCCTCTCCCCATTCTGTGTCTTTCCAGGGGAAGGATGTCCACAGTCACAGTCACCCAGTAGTGTTTCTCCGCCCCCTTGGCTAGACCTTGAAGCGCCCCTAGCTCCATACTGCCTCCAGAGAGCAATGGGTCATAAACCTCTCAGACTGTGGCCACTCGCGTGGGAAGCCTCTGTGGTCAAGTTAATCTCATTAGATCTAGCGGTCCCTGGGGGTGTGTGTCTATCCCTGCGCTGCATCTCGTCTGCTGTCATCCTGTGAGACCGTCTCCCTTCCTTTACTCAGTTATGGTGACGGTGGGATCAAACCAAGGGCCCCCACACGCGGCAGGTGCACAGTCAATCATTGTGGGCAGCTACGTCTCTAGCTCCTCCCAGCATTTTAGATCCCACAGTCTATCTCATCAGATCTGGATGTCCTTGTCCAGTTTCCTTTCCTACCCAGTGACCTATCAAAACCCTACTCTCTGACTGGCCTGCTGTCCGTCATCCCCACTGGTAACATCTGGATGATGACCGTGACAGTCCAGACCTCTCATATGTCCATGGTTCTCAGCTGTAACTAGGCCCTCAATCTACCTGATGGTAATTGTCCCCGTCTTGAAAACACTTTTATGACAATGTAACATTTTGTGTGTGAGAGAGGGAACACCAAAAAGAAGCAAACGCCAACAATTTCCTATGGGTCGACCAAGTACTTCAGGAGTTCCCCCAAATCCCTCAGAGCAGGCTGACCCGGCCTCCTCCTACAGACACTAGCCTGCCTTCAAGACAGAATTCACCATACTCCACATCCTTGTTAGACCTCCTGCTCCATGGCACACCCGCGCCCCTCCATCTCAGGAGTGCCTTTCTCCGGGGCGAGTGTGGCCACCTCTCCTCTGCCTCGTATCTCTCTCCCGTGTGCACAGGGGCCTCTCTCCACTGTGCCAGACTCTCCATCTTCAAGCTCCTTTCTAGTCAGAAATTTTAATCTTTTTGTGTTTGTGTGTGTGCGTGTATGCGTGTATATGTGTGTATGTGCCTCTGCATATATATACATGTGTGTGCAGGTGTGTACAGGGGCCCGTGGAGAGTTTCAGATCCCTGAGGTTACAGGTGGTTTCGAGCTGCCATGGGTGCTGGGAACTGAACTCAGGTCCTCTACAGAGCGGCGAGTGCTCTTCACCACTGAGCCACCTTGCCAGCCCTGTCATCTTTCTGTGCTAAGAGAAAATTCAACCAAAGTCTCCTCAGGCCCCTCTCTGGCCTCCACAGCTACAGCCCCTCCCCCGCACCCCCCACCCCTGGGTCACCTACCTTTTGTGCTCCCCCCTCCCTGAAGACTAGCAATGAACTCCTAACCGGTGGGGCTGCTCCTGAGCCCCCATCTCACTGACATCTGAGACATTTAGCAATGGCCACTGTGTCCTCCTTCAGGGATCCAATGATTCTCTTTCTTCATTCCACTTATCCCCAAGAAGGTGACGCCTCATATCCCTGGTTCTCGAGGTATGGGAAAATCTTGCCCTTTTTATGGACGAGTATAAAAACATGGAACACTAACAGTCTCTCTATGGGGGTAAAAGTTCCTCAGAGCAGGGCCCAACAGTCAAAGGCTGTAAATACCAACATGTCCATCGCCTTACTCCAGCAACCACCCTGTCCTCTCCCCTTCCCTGTTTTTATTTATTTATTTTTATTTTATGAGTAGTTTGCCTGTGGGTGTCTGTGCACCACGTGCAGGCAGTGCTTCTAGAAGCCAGAAGAGGGCGCCAGACCCCGGGAACTAGAGTCAGACGTGGCTGTGAGTGGCCTTGTAGGTGCTGGGAGCTTCTGAGGTTGTGTGCTCAGCGTGGCTTCTGCTTTCTAGCCTCCCCTCCAGCACCTCCCCTCCGAATGCCGCCCTGTGAAATGCTGGCCCTCTCCCACCCTCACAGACTGCTCTTCCTCCAGGGCTCATCTGGTCATCTCCCACTTCACTTTCCCCAAGATGGACCACAGATCCACAGACACCCTATGCCTGCACCTTCCAGGTCAGAACCTACTTTGCAGCACTTTCTAGCTTCCTGAGGACCCATAAGTCGCCAGCCTCATTCACTGAATCCCCTTGGGGGAAGTGGGGGGGGGGATGGTCCACCATGAGTAAATATGGGGGAAAGTTGGGGTATTACGTCATGGTCCTCCTCTCCCTATGTTTGGCTTTGACATTCTTTCCATCCCCTCTTCTATGAGGCTGAAGGCGGTGGCGTGGGTATCCAGTTGAATGCCAAACGTCCAACAGTCACTTGTCCACAGCACCCCGACCAGCCAGGAATCTTTGTATAAAAATAAACATCGCTCCACGTGTGAGAAATGGCCCCCATAGACTCATGCCCGTGGCTGTCCGATTCCCAGGTGATGGTGCTGTGCGGGAGTTTTGGGAGGGGGTCTCGTTCGAGGAAGCACGTCACTGGAGGCGGACTGAAACTGTTTTAAGACAAATGCCATTCCTACTTCACTCTCAGGATGGTGTCTCCACTCCATCCTCATGGACGCTAACCTTCTGTAAGCCCAAATAAACTCTTTATTCCACTACAGAGAAATAAAATGAAAAGGTCAACACCGGTCAGCACCACTGTCGGGAGAGCACACCGTAGCCTGGGAAAGCAAACTGTGGCACTTAAACTGGCGCGTCACTGATGTCTTAACCAGTTACTAACCTCTATTTGCTGGATTCTCAGATTGGAAATCAAGTCCCAACGAGCCACTCCGTTCCTGTCGTAGCCTCTGAAACCGAAGCCTGCCGCATTGTTAATGGCATCCGCTGTGACCAAGTAAAGTATTAGAAATGTTATTACAATGTAGATACAATATGTGTGTGTGTGTGTGTGTGTGTGTGTATGTCACACACACTTATATGTTTTGTATTGTTTTAAGACTGATTTTATGTGTCTGGGTGTTTTGCCTACATGCATGCTATATGTACCATGTACATGCCTGGTGCCCTCGGAGGCCAGAAGAGGGTGTTAGATCCCCTGGAACTAGAGTTACAAATGTGTGTGAGCCACCACGTGGGTGCTGGGAACTGAACCTGGATCCTCTGCAGGAGTAACAGATGCTCTTAACTGCTGAGCCATGCTCCCGCCCCTCAAATCGACTCTATTTTCCCAAAAGGTATGTACAATGTTTTATTCTTAAACAGTAAACGTTGACTTTTTATTTAGTAGTATTTGAGAGATCAAACCCTGGGCCTTGGACTTTCTAGGCAAGCCCTTTCCTGGTGAGCTACAACCATAATCCATGACTTATTCTAAATAAATGTGTATTGTGTGTATGTCTCTCTTTGTACATGCTATATGTATGCAGGTGTCCACGTATGCCAGGGGAGGATACTGGATCCCATGGAGCTGGAGTGAAAGGTCGATATAAGCAACCAAACTCGGATCCTCTCAAAGAGCAAGAAGTCATTTGTTATTGTTATTTTTTTGTTTTTGTTTTTGAGACAAGCTCTCTCTATTGCTCTGGCTGTCCTGGAACTCACTATGTAAACCAGGCTGGCCTTGAACTCACAGAGACCCACCAGCCTCTGCCTCCCCCGGGATTAGAGGTGTGTGCCACCACCACTCAGCAGCCAGTATTCCTAACAACTGAGTCATCTCTCCAGCCTGACTTATTCTAATTTTTAAGAAAGGTTAGAAACGATCACACCCTGTGAAAATAATGACCCTATTAAGGACAGCTAGTTGGTTAACAAAACACCAGACGTGGAGCTTTGAGGAGGTGGGAGGAATTAAAAATGCTGGGGTACAGCGTTCGAATACGGTGGAGCGTGCTCAGCCATCTGGAGGGCACTGCTGGGACCTTCTGCCCCGAGCTCAGCATGTTCCTTTTGGCCTTTATTACAGACAAACACAAGGGGGCTAATGCCTCCATCCCGTTCCTTCTTGGCCCAGAGTCCACTGTCTGCGGAACTTGCTTTGCAACCAACCCGTTCACACGAAGCTCCATCAGCGTCTCTGCCTTCAAACCTGCTCAAGACGGGAAGTTTCTGCCTCAGGTGGGTCCTTCCCACCCAACTGGGAGTGTCTCTAATTCACACCATCCGTGTCTTGACCAAACTAGCAGAAACCCATCAAAATGCAGCAAAACAACACAGCTTCACAGACATGGGTCCTATCCTTCAATTGTTTATTCCTTATTGTTTATTTGATTAAGCAAAAATTACAATTGTGTGTGGGGGGGTGAGCAATAGAGATTTACCCTTCTGTCAGGTTTAAGAAGGGCCAAAACATCTGAGCCTTTATGGTGAGCCTGTCAATATAGCAATGTGCAGGCTTAATAGGATTAAAGATTAAAATCTGCTAACAACATAAAAAGAGCCCCACTGCCCCCACACAAGGCTGCCAACAACCCAAATGGGTACAGAAGACCATATTCCTGCAGCCAGTGGACTAACTAACCCAATGGTTCAAGCCTAATTTATTACATTTATCTATCTGTCTATCTATCTATCTATCTATCTATCTATCTATCTATCTATCTATCTATCTATCTATCCATCCATCCATCCATCCATCCATCCATCCATCCATCCATCTATCTGGTGTGTGTGGGGGTGTTGTATGTGCATATGGGCAGGTGTGCAGGCACTCACATGCCACAGAGCATGTGTGGAGGTCAGAGGTCAGAGGACAGCTTCCAGGAGCTGTTTCTCTCCTTCCAACATGTGAGTCCCTGGGATTGAACACAGGTTATCAGGCAAGTAACCAGTGCCTTTACCCAGGGAGCCATTTTACCAACATCAACAACAGCAATTAAAAAAAATAAATAAAAATATGAAATTGGTTTGGAATATCAGAGCCTCCCTTGGATTAAAGTCAGCATTTTGACAGGTATACATGGATCTTAAGGAATCTCATTTAGTATCAGTGTTTAAATTTGGCTAGTATAAAAATAGTACTAAGGAAATATTAGTTTAAACCCACACAAGGCCAGGCATAATAGTGCAAGCTTCTCATTGCTAGCATCCCAGAGACTGAGGAAGGGTCTGGAGATGGAGGGCAACCCAGGATGCACAAGGAGATCCTGTCTCAAAACAATCAAATTCTCACAAGGTCATATTATCTTTTATTATCATTAAATTAACAGTAGCCTGTTAGTGACTTTAGCAGTCACTTTCACTGATGCATTTCTGCATGAAAGTCTGAAAATATGGACTCTAGTTCTGAATTACATTTCACTATAATAAAATGAAGGCAGCAAAAATAGTAATAATAATAAAAAAAAATAAAGGCAGCAGCCAAATCCAGGCACCAACTACTACTGAGCCTTTTTGCGGTGTGCTCTTTGTAGATATCCAAATGTTCACTGAGTATCACATCAACTTAGTAAACAGGACACCATCTTAAGAATAAAGAGGCTCCAGTCCACGTCGGTCCGCCCTCCGAGACGTGGGTGGGGTCATGACCTGTTTAGACCATGCCGTCTGTTGCTACATTCAAGAAGATTCACGGGGCGACAACATGAAAACGCTAAACATCTCGAGGATAAAGTTCATGACATCATCGCCGGGAGCCTCCTGAGGCTTGCGCAGCCGTACAGGGGAGGGCTTGAGAGACTCTCCTCCCCAGACCCCTCTCACACTGGTCACAGCCCAGGCTCTTCCACGCCTCCTCACTAGCAAAGGCACAGTGCTCTTCTCTAACACTCAAACGCCCGGCGGGTGCCACGAACCCTTTCATGAACTGATGTGGTGTGGCACACTCTACTAGTGAGGTTCTGGTCATAATAAACCGTATCTGGGTCGTAATGATGAGTGCAATCACATCATGCGAAACCGCAGGGACCCCGAAGACAGGGACTATGCCATGCACGCCAGTATTCAATCAGGCTCGCCCAGCCTCGCAGACAACAGGCACTGAGATAAGTGCCTGCGATCACCTCAACTATCCATTGATTTTTTATCTTCTAATAAAACAGGCCTTGCTCATGCACTGTGGGGAGTTTGTTTCTTATGCAAAATGACTGACTGTTCTACTTGGTCTTTAACCATATATCCTCAAGAGGGCACTCTTGAGCTGGATGCAGTGGGGTGCTTGTTGGTTTGGCTACTAGCAAGGCTGAAGCAGGGGGATTGCTTGCACTCAGTAGTTTGAGGCCAGCGGTTACAATAAGGCACAGTCACAGGAAAACAAAACCCAGAGCCCTAGGACACTGCCTGAGATCTACAAGACACACTTCAGCACGGGGACGAGTCTACATGCGACTTACCTAAGGTCCATGCAAAATAGTACTTAGGTCTGGCAGCCAAAAGAGAGATGTACAGATAGGTGGCTTTGGCTGGCCACGAGGCGGTGGCTTGGAAATGCTCGTCGATGTTGTACTCCACAGGCAGCATGTTGGAGACGGTCAAGTGAAATAATAGAGAGAGTCCGCAGACCAGGAGCTTCTCCGTGACTGCCGCCTGGAAGGGGTAGGCAAGGGTCACAAACCTGGTAGACTCTGTTCGCACTTCTTACACACTGCCACGCTCAGATCCTGAATACAGCAGCAATAAACCCTGCTGCTCCTGATCAAAACTCAGGAGTCACCTCGCCCTGGACGTTTCAGATCCTCACAGTCCCACACAGGCATATTGTCAACCTCATTAACACCAACCACCAACGCAGGGTCTCTCAATCAAATCCAGAACTCCCTGATAAGACTCATCTTGCTAGACAGCCAGCTCTGGGGATCCCCTGTGTCTGCCTTCCAGGAATAGAATTACAGGCAGGTTGTGACACCCTACGGTGACATGGGTCCTGGGGATCCAAACTATGGTCCTCACATATGCATTAGCCACTGAGCCATCTCCTCAGCCCCGTGGGCATGATGCTGACTAGCATCATTAGGAAGAGAATGCAACCAGGAAAGGAGCCTCCGGTGTTCCCAGTGGTGGATCAGGAAGACAGAAGGCCATGAGGTGAGACCCACCAGGTAAGACCCACCATTGGACAGCATTAAGGAATTTGTTTCCTTTCTTTTAAAAAAAGTTTATATTTATTTATTTTATGTGTACAAATGTTTACCTGTACGTTTGCATGGGCACTGTATGTGTGTGTGCCTGGGGCTCACAGAGGTCAGAAGAGATACTCAGACCCCGTGAAACTGGAGTTACATAATTATTGTGAGCCAGCATGTGGGTGCTGAGCATCAACGCCAGATCTTCCACAAGAGCAGCAAGCGCTCTAAACCACTGAGCCATCTCTTCAGCCGCTTACACGGTTTTCCAAGTAACTCACATTTGTTCTTTAGTTGTGACTTTGCCTCTACTAGACTTCACAACTCAGTCGAGTAGAAAGAGTTATTTTTCCTGAAAGATTTTATTCATATATATATGAATATATGTATGTATACACACACACACACACACACACACACACACACACACACACACACACACACACATATCTTGGTTTTTTTGAGACAGGGAGGGTTTCTCTGTGTAGCTTTGGAGCCTGTCCTAGAACTCACTCTGTAGACCAGGCTGGCCTCGAACTCACAGAGATCCGCCTGGCTCTGCCTCCCGAGTGCTGGGATTAAAGGCGTGTGCCACCACCGCCCAGTGAAAGGTATTTATAAAGAAATAGATGGAAGCTGGCAGGTGGTGCAGACATGTAATTGGGGAAGGTGGGGCAGGAAAATCACAAGTTCAAGGCCAGGCTTGAGAGTAAAGTCATTGTAGCTTCCCGACAACGAGAGGACTGGAGAGGTACTCTGTGGTTACTACCTCTGTTGCTCCAGAGGACCGGAGTACAGTACCCAGAACCCACCTCAGATAGCTCACAACTGCCTGTAACCTCAGCTCTAGGGCATCCTACACCTTCTTAGGACCCCCGTGGGTACCCACCCAGCACAGTACACACTCAGGTACATAAATGGTTTTTAAAAAAATGAAAACAAGAAATGGTAATAGAGGACAGGGATGCAATTCAGTGGTAGAATTATTTGCCTTAATACATTAGCAATACAGGCCCTGGCAAGGCTCTGGGTTCAATCTCTAACAACACACCACATGCACACACACAGAGACACACATGAACACACCCACATGCACTCTCATGTGGTGATATAGTGTGTACCCTAATAAACTGCCTGAAGATCAGAGGACAAAGCCAGCCACTAGATTAAACACAGAGGCCAGACAGTGGTGGCACACACCTTTAATCCTAGCACTCGGGAGGCAGAGATCCATCTGGATCTCTGTGAGTTCAAAGCCAGCCTGGACTATATGAGACTGACTCAGTCTAGGAGAGAAACAGAGCCAGGCAGTGGTGGCACACACATTTAACCCCAATATTTGGGAGTCACATGCCTTTAATCCCAGCAATTGAGATCTCATGCCTTTGCTTAGGAAGGACACATGCCTTTAGTCCCAGGAAGTGATGGCTGGGCGGAGAAAGGTAGATAAGGATGAGGAGACAGGAACTAGAAGTTTTTTCAGGCTGAGGTGTTGGTGAGGTAAGAGGTGGTGGTCGTGGCTTGTTCCTGTGTCTCTCTGATCTTTCAGCATTTACCCCAATATCTGGTACCAGGGTTTTTTTTTTTTATTAAAAGACGTTTAGATTTCAAACAACACTCTCGCACACACATGCACACACAAGGAAAAAGGAAAAAAGAAAAAGTCAATGGGGAAATTACAACAAGTGAAGGCATTAGACTGTTTCAGAGACCCAGACAGACAAGCACAGCGCTCCGGGTGAATCTCGGGCCCTTACGTTTGGAGACGGATCTGCTCTTTCATGATTCTGCTCTTCTTTTCCATTTTCACTGGCCTGTGACATGTGAGATGGCCTGCCTTCAATGAAAGTAATGTAGTCTTTGTAAGAGCAGAGAGGGCCTGCCAGGATACCCATGAAGTTGCAGGTATAACTTACATACTCCAGGAGACTTGGCATGCGCCTGTAACGAGAAGACACACTTGTGAGGTGTGACAGACGCTTCCAGGGACAAGCCACAGGAACGGCAGTCCTGTGCTCACTACCGCTGCCGTTTCCAAAACAAGACACCCTATTTTCATGAGGAGCTACGTAAGAACCCGGGAGCAGTATGGACTGATTCTCAACAGCATTTCTGAATAGGTGCACTACGTTTTAAACTTTCAACTTGACCCACCCTGCACTCACCTGGGAAGAGAGTCTGCATGAAGAGTTTGTAGATCAGGCTGGCCTATGAGAGGGATCCCCTTGATTGTTAGTTTATGTAGACCCAGACCACCAATGGGGAACACTGTTCCCTAAGAAAGGAGTCCTGATGGTGTAACTCAGCAGGAAGCCAGCTGAGAGCATGGCTGCATTTATTTCCCTCTGCACTTCACTGTGGGATGACATGACTAGCTGCTTTGAGGCCCCTGCCCATGTCAATTCTCTGCGATGGCCGATGGCGGCCCCTGTCCTGGTTGGTTCTTCTTTTGTCAATGTGAATAATCTGAGAAGAGGGAACCACAGTTGAGAACACTCTTCCATAAAACTGATCTGTTAGCCATCCAGTGGGACATTTTCTTAATTAGTGATTGATATGGGAGGACCCAGCCCATTGGGCGCAGGGCTACCCCTGGTCTGCTCCTCCTGGGTGTATAAGCAGGCCGAGCAAGCTATGAGGAGCAAGCCAGTAAGCAGCACGCCTCCATGGCTTCTGCATCAGCTCCTGCCTCCAGGTTCCTCCCTCGAGTTCCTGTCCTCGCATCCCTCAGTGATGGAGCATGACCTGAGAGTTGGAAGCTAAAACAAGGCCTTTCCTCGCTAAATTGCTTTGGTCATGATATTTTATCCCAGTAACAGAAATCCTAAAACAGACTACAATCTGGAATTGTGGGCCAAATAAACCCGCTCTCTCCCCTAAGTTGCTTTTTGTTAAGATATCTTACAGAAGTGAAATGGAACAGTAGGGGACTTTCATAAAGATCCTCAGAAGCAAATACAGAGGGTTTTCACTTAGGTTTCTTGTAGTGCAAGAACCCAAGATGACCGTGATGGGGCATAAGGAATCATCTCTCACTTCTCACTTGCCTGCTCATTCAGTAACTGTATGCTGTGTGCCCATCATGTGGACAGCAGACTCCAGGGTCTACAGACAGAGCAGTCAGCAAATAGAATCTCGCATGCATGGAGCTCATACTCCAGTAAAACACAGACTAAAACAGACTTCATATATACATAAGGTATATGTGCATAGATATTAAATATGTGCAGAAATGTAATCTTATGATAATAGATGTAATCTTCAGAGCTGCTAAATGCCACAAGGAGAAAGGGGCCTCTTCACGTTAAGAAGTCAGGGAAGCCTCCTTGGCGAAGCACATCTGGGCAGAAGCTCAACAGATTAGAGAGCTGTACAGACCCAGGCGATGAGGGAGGGACTGAGGAGCAGGAGTGATGGGGAGCAGGTGGCGTACCCTCAGTGACAGCGGCGTTGACATGACACGGAAGACACAGACAGAGGAAAGACTGCTAACTGAGGTACGATCACGCGGGGCCTGCCTTCCAAGCCACATCAGAATCTGTGAGCCCATTCTGAGTAAAAGATGGAAAAACCACACACCGCTCTGGCCTGGTGTGTGGGCGGCGGAGGCACAAAGGCCAGGCGGGGGACGAGAGCAGGGGACACCCAGGAGGAGCCGGAGCAGCATGTCCTGCGGCTCTGACAGTGCATCTGTGGGGTCAGTTCATGGATCGGTTGTGGGAACAGAGAGGAAAGGAAACCAGGATGTCTCCAGACAGTTCTAATTCCTTCATCCCAGGGCCTGATCAAATGGCTCCGTGTGGACTATTTAGCGGGCGTTGTAGTTCATCTACTGGAGACGGAAGAGCACTTCACCTGGGCCCAGCAAGCAGCCTCGTGACAGGCTGGAGGCCTCTTTCCCCTGCACACAATGAGCAGTCTCCTTGGGAGAATATTCTGTGGACAAAGAAGGCAAGCAAGCACCCCCTCATATACCAGGAACTACTGTTATTCAGACGGGATCGACAGATCACACAGTATTCCCTGTTCTAACTGGAAACTCCATCTGTTTTTCCTAGTATTCCTCTTTCTCGTTCTTTCTTTCTTTCTTTTTTTGGGGTGGTGGTGGTGATGGTGTTAATAAATAAATATTTATTTATTTATCGTGTGTGTGTGTGTGTGTGTGTGTGTGTGTGTGTGTGTGTATGTGTGTACACGCGCGCGCGAGTGCCTGCCTGTGTGCCTGCCTGCCTGAGATGAATTAATGTAGACCACAGCATGCAGGAGCCAGAGGAGGCCAGCACAGAGCATCAGATCCTGCGGAACTGGAGTACAGTGTGAGCCACCATGTGGAACTGAACCTGGGTCCTCTGCAGGAGCAGTGTGGGCTCTTCAGTGCTGAGCCATCTCTCCAGCCCATTTTTGTTGTTGGAGACCGTCTTGGGGAGCTCTGTGGTTCTGGTTGGCCTTTGACTTGAGGCTCCTGGAGGCTGGGATCACAGGTGTAAACCGCCGGCCCGGAACTAACTTTTTCCCTCTCTGTTTCATTTCCGGTTTTTCTTACTGAGACAGGGTCGCAAGTTGCACGGGCTGATCGCAAACTCGGCTGCACAGCAGAGGGTGACCTTGATCTCGTGGTCCCTCCGCCTCCAGCTCCTAAGTGCTGGGACCACAGGCAGGCACCATGGTGCCCACGAGAGAACATTCTTCTCAGTCATGAAATTTACTGAAGAGAGTTTTGGTTCAGCTATCAAACAAACCGTGTGCGGGGCTGGAGTAAATCACTATGATACGTAAGTCCACTACTTCACTCACCACATGAGCGACCCACTGATTTGTTCCACCCATTGACATCAACTGCGTGTCGCCTTGGGTCGGTCGGGCACGCTCGGCCTCTCCTGGCTGAGGGTCAGTATGTCTATGCTGCAGAGCACTGCCCTGCACGTGGAAGATGTTTGCCCTTTACCTACAAGCTGCCAGCCCTTCCAGGCTCTGACACTCAGAAATGTCTCCAGACAGACACGCTCCAATGTCTCCCGGGGCAAGAATCACCGGCTATTTAGGAGACGAGAACATAATGTCAAGCAGACAAGACTCTCAACCTTAGGACCTTATTATTCTTGGGTGGGGAGAGGACTGAGAAAAACAACACACACATTACGAAGAAAGCAGGGCAGGGCAGAAGGCCGGAGTTTAGATGGGTGGTTAGAGCTGAGGAGGGGTGGCTGGGTGGGCGGCGCACGCACGCACACACGCACGCACGCACACACCTATCAAACTAGCCCTTGGGTGCGGTGGGCAAGTTTGAGGTCAATATGACCTACAAAAAGAAACCTTTTTGGCCCACATCAGAACAAGATGAAGAATAGGTAAACTGAGGCAACAGTATGGAGCTCCGGGCTCTTTCAGAGCTGTGGTTGGAAGTTACACTGGAAAGCACCAGGAGTTTTGTTGTTGTTGTTGTTATTGTTGTTGTTGTTGTTGTTTTTAAATCAGGGGAGGGGTTGAAAAACAAAAACAATACTATAACAATTAAAAGCCTACTCAAAGGATCTCTGGAGACAGCGGGTAAAAGTACTTGCTGCGTAAAGCAAGGTCAAGTCTGGAGCACTCACACTGGAAGCTGGGCCTGGCCCCAGGCGCCGATGACACCTGTGTGCGGTGAGAAACAGAAGCCAGACGCTGCACAGGCAGCTCAGGGCAGGGACTCAAAAGCAAACGTTCCAGAAACGTCCTTGGGTCTCCGGCCAGGAACGCTGGCAGGAAAGCGCCGGCTCCTCATCTCCTCAGAAGCCAAGAGCCCTGCCTGGAGCTGTACACCAGGGTGGGGACCAGAATGCTGGACCAGACAATAATGGCCCCTCTGGTCAGCACTGGAGCAGAGCTCTCAGCTTCTCTAGGGAAATGGGTTATCCGCTCCCCAGTGTGAGCCCCTCTCCCAAATGATTTTAGGGTTACCTCCTTCGAGGGGTAATGACACAGTAAGAGTAAAGGTCCACAAAGGGAAAACTGGTTCCTTCTGGTCAAGACTGTGAAATCTCTGGCCTGGGCAGAGACCTAATATGGGAAGCTACCAAAAAACATCCAGGAGTTACGCAGTCAGGTAGTCAGTCACCCCAACAAGGCACCATGCAAGGCAGACAGGCTCACCTTACACCACCCTAAAGAGACGGGCAGAATGATTATCCCTTTAATTAGGTGCCATACTTCCCCTTCCCAGAATCCCCATCCCTGGCCACTGTGAGAGTCTATTGCATCTATCCAGCTTTGTGACAAAAGTTCAACTTTTCCTTTCCCCTTCTCTTTCAGAGGCTGGCCAGAACCTGAGTACAGTGCCTCTTCCTGGAGTTCCCCTCCCCACCATGCCCACTTAACTCAAAGGGCATTGCTCCCCACACCCCAGCTGCCAAGGCTGACTGCTGCCTGCCCTGCCCGTTCTCTTTAAACTCTAACGAAATAACACTTGGAATAAACTCGGGCTTTGCTTGCCTTTCAAATTCTCCTTTAAGAAGTGAGAAAATGAACTCATTCCTGCACCCCAGACAGTATTATGTGTGGGGGCAGGAAGGATGGAAGAGGACCCTAGCTGCTTCCTGGCCAGCCGGAATATCCAAGACGGCAAGCTTCAGGTACAATGAGTGACCCTGTCTCAAAAACAAGGTGGAGCTGGGTGGTGGCGCACGCCTTTACTCCCAGCACTCGGGAGGCAGAGGCAGGCAGACCCCTGAGTTCGAGGCCAGCCTGGGCTACAGAGCAAGTTCCCAGACACACGGGGGCTACACAGAGAAACCCTGTCTTGAAAATCAAACACACACACACACACACACACACACAGAGAGAGAGAGAGAGAGAGAGAGAGAGAGAGAGAGAGAGAGAGAGAGAGGACTGCTGGACCCAACCTAGAAAGTCTGCTACAGAGAGCAGGAAAAGAATCAAGTGCACTCTGGCAAGCAGCCTCCTAGACCTCTAGAGGGCCAGGTTGGCACAGAGGTGTGTGGAGAACTGGACTGGAGATGACTGAAAGTTCACTGGACTTGCTAGTGGAATGGACCTGCAGTAAGAAAATGAAATCTGCTTATGTTCCCCATCAGCCCCCAATATGAAATGATGCTACCAGCCAGCCAGTGGCAGGGTTGGAGAAACACATGACGGGGTGGACAGAAATCGGGGGCTGTGTTCTGAGAAGACCTATTGCTATCCAAGTGAGGACACTGAGGCTGGAGGGGAGGGGGAGGGCTGAGCAGGAATGCGCAGCTCCATGCGGAAGCACCTGGGGAAAGCTGGGAAGTCCAGGTCTGAGTTCTGGGGTACAGCCACGGTCGGCCAGACGGGAGAGCGGCACAGGGTTGAGCAGGCGGGCAGAGAGGAAGAAAAGCAAGGGAATGTGGCGTCCAGGAATCCAGTGAGGCGCTGTCGGCTGGACCAGTGATGCCGCTGTGGCTGATCGCCATGCCAACAAGGCTGAGGGCAACCAAGGAAGAAAGGAAACAGATCTGATCACAGGGGGCAGAGGAGAAAAGAGGAAGTAGAGATCAGAGGTGGAGCCACTGTGGAGAAGAAGGATGATGATGGGAGGGTCGTGGATAGAAGGAAATGTGTGACAATATAATCCTCTTCCTGAAAAGCTGGCGATGACCCCACCAAGAGGAAGAAACAAAATGAACCTGATTAAGGTCAGAAGTGAGAAGCCAGCAGCCTTACATGGAATTATGGGCAGTTAAAACGCAGAACTAGGTCGGGCGTTGGTGGCGCACGCCTTTAATCCCAGCACTCGGGAGGCAGAGGCAGGCGGATCTCTGTGAGTTCGAGGCCAGCCTGGGCTACCAAGTGAGCTCCAGGAAAGGCGCAAAGCTACACAGAGAAACCCTGTCTCGAAAAACCAAAAAAAAAAAAAAAAAAAAAAAAAAAAAACGCAGAACTAGAAAAGGAAGTATTTTGTTACAGATTCAGGGACTCTGGTGGGTTTTATGACTCTAGAATGACACAGAGTGAGGAACCCTGGGCACGGCTGTCCTCTGCAGTGACTGCAGGCAGCTTTTTCTCTCATCTTATGAGGTTGCCCTGGTGACATCCTGGTCTAGAGTTTACCTGGGCTGTTCTGGGGGTCAGGATGCTGCTGTAGATATCGCTCTGTATAAATAAAATGGCAAAAAGTACAGGCAGGACAAACAAACAAACAAAAAAATTCTAAACACAATAAGGCTGAGTCAAGAGACGCCGCCAGCCGCTGCCATGACAAACAACATGTAAAGATACCGCAAGCCACAAGCCATGTGACAATTTATAGATTAACAAAAATGGGTTGATTTAAGATATAAAAACAGCCGGGCGGTGGTGGCGCACGCCTTTAATCCCAGCACTCGGGAGGCAGAGGCAGGCGGATCTCTGTGAGTTCGAGGCCAGCCTGGGCTACCAAGTGAGTTCCAGGAAAGGCGCAAAGCTACACAGAGAAACCCTGTCTCAAAAAACCAAAAAAAAAAAAAAAAAAAAAAAAAAAAGATATAAAAACAGTTAACAAAAAGCCTGCCACGGCCACACAGTTTATAAAAAATATAAAAGTCTATGTGTTTATTTTATAAATGGGCTGCGGGACTGCCGGGGCTTGGCGGGAGCTGGCAAGAGACTCTCCAGCTACAGGATGCACTCAAGCCTGTCAGGTTACACACAGTAACCCATGTGCTGAGTGGGTGGAAACGGGAAAGACGTCTTAATAAAGAACTTACCATTACTGAAGAAAACAGAAAAGAAATTCAACTTTCCATCATAAGTACAGGCGAGAGAGTGTTGGAACTCTGGGGAAGGGAGAATCTAAAATCTTTTCAGAGAGAGAACTAAGGAAATGTAATTGCTTTGCTGTCAATAGGAAGGACCATGAATTTTTTTTTTAAGGATTTAATGTATGAGTGTTTTACCCACATGCATGTGTGTGTAGATGTGTGTGCCTGGTGCCCGAATAAGCCAGAAGAGGGTGTCAGAGCCCCTGGATCCATGTGGGTGCTGGGAACCAACCTGGTCCTCTGCAAGAGCAGCAACCGATGAGCCACTGCTCTGGCCCCGAGGACCACGACTTTAAAAATAGAGCAAAACATTCAAAATGAATCCAGCTAACAAGAGTGAGTGTCTTTCTACTTGGCCTCCTCCTACCATTCAGCAGGAGGAGAGCTGAAGTTAACTGAGACCAGCCATTTGCTAGGCGCATGCCTGAGAGGAACCGGGGAATCAGAGCCCATGTCTGTATATGACGGTGTCTTGGGTAGTTCAAGGCCAAGGAAAAGTCAAGAACCAATCCGATTATTTGTCAGGTAAGTGTATTCAATGGCTGTGCACTGCTGTATGAAGACTGGCCATTCAGGAGATGGGGAACCCCAAAGAAGATGTGCAGATGTTTTAAAGGGGGTAAAAGGGTGAACTCTGGTACACATCTGTCCACCACCATGAACGTCATCCCCTTCTTCTAGGTCAGTGGTTCTCAACCTTCCTGACACTGTGGCCCTTAGATACAGTTCCTCATGTTGTGCTGACCCCCAACCATAAAATTATTTTCATTGCTACTTCACAGCTGTAATTTTGCTACTGGTATGAATTGTAATGCAAATATCTGGTATGCAGGATGCATTTTCATGATTACAAATCGACCCAAAGGGGTTGCAACCCACAGGTTGAGGACCGCTGTTCTAGCAGCCATGCATTCGTTAATTCTGTATTTAGAAACAGGCTACTTCAAAAGGAATTGGTTTCTTTAAAGGTAAAAGGAGTATAATTCCTCTTTAATTGTGTTAGATTGAAAAAGACTTGGCCAGAAAACCAAGCCACTCCTTAGACCACTCTTCAGAAGCAGAGCAAAGGAAGACAATGACCGAATGAACCCCTCAAATAATAACATCTGTGTGGCACCGTGCGCTGGGTTAAGATGCTGGCCCAGTCACGGCTGTCAAGTGGCCGTCCTGTGAGTGGCGGTTACTGTTACCAGCAGAGCCAATACAACTGCAGACAAACCATCTGTCCTTGAGAGCCTCCCAGAGATGACACTCGGTGGGCCTCATGTGGCTCACAGGAGGCACACGCGGTACAGAGGCCCAGGCAACAGACTTAGGGGGACCCCGGAGAGACTGCAGCCTAGCCCAGCACAACGTGGTGGCCGGCAGCAGTGCATAGGGAAGAAGGCCGCCCTCCGTGAGCCGGTGAAACACACAAACCACGGCAGATACAGAGACACATACCTCACAGCTAATCCCCTCTGCGAGGGAGTCAGTTCTTCATCCTTCCGAAACATCCCTGAGAACCAGAAAGAGACACACTTGTGAGTTACGTTTTCTCTTTAGAATGGCGCTTGCCTTAGGTGAAATTCATGCTAGACTCCATGTTTCAGCCCAATGACTGCCTCTTTCTTTCTCATATTGACACAGATTAAATAACACCTGAATCATCATGTGCTCCAACCCACTCTGGCCTGTATACACTTAATGCGTACAGGGAAATGAAAGTAACTAGTTACCAGTCTGAAGGAAATTATTATCCAACTAGAAAAATCTCTCAAATAATACATTTTAACTTACAGATCTGTTATCCTTTAACAGAAAGTGCTATGACTTTTCAAAAAGAGGCATTAACACTTCTTAAGGATTTCAATGACTAAGCCTCAGTGCCATGGACTAGCAGCTCACCCCAGAGCAGTGATGGTGCTCTGGTTCTCACACAATTACGTGAATAAAAACAGGAGTATATGCATCGTCTTTACTCACCAATAGGAGGCTATTGCTACAGCTAAGCATCAACATACAGATCCTCATGCTTTAAAAAAATAAATAAATGAGCCGGGCAGTGGTGGTGCACGCCTTTAATCCCAGCACTCAGGAGGCAGAGCCAGGCGGATCTCTGTGAGTTCGAGGCCAGCCTGGGCTACCAAGTGAGTTCCGGGAAAAGGCGCAAAGCTACACAGAGAAACCCTGTCTCGAAAAACCAAAATAAATAAATAAATAAATAAAAATAAAAATAAATAAATGAATGAATGAATAAACACTAGATCCAACTTAAAGACCAATAACTAAATAACTAAAACTAAACAACAAGAAAAGAAAAACTAGATGCAATTTAAAGACCAAAGGGAGACTGAATTAAGAAGCAAACAATACACTAGGAAAGTGTTTGTAGGACAGAAAACAAAACATAACACTGCCCAAAGACATGGAACTGAAGCCATTAAAAGACAGTGAGATAAACCGAGACAAAACCCAAGGGAAACAAGGAACAAAGAAACACAGACGAGCAATTAACATACAAACTGTTAACTTCATGATTAATTGTCCGGGAGGCCAAAGCAGAATGATGTCAAGTTCAAGGTCAGCCTGGACGGCATCAACAAAGAACACAAGTACCGAGACCTTTAAAAGAACAAGCTGGCACTTCCATACAGAAGTTTTAAAGGCGCTCACTTACACCGCACGATCTCGGTGATAACACACACACATTTGAATGGATGATACATGTACGTAAGACAAAGATGAGAGAATGACAACCACCTTGAGACACTCTGAGAAACTTAGCAGAGGAGACAGACCCCTGCTGTGAGGCCCTCAGTCTAGTGAGGAGAGGGGCTATGAAGGACCCCATGATGGTTCTGTAAACCCACAGAGCAAAGACTCGAGGAACGTTTCCCTCCTCTCCTCCTAGACCCCCGAGTCTAAGGGAGTGATCAAGAACACCATCTGAAATTATGACCAGGACCATCACCACCTCATGCATAATGACAAAAAAACAACACATATATTCAATAGTTAGGGAAGGGAGTGTAACTGCCTATCTAGCTTGGCAACAGTGGGGAAGGAAAACCGGGCTGGAGAGGTAACCGGGCAGTTACCAGCACCGGCTGCCCTTGGCTCACGGAGGCTCACAACTGTCTGTAACTCCAGTCCCTGGGGTTCTGGTGCCCTCTTCTGGTCGCCACGGTCACAGTACGCATGTGATACGCACGTGATACAGACACAAGCAGGCCAAACACTCATACACATACAAATTTAAGTCAACAAATCTATTTTTAAGAAGAAGAAAAAGAAAACCAGGCCTACGACAAAGACAGAGGTCAAGTGACTGAAAAGGGGCTCTGACTCTCAGGGGAGCTTGGCCAGAGGCGATGCCTCACCTTCTCCTCAGAGTTATTTATAGTTTCAAGTTTCCTTCAAGGGCCCTGTATCTACTTTTGGGGATTACAAGGAGAAAACAAAGCCAAACCCACAAACCCACTTAAAAGGAGAACACGGAAGGAAGCTTAGAGGATTCCTGCAGCTTTCAACTGCTCTGTTCCCCACAGTAGACGGACCAACCCTTTCCAAAGGAAAGGAGATGAGGACCAGTTCTCTCTCTCTCTCTCTCTCTCTCTCTCTCTCTCTCTCTCTCTCTCTCTCTCTCTCTCTCTCTCTCTCTCTCTCTCTGTTTTTCAAGACAAGGTTTCTCTGTGTATTTTTGGAGCCTGTCCTGGAACTCACTCTGTAGCCCAGGCTGGCCTCGAACTCACAGAGATCCACCTGCCTCTGCCTCCTGAGTGCTGGGATTAAAGGTGTGCACCACCACTGCCCGGCTTTTTTGTTGTGTTTTCTTCAGTATTTCTTTGTGTGAGAAATGCTCCATTATGCATGACAGGCCACAGTTCAATGTCAGCATCCTCTTCTGCTGCTCTCCATGGTATTTTTTTTTTTTGAGCAGGGCTCTCTAAGGGAACCTACATACTATTCTGGGTGGACTGACCACCCAGCCAGGCCCCCAGGATCCTCCTGTCTCCAGCCCTACCAACACTGGTGTCACAGGTGAGGTGTATGCTGCCATGCCGAGCTTTTGGTGGATTCCGGGGATTTGAACTCAGGTCCCCATGCTCTGACTCAGTGAGCCACCTCCCCGGCCCCTTGTGCAGCATTTTTAAGTGTTGGGTGTCGTGTGGGGCGTCTGTTCCAGTGTATCCTGCTATGTTGACCTAGGCGGCGATCACGGTTTTAAACTGCAATCCAACTAAGGAAAATAAACTATCACTTAAAAGAAATCATCTTTATGGAATAATTTTGTCTATGTACACAAGCCCAGCCTCCCTCCTCAGTTCAAAACTTTGGGTACTCAGAAATAGACTATCTTTAAAAAAATTAAATTAAGGAATCATGCTTTAAGCTAGAAGACTAGCACTAAGACAAAATTGATACAGTTCAGCCTAAGGTAGAAGACTCTCGTATTCCCTTATCAAGTACAAGCACCCAGCTAGGCAGCAGCAACCAACCAACTTATCCAACAAAACAACCCCTCCCCCGCCCACCAGGGAACGTATCAGACGCCATGACCCACACACTGCCAGGCTGTGCCATTCTGGCCTCGGTAGGCTCTTGCGCATGACGTCAGCAGAGGAGGAGGCTGCATTCGGTAAGAAGAGCGTAATGTCTCAACACCCTGACTA
The DNA here is from genome assembly GCF_049852395.1 of Peromyscus maniculatus bairdii. NCBI lineage: Eukaryota > Metazoa > Chordata > Mammalia > Rodentia > Cricetidae > Peromyscus > Peromyscus maniculatus. Next base: position 32,811,605 of record NC_134873.1, on the reverse strand, counting down.
GAAGATATCCGAGATAAAACATCTGCATCCCGAAGCTGCTGGTGTGAACACTGCCACTGTAGCTAAAAACCAGCCATGGGAGAGGTCGAGACCCACTGCCCGGAGTTCACACGGTCCGCTACCACGGCTGCCCTCAGTGGGGCCTGCCTGCAAGCTTGACCCATGGCTGCTGCCCGGAGCTTGGCCGGGACATAGTTCCTACACTGAGACAAGTGTTCCTTAGGCTGGGACTGTTTGTGCCAACATGGTTTATTCTCAACATCCGCTTTCGCATCAGGAATTTCCAACTGTGACACCTGCTAGGCACTGGTGTCTCCTGGCTCGGGCCCTGGCAAGCACCCTGGGACCCAAGTCTAATGGACTTCCTGGCAGAAGACTCATCACAGATGTTCCCATACTTGCAGCTGGGGATCCAGTGCTGCCTGTGATGCCTCTGTGTGTATGTGGGGGGGGGGGGGTGGCACTCTGAGACGCTTGCTCCTGGCTTCTTCTGGACCTCGCCCCAAGCGTTTCTGTCATTCACTGTTTAGAATCTTCATGAAAACAAATCTTAGGCAGGGACACACTGCATGCTGACACTAAGCGAGGCATGAGCTTAGAGCTCTCAATACAGACAACGCTGTCCTCCCTTGTGAGAGCCCCTGGGGAAGCAGGAGGCTGGGAAGAGCGGGCCGCAGCCCTCGAGCAGAAGGTGGAGGGTAGCTGCTCTGCAGGGGGATGTCTGGTAGGATGGAATGCTTCGATTCACAGAAGGAGTCCCACGCAAAGCTAACAAACAAGGCAAGGCTAGTCAAAACCTGCTTGCGAGATCCATTTCAAAGACCAGATCACAAACAAAATAGGGCCCTGCAGAACTTTCGGTTCTGAGTTGAAGCTATCTTGCCAGCGGGGGGGCGGGGGGGGGGGGGCGGGCATCTAGACCTACAGACAGAAGGACATGCCTGACCCATGATGTTCCTGGATTCTCATTCCAGAGCCCCAGGCGGGACCTGTACTGTGACATGTGGGTCTCAGCACCTAAAGAAACGGGGTGCTCTGATCTACAGCATCCACGACATGTGCTTCATGACTGAGGAGCCAGGGTCTGAGAATGTCTGCCCACATCACTGTTCAGAATCCAAGAGCTCCAAGACGCGGCCATGAACTGCAGCGCACCACCCGATGAGGGAGGGTCTGACCATGAACGTGGAAATGAGAACACCAAAGCAGAAGCAGGAGATGGGGAGTGTGGGGCTCCTCAGGCCACCCCAGGCCTCACCCTAACATGTCACCGCCTCTAGAAGCACGTGGCCAGCAGGAGGGGCTCTGCTCCTGAGGGGGCAGAAAAGAGAGCCGTGGCTGAACACATGGGGGATTAAACTCGGACCCGTGACCGTGAGGGGGAAATCTGTTCCTTCTGGCCGTGCCCCCAGAAAATGAAGCCGGTAGCTGTACTTGTCAGCAGCAGAAGGGAAGAGAAGGGAAACTCTTCCCTGCCCCCGGCCCCAGAACCATCAAGGCTGCGTCCTGCCCACATGCGGGGACTGGGTACAGGATTAGGGGGACTCACATGCAGGGACACACAGAGTTGTCCCCCTACCCCTGAGCAACCCAAGCCAACACCCCAAGGAGTCTTGATTGCTGGCATTTCCTATATCCACTTACTAAACATGTAAAATAGGTACATATGTCTACTAAAAGTCTATGAAAACATGTGTGTGTATGTATGGGTGTAAACACAAAGGGACAGGGTTGGAGAAACATACAAATTTCAATATAAATGTAAGACAAATAAAATTAGGGATAAAACTTGTCTTAGACCAAAGGTCCTTTGTATGGGTCATATGACTATATTTGCTTTTTATCACTGAACTGAATTAAAAATCAAGAGAAAACGTGGGGCTGGGGGTGACGTACATCTTAATAACCTTAAACAAAGCTAGCTGTCTCTCCCTTCCTTCCTTCCCTTTCAGAGTTAGGGCTATATCTCAAACCAAAGATTACTCGAATAGGTTCTTTTCTGGGGTGAGGAATTAACTTCCAGATTCTTACCGTCATGAATCTCGAAAGCCAGACTAGTGATCTTCTGCGTAATGATCATCATTGGGCTGTGACGAGACAAAAGTAGATATTTTAAACGGAGGATGTCACAACAACATGCACAACGCAGGACACAGGCTCGACTCTGCTCACACGACAACAAATCCCTCGAGTGTCTACCCTATCCAAAACTCACGGGGGATTTCTAAGAGCTAGCAACTCAGGGGCTTCCTGTCTTCAGAACGTGCAGGAGAGAAGAAATCCAGGCGTTCTTTCTCCGTGACTTGAAAAACGAAGTAAAAAGAGGGACCTGCGCCTAAAACTAACCTTCTGTGAGCCAGCTCCCTACGACCAGGGCCTGTGGTCAGAAGTGCAAGGGCACCGGACGCGGCCAGGGTGTGACTAAGCGCCTCCCGCAGCAGCATCTCCTAGGCCTGTGGCCCAAGGGTGAACATCAAAGAGAACAGAGAGGATGCCTGAGGAAGGGGGGACGAGGAAAATTAAAGGAGCTAGGGTGAGAAGTGTAAGAGGGTGGAGCCAAGAAGAAAAGGGCAGACCGCCATCTCCATGCTGAAAGCAGGGCATGCTGGTGCCAGCCGCCCAGAACCCAGAAGCCTGGCGTCTGCTAAGTCAAGAGAAACTGTTTTGCACATATTACAAGAACTAGCAGCGTTTCCCCTACTCTTGTGAGAATTCTAACTGATCGGCTAACTTGTAGCAGAAAATCCAATCAGTCAAACAAGAAAACTGTACTGCGTTACACCCACCCCTGAGTTACACCCCACTCTGCTTGTGTTACACCCCACCCTTGTGTTACACCCCACCCTGCTTGTGTTATACCCCACCCCTGCGTTACACCCCACCCTCACAGCATCGGCTTTCAGATGGTCATTTAACTTCCTAAAACTTCAACAAAATCCCAAGTTACACTTGCCAACAGGCAGAGAGTGTGTGCTCTGCACGCTGGGGGAGCTAGGAATCTCACGGCATCGTCCTCTCAAAGCCTCCCCAAAAGGGACCACACGCAATCACCCTCGCTGGGCGCCCAGGGCCAGCCCTGGTCATGAGCGGCAGAGGCTCAGGCTCCACGCAGCGAGGTTCACACTGCTCACAGCGGAGGCGCTGCCTACAACGTGTACACACGGGGCACAAGGGTTTGCTTCCTACATCTCACTCTGGATTCAGGGTCCCAACTGTGCCCTTGAGAGTTCAAGCTCCGAGGGGCAAGGTCAGATGAGGGCTGCTCTCTAACTCCCTGTGCGTGAGAGCGAAGGACTTCTCTTGGCTCCCTTAAAAACCAATGCTTACGGTTACCTAGGAAATCACTGCTCAGCCGGCTGATTTAATCCCCCAGGTTGCCCTGCACACAGGCCGCCTGTCACTTCTGCCTTCAAGTCCTTGAGGATTATACAAATGGCCTGAGATTTCCATCTCCTTGTGGGGAGACTCTTTGTTCTCTTCCTGCCTGATGCTCTTTCTGAGCCTCATGGGACCACATCCTGGTCTGGGAGGCTGAACGGTGCTCAGGTGCACACCTGACTCCAAGGGTTACACAAAGAAGGGAAGAAGGTGGGGGGCAGATCCCAGGACCAAATGCTGCCCACCCCTCCCGCATTCGAGCTGTTCTTTCTGGTATCACTCTGCAAAGACAGCTTTGCTGCCCCTCCCAAGCCTCAGCCACTTTGCCCAAAAGACCTAACGGACAACACATATTAAACATCTCCCCTCTGGTCATTCACAGGCAGGATGGTTGAGCATCCCCCACACCACTTCCTGCTGCTTTTCTCTCAAACAATGATAAAACCATCCCTGAGGGTCCCTCTGAGACTGTTTCTAAATTATTTTATTAAGAAGACAAAGACTCCAAAAGAGGGCACCCCAACTTCCCCCCACCACTGGTGACCATCGACCCCATGTGTGGTAGTCCACTGCCTCCGGCTCACCCTGCTCCCAGGAGCACAGCGAACCTAAGACCACAACAGAAGGAACAGTACAGACTGCAGGGGAGTCTGTTGTGAATGAAGACTAAAAAGAGGATTGCAAGAAATTTCAGAAAGGACGAATGGATCAAAGAGGGTTAAGGAATCTGGAGAGGGGCAGAGGTCGACAAACTCAACACAGAGCAGAAGGGCAGCTGGGAGACAAGAGGCGTGATGGGAGCGGGTAGGGAGATGACAAGAAATGCGTCAAAACCCTCGTAGGGCAGAGCCGGCTGTACAGAGCAAGAGCCATTAGAGAAACCAAGGCAAGCCCTCCGAGAGCAGATACAGTGTTTCCCTCAACAGCACACATTTTTTAAGCATCGTTTCAGAGCAGCTGGTGTGACTCACAAGGTGTTTCCACTGCGCCTTTGTTGACATTTTTTAACTGTTGATTTTGTAGCAAAGGGCGCTTCCCAATACCTAATCCCTCCCCATGTCCAAGAAGCTGACTTAGCCTGCCAGGCCGGGTAAAGACCCTCCTGTCTATCCTACAGCAGACAGGAGAGCAGCCTGAGGACACCAACGGAGGGGTCGGGGCCTAGATGGGACCTCCACCATCTTCTATGTGACAAACCACTGTGTTGGTGTGAGACTGAAAAACGTAAGGAAACAGACTGGCACTACTCAAGGAAATACGTAATCGATGGGACAATTTTGACTACACAGAGACTCCTCTGAACTAAGGGACTATTTTTTTTTTAAAGATTTATTTATTTTTAGCTTATATGTATGAGCATGTATGTATGTATATCGCATGTATCTCCATGTACGTATGTATACTACATGCATGCAGTGCCCAGAAGGGGGCGTACGATCCCTGGAACTGGACTTACAGATGCTACCATGTGGATGCTAGGAACTGAACCTGGGTCCTCTACAAGTCAGCAAGTGCTCTTAGCCTCAGAGCTATCTCTCCAGCCCTTGAACTAAGGCAAAATAAAAACCACCTTTCTGATATAAAAATAATGATAAATTTTAAGTACGCATTCTCTACAAAGAATGAGAACAGAATAATTTGGTTTTATCCTAAAGTAATCCTCAACTGTAGTTGACGCTACTGGAGAAGAGAGGTTTAAAATAAACAAGCACTTTTCAGCTCGGCTCATTATCTCAGAAATGGCTACGATGAACTCAAATGATGCTTGTCTATTAATGCCCCAGTAACTATAAGCACCCACTTGCTACCAGGACATGTTACCTAACAACAGAGGCAATTTGTTATGTCCCTGTACTCAGATCACCTTTCCACCAACAAATGCTCTTTATCCACAAGACCATGGAGACCACCCAGACCCCGCCTGCCCCACACCAAATGCACGTGGGATGGGAGCCCAGTGAAGGCCACGTTTGGAGTCAGTACTGATTGACTTGTTCTCTCACTGGGAAAGACAGCACTTAATGAGCATCTACAAAGCACCAAGCTTTGCTCTAGGTCCAAGCTTTGACCCCACTGGAGACACAATACATCCTTGCTGTCACAGAACTGACTGGAGGGAGATGAACAGATCGACAATGTGCCAAGAGCCACACAAGAAAACGGAGGTGGGAGACACAAACGAGAACAAGCAACCCAAGGTGACACATTACGGTGACACGTGAATAGAGATACAACCACACGATGGCCCAGGGTCAGGACATTCCAGGAGGAGAGACGGACAAGGTCACAGCCTGGAGACAGACGCGTGACCGGCCTTGGAGAGCGGTGTGAGGACAGGACAGGACAGAAGGCAGACTTCTTCAAGGGGCTGTGGCTGTGATCGAAGAGACAGGAAAGGACTAGAGGGCTTGGGGTCAGGGGCTGGCCTGGCTTTCGGGGGAACACTTGACGCTGAGCAGGCTGAGCAGAGACTGTGGGGTGCAGATGTGGGGACACAGGTGAGGAGGGCAGGAGAGAGGGTGGCTCAGAGGGGCCAGCACAGGCAGACTAGAGCGAATCCCGTGTGTCTTCTAAAGCCAGCGGGGCTTTGACAATTTGTGTATTTGAGGCGGGGTTTGAGGTCTCTGATGCCACCAAGGTTTCTGACAAGGGTGACTAACTGGAGAGACAGGGCTGCCTGGAAAGGGACACAGGAGCAACGAGTGAGAGAACCAGGAGTCCATGTTGAGGGGGTTTTATGCAAGATGCTGGCTGGACAATGGGGAGGGACATGGGGAACAAGGCAGCTGGATACATGGATCAAAACTCACAAACTGGGCCAGTAAGATGGCTTAGTGAGGAAAGGCGCCTGCCACTAAGCCTAAGTACGTGAGTTCAATCCCCGGGTCCCACATGGAAGGAGGGGAGAACTGATCCTGCACTCTGCACTCTTCTACATGGGCATGCACATGTACACACACGCAGACACACACACACAAACAACATGCAATGAAAAAAATCTGAACTCCTATATCACGGCTGCCGTGACCACCGTGGAAGGGGAATTACGTAATATTTCTCAAAGCGGTTACACTGACTGCCACGTGGGGAGGACAGTGACACTGGGTGGGTGGAGTGACATCGCACCATCACCAACACTTGACACAGCACACCGCAGAAAACAGGACCTCTCACAGACGCACGCGGTCACGCAGCTTCACCTACAGAAGCACTGGGACCGCTTCAAGCAGGAGGTGTGGAAAGGACACAAAAGCCCAATGGGAAGTGCTGATTCTGAAGATGCTTCCTGCCAGGACCAAGAGATACACAACTGTGCACACACAGTGCTCACTGACACACACGTGCATGTGCATGCACACACACACACACACACACACACACACCATTTACCTCCCACGGTTCCCATTATCTACCATCAACCATCGTCTAAACTCTGGAAACACTCCCATGTTTTACATTTTACGCCGCTGTGAGTAGCGTGAAGACATCTCGTGGATCCCACTCTGTCCCAGCGCGATCACAAATCACTCTTTCTCCTGCCCACACTGCTGCGTGCTCTGTCACCCTCTCCAGAAGCCACCCCAGCCATCAGAGCAAATGTCACAGCAGCAGAGCGCTTGTGCTCAGCTACGCCCAAGGGACCCTGGTTCTTTGTGGGTTTGCAATCTCAGCGTGGCTACGTGTGTAGAAAAACTGTACAAGCAGGATTACTACTGCCTGTGGTCTGTGGCATCCCCGTGGCAGGGGACAAGATAAAGGGCAGTTACGACAGCTACGTGAAGGAGCGATACTTGGAGACATGTACAGAGACGACAGAAACATCAGACAGAGAGCCGAGGGGGGAGTGGCCCCCATCATTTCATCTGGGGTTTGGACAAGCAGATATGGTTGAAAGGGTGTTCCAAGCAAAGAGGAATGGGGGGGGGGGCTGAAGAAGCTGCAGGGGAGACTGGACTGGCCACTGGCCGGAGCAGCCTGGGCCGGGTCTGCAGACCCGAGTTAAGCAGGTCTTTCTGACATGTGCTACCAGGCTGCCCTGGGAATCGACTCTATCAGCAGCAGAGCTCAGGCCGGGCAGGGAGCAGGGAACGGAGTCCCCACAGCTCCAGCCTACTGACTCCCGTGGTGACATGAACCAGCCTCAGCAGCAAGACGGGATGCTTCCCGGAGTCAAATGTAGGTCAAGGGCCGGGAGACATGCCCACAGGAAGAACCACCAGAACTGGAAGGTGCAAAGTCCCCGGTGGCTGGATATTTCATATCACCCTATTTACACAGAGTTGCCGGGCACTGTGTGAGGAGGATTATGCAGAACAGCCAGCGGCCTTTGTGACTCATTTCGCAGAACACAAAAACCTGTCTAAAATTAGACTCTGGACTCGAATAAGGCTTCTCAAGATGGAGAGACAAACACGATAATCACACCTGAGGCTTTCAGGCCACGTCTGTTTCTGCCTCTGCTTTAAGAACCTACGAAAGCTGCCACCAAATGCAGCACACATGTGGCCGAGCAGTCCTCTGCCGAGGGGACACAGACCAGCTGGTCCACGGAGCAGCTGGTACGACATGCCTAGATGTGAGACACAGCCTTGACTCGAATGGAGATCATTCGACAGGAAACCCTTCCGTGTTCGTTTTGTGGGGGACACACCGAGCGATCCCTTTGGCAACACAGATCCAATTCTGGTGAGAACAGTGTTCTCGCTCCCTGCAACTTATTTACTCACAAGTGGCAGGGCTTTCCCCTCCACATCACAAGTGCCTGATCGAATCTTGAAGAAATGAGCCAAGATGTCCCCACTGAGTTACGACCCCCACCCCCCACCCCCGCCATAGCTACTCTGCACGCTGCTGTTTATTTATTTATTTATTTAGGGTGAAGGACACGTGCATCACATTAGAGGGCAACCCCCAGGAGCTACCACGGGGGACCCGAGAATCAAACTCAGGTGGTCAGGCTTGGCGGCAAGCACCTTTATCCGCCGGGCCTCACTGGTCCGTCGTACTCTCATTTCTGGTCTCTGTCCGATTCCTTGGTTTGCCTCCTTGCTGCATGTGCCGGTAGCCACTGCTCTTGAGCGTTTATTCCTTTGGCTGTGTTTCACTGGGAGTTGGTTTTTTAAGGTCTCACTGTATGCTAGCTGGCCTGAAATCCATTGTGTAAGACCATGTTGGCCTCAAACCCGTGACCATCCTCCTGCCTCTGTCTCCTAGGTCACTGGGATTACAAGCTTGGTCCAGTGCGCTCAGCTTCTCAAGGCTAATGACTGCATTCAGGCGACAGCTTAACTTGAGAAGAATTACTGGATCTGACTATCTGTAATGCACATAGTAAAAAAGGCCTTTTAGACATGTGAAAATAGCTTAGGATCTCCACTACACCCAAGACTGCACCCGATAACCAGAACCTAGTGGCATCACTTATCCAAGACAACCAGGCACATGACTAGCCTCCATGACGCCCACTGGACAGTCTACAACCAGAGACCAAGAACAGTGCTCTCTGCTCTGCATATTTGGAGACACCATCTTGACCTGCCCTGTGGCTGGCGAGTCTCCCCCAGGATCCTGACCCTTAAACTGGAGACTACCATGAGAGACAGGACCTGACCTTCAGCTAAGATACGCCACAGGTGAGCAGCTTGGCTTAGAGCTGTAGTTAGGCACTTAGAGTGTGATGACCCTCGGCCTGATAAAACACACCTTTTGTTATATCGACTATAAAATGTAACTGGACTTATACCAGCTGCACGCCTCTACCTTCTTGCTCTCCACACTACCTACACACAAGCAGGCTGTTCCTCAAGTTCGTACCCCTGAATGAAGTTTTACAGCTGTCTTCACAGGGCACAGTCCTTTTCTTCTCAGACACATTCCTGGATGTTTCACAGTTGCCCTGGAAACAGGATCTTTTTTTTTCCTATTATATTTTTAAGTTATTTCTGATAGGAATACTAATCATTTTATGCTTTTCTTGTATCACATTTCTAAAGGTGAGGTGAGACCTCACAACTTCAGTGGCTTTCTAACTTCCTGCAACTAGAAACTTCTAGTGAAAGGACAGTCTTATCTAAAGAAATCTGGAACCTAACGTTTTATGGGGACAGACAGACAGACACACAGACATACACACACACACACTTTCTCTCTCTCATACCCCCTCCCTTCCCCTCTCTCTTCCCTCCTCCCCTCCCCCTTCCTCCATCTCTATCCATCTCAGTCTTTCCATGCCTCAAGCAAGTAAAGTAAATCCGTCTCATCCGAGAGATTTCACAGATTCCTCAGCAAGGCTGGGGCCTCCCTTCTTGCACTCTCTCCAGACACCAGCACTTGGAAGAGCAAGGACACTTGTCCTAATCGGCTTCACAGGATGGACTTCTCTGCCCCTTGCTGTGCGGAATATCCCTTTACACTGTGTGAGGATAACTCACTGTGATTGGCTTAATAAAAAGCTGAATGGTCAATAGCTAGGCAGGATTTTTGAGGCAGAGAGAACTCTGGGAAGAAGAAGGTAGAGTCGCCAGAAGAAGCCAGACAGACACGGACCGAGTTGGACACACAAAATGGGACAGAGGTAAAAACCACGTGGTAGAGAGTAGATCAATAAGAATATGGGCTAATCTAAGTTGTTAGAGCTAGTTAGGAACAAGCCTAAGCCACTGGCTGAGCTTACATAATTAATGAGTCTCTGTGTCATTTTTTTGTGGCTGGAGGCCCAAAGAAAAATGCGTTTGCAGATTGCTGCCCCACACCGGAGGATCCTCACCTCCTGAGTGAGGAGCAAAGGCCTACAGCCGGCTCTTTTCTCTTATGGCCACTTTAAAAGAGCAAGATCTTTGTCTGAGATGTACCAGGGCAGCTTGCTTCAGTGCGCTCAATAAATGCTTCCTCCCAATGGCTAAAAATAGGATTGTTATAAACAGGTAGTCTATCTTTAAAATGCTACATTGTTTTTTTTCTTCTCCAATAAACATTTAAAATTATATCAAAATATTTAAACTATAAATTTCAACAAAATACTGCTCAAGTCACATCATAAATAACTTTGAAAAAATCATTAAGCTCTTAATGGTTAAGCTCTTAATAAACTGTTCTCTGGTCTGTGGGCCTGTGTAATAGTTTGTGCTAATAGAATATAAGCAGGCATGAGCTCTCTCTGATCTGCATCATTACTCCCCGCCTCCAACCAAATCAGAAGGTTCCAGAGACCCTCCAGGAGGAGAGGCCAGAAGAAAAGGGCCTCCTTCCCTAAGAGCCCGTGGAGCAGAGGCTACCTCCTCAGTGGAACAAACCTTGACCTTAATCCGCTGTTTTGACCATGCGCTGTTATGCTTTATCAGCTGTTTTGACCATGCGCTGTGTAGCTAGCAGAGAAAGATGTTGTGTAGGGGGCTGGAGAGCAGTAAGGGTTTGGAGTAGCAGGTGAGGGAGATAAAAGACAATGGCTGAGACCAAACGGAAGGAGGAGGGCTGCGAGGGTCCCCCAGATGTGGAGTGGTGCCAACCTGCAAAGCTATGCAGTTTGTTTACGCTAAAGTGCTGGTGTTTAAAAACAAAAATCAAGAAACTCTATATGGCGTGAATATAAACATATACCAGAGAAACCCAGAGCAGGTGTGAGCAGAGCAAGACTGGAGGACCCAGGGTTCCCACTGCTTCACACCCCTGGGGCCTGCAGACAGAACCTGGGTCCTGGAGCTCATTACCTCAGGGTGAAAAGTCACTGTGTCACATGGTTAGCTTTCAGGGGCTATTCTTAGCAGGGGTCTGTGGTGATATTGCGTTCCCCAAAATATTGTGTACCTTAATAAACTTATCTGGGGTCAGAGAACAGAAAAGCTACTAGTTAGGCAGTGATAGCACACGCCTTTAATCCTAGCATTCCAGAGGCAGAAATCCATCTGGGATCTCTGTGAGTTCAAGGCCACATTGGAAACAGCCTGCCATGATGACACACGCCTTTAATCCCAGGAAGTGATGGCAGAAAGCAGAAAGGTATATAAGGCGTGAGGACCAGAAACTAGAAGCTTTTGGCTGGTTAAGCATTCAGGCTTTTGAGCAGTAATTCAGCTGAGACCCATTCCGGATGAGGACTCAGAGGCCTCCAGTCTGAGGAGACAAGATCAACTGAGGATCCGGCGAGATGAGATAGCTATGGTTTGTTCTGTCTCTCTGACTTTCCAGTATTCACCCCAATAACTGGCCTCGGGTTTGATTTTATTAATAAGAACTTTGAAGATTCATGCTACAGGGGTCTGCTTCCTAGAGATGCTGATAGTTTCACAGCTAGTTCCCAACTTCATCCCATCAGGATGACATGTGACCTGGGCCACCTGAGCCAATTAGGTACTGATTCCGCCCAGCAACTTTTCTTTAAGAACATCTGCTGTTTAAAGATGGGTGGCTGGGGGGTTGAGGATTTAGCTCAGCGGCAGAGCGTTGCCTAGCAAGCAGCACAAGGCCCTGGGTAGGGTCCTGAGCTCCGGGGTGGGGGGGTGGGGGGATGGGTAGCTGGTCTGTTCTCTACCCTTGGATTTCAGGTTTGGATTTCAATTCCATTTGACTCACTTCTTAATCTGATCCAGTATCTACCTATCTACATACCTATCTATCTATCTATCTATCTATCTATTATCTATCTATCAATCTATTATCTATCTATCAATTATCTATTTTTCTTTCTTTTTTAAGTATATGTCATGTTTTGGCTTGGTTTTGTTCGTTATTTCAGGACACAACTTGCTTTCATCCAAGCCTATTTTTAAAATCTATATAATAAAATCCACTTTACTCTCATTAAGGAAGAAAAAGATACTTTATCCTCTAAAATTCTCCTTTTACTGGTGATTTTTCTCAAATAATTTGGCCAATTTCTTTTTCTTTTTCTTTTTCTTTTTTTTTTTTTTTTTTTTTTTTTTGGTTTTTTGAGACAGGGTTTCTCTGTGTAGCTTTGTGCCTTTTCCTGGAACTCACCTGGTAGCCCAGGCTGGCCTCGAACTCACAGAGATCCACCTGGCTCTGCTTCCCGAGTGCTGGGATTAAAGGCGTCCGCCGCCGCCACCACCGCCCGGCAATTTGGCCAATTTCTATTGTTAATTTTTTCTCCAGAGATGATTTTTTTTCTAACTTGCTTATCTTTAAATTGGGTGTTTTATTCATTTTGAAATCACCCAGAGGTGAAAGACTGAAAAAAAGACACGCCCTTCTTGGACAATGGAGAAAGCTGAGCGGCAGTGATGTAAAGTATGAAGTCTTCTGCTGCCCCCCCCCCCAGGGCCCCACATGGCAGGACATGTTTCTTTACAAAGACATGAATTGGTTAGCTCAGGGGGCTGGTACTGCACTCATCTCCTAACACTCCTTCCGGTCTCTTTACAGGATAAGGAGACCTGTTGGTGCCAAGGAGGAATACAATCCCCTCTGGAGAAACAAAAGCCAGAAGTGATTTCCACTACTATGTGCAGGGAGGGAGAAAAGGAGGGAGGGAGGGAGGGAGGGAGGAGGGAGGGAGGGAGAAAAGGAGGGAGGGGGAGGGGAGAGGGGGAGGGAGGGAGGGAGGGAGGGAGAAGAAGGCGGCTAAGTAGCAAGAAAAAAGCTTGGAAGGGGCTGACTTTCAACACTTACAAATGCTTGCAGAAATTCCTATTAGAATTAGAAACTACTTTGAATACCAAAAATGCCACGTTAAGAGCCCAACTGCTCTATGTTTAGCAAGTTTATACAAGGCAGTTTGGAAGCACAGGTATCTCTGTGACATGTACGGGATGACATGTGTCCATAGCTCTCCACCACAAGTGCGAAATGAAACTACAGTCTGTACTTTTAACCGCTATGTTAGAATAGATAAAAGAGGTCACTGAATCAAATTTTAATCTTACCCTGAAAAATCAGCGGAATATTGTCCATAATCAAAGATATAGACTCTAGTAATCTGACACACTGTGAGGTATCCCAAAGCAAACAGAAAACAACATCTGCAAAACAAGAATAAGCCGGGTTAGTGGAGGTGTTCATTCTGTCAAAGGGCACATTGTAAAGAAACTCGCTAACTCGTACGGCTCAACAATGAGATGGTATTAAATCTACCCTACAAATAACTCCTCTAACAGATTACGGGAGCTCTCTCCTGATAGGTGGTGAATGGTCGATGGAACCGACCATGGCTGCTCTTCAATTGCATTCTGAACGACGGCCGCGTGTAAAATTACATGTGATGGCCCTGAGCAGAAGCATTTGACAGACGGCTTTTCCCACTGATCAGTTCCTGCTTCCATAGACATGACACAATTCTTACAGATTTCCCCCCTCTTCATCTGCGTGTGCATGCTTCTGCATGTGTGTGGACACTAGCTCATGGAGACCCAAGGTCAGTGCTGGGAATCATCTTTGATCATCCTCTCACTTTATTCACTGAAGTACAGTCCCTCAATCAAATCCAGACCTCAGCAGCACGGCTTGGTCTTCAGACCCCTGCCTTCTGAGACTAAAACTGCAGGCAAGCAACCACCATGCCCACACACATATATGAGTTCTGGGGAGTTTGACCTCTGGCCACATGCTTTCCAGTAACTTAACTTGATTTTTAAAACGTGCCCTCAGTAGCCTAAAATCATAACCTTCAGAGAGGATCAGGGGGTGCTCACCCGTAACCAGCTAGTGACTTTCACAAACTCAAGGTGCTTAGGATGGTATTACTACTAAACATAGTATGGAAAATGAGTTTACGTATCAGTGTAAAGAGAACAGAAGAAACCCCAAAACATATCCTAGAGAACGTGACATCACACAGGACAAAGGCTGCAGTTCAAATTCTCGGGGAACAGATGTATCACTAGCCAGCAAGGAAAGTGGGGGAGAGGAAGCTAGGCCTTCCCCATGTGAAAACCTTTCTAGATGGATTCAACAGTCAAACATGAAACCATAACAAGTGGGAATTATAGCTCTCAAACTGGAGGGTTTTCTAAACACTCAATACAGAAGCAATCCAAGGGGGGAAAAAAAAAACTATTTGGATAAACTAAATCTTAAGCTTCTCACATATGTGATTCAGCGGGCTTTTATGAATGAGTTCTTTAAAGCTATAAAAAAAGAAAATCTGGGGAAAAGAAGAAAAAAACTGGGTGAGTGATGCACACCTTAATGCCAGCACTCAGAAGCAGAGGCGGGAAGGTCTCTGTGAGTTCAAGTCCAGGCTGGTCTACAGAGCAAGTTCTGGGACAGCCAGGTTTAAATAGAGAGACTTTGTCTCGAAGGAAGGAAGGAAGGGAAGGAGGGAGGGAGGGAGGGGGGGAGGGAGGAAGGGAGGAAGGAAGGAAGGAAGGAAGAATAGCATGCTAACGCCAGCATTTATTTAATATGTGATAATTTCAATCAATGTTAATTTATTTCATAAATTCAAGTAGGAATCTATATAGAAGGGCTAGCAGTATTAATCATCACAATGCTGAGTCAAAAATATACATGGGCATTTGCTAAAACTTAAGCCAGACCTGGTGGCAGTACTTGGCTGAAACATGAAGACTTCAGCTTCATAGGCCTGCCTCATACTACAGAGTAAACTCAACGCCAGCCTGGGCAATTTGATAAGACCCTGTTGCAAAATAAAAAGTAAAAAGAGTGTCAGGGACACACCCACCTCAGTGGTAGAGAACTAGCCGATTAGCATGCATGAGGTCCTGGGCTCAGTATGCCTCAGTACAGGAGGAAAAAGTAATTCAATAAAGTAAAAAAAAAAAAAGACTCAGTAATAGTAAATTCCAGTCTTGTTCAATTAATTTCTAAGTTTAGCATTGTGATCTCAATCATAATCCTAACAATGGCTTTGGTGGAAGCTAACTGGCTGATCTTCAAGGGCTTCTAGCTAACTAAATAAACATGTGACAGGCGGCCCCGCCCCATCCTAATACATAAAAGGATAGGCCATGAAGATTTAAAACGTAGCATTGTTCCAAAAATAGATCAAAAGACTACCCAAACAAGAGACAGTTTAGAAAGACTTACTGTACAGTTGGAAAGTTCGTGTAGGATAACCCTGGCATATTAAACCAGTGGAGAGATGAGGGAGGCTAAGTGAGCTGAAGCAAGAGCCCTCTCCTGAGATGGCCCCCAGAGCACACGAGACACAGGGCACACCATCAGTCAAAATATGAAAAGGTGTAAGTGTGAAAAACTAATGTGCAGAGTCATACCGTAAGACGACAGAGAACATCTAGACTGGAGACAATCACATCAGCACAACACTCACAAACGCCTCGGAGATGTTCCCCCACACACACATCAGACAGTTTCGCACAGCAAACTACGGAGTATTACGTGATCATGGAACAGAAATCGCTTAGTATTTATGCTAAGTTAATGTCCCTAACAGAACTCCCAGGCAATAAGAGAGAGATGAAGAATTGAAGTGGAAAATAGAAAAGAATGCTAATGAGCAACTTATATAAGAAAAATGTAACCACCACCTCATTCAGAAAAATAAATGAGATTCGGTCAAGCCGTTGTCGGAGACAACTCGGAAACTCACAGGAGGATGGAGACTGTGTGTTCGACACAGACCGGCCGAGTTTTAAAGTGGGTAATGCTTGGGTGGAGCAGAGGACTCAGCTCTCATACTTTCACTCTTTAGCATCTGTTTGTCTGTCTATGTCTGTCCACTGCATGGGGGGGTGGGGTGGCGCATGCCACTGTGGACACTATGGGTTTTATCCCCATTCCCAGTTTCTTCCTTTGTAACCAAACCCAGGGCTTTCCTGTGTGCGGCTGAGCATTCGGCCAACTGAGCTACACTGTAGCCAAAGGAACGGGTTTTGTTTTTAAAGACTTTTAAGCATGTAATTTTGCAGCACAGGTGACCATATATCAAGTATGTGTTGTTATATTAAGAATATAAAGAATATCCGTTACATATTCTTTGAACTGACAATTCCACTTTCTTATGTCACCTAAAACATTAAGGACAACATTGTGGGATATCTACTGAAAAGGTCTGCTGCTGTGGGATGTTCTGTATGGCAAATGTGTTGCTCTGATTGGTTAGTAAATAAAACACTGATTGGCCAGTAGTCAGGCAGGAGGAAGTATAGGTGGGACAAGGAGGAGAAGAATTCTGGGAAGTGGAAGGCTGAGTCAGAGACACTGCCAGCCGCTGCCATGACAAGCACCATGTGAAGACTCGGGTAAGCCACAAGTCACGTGGCAAGGTATAGATTTATGGAAATGGATTAATTTAAGCTATAAGAACAGTTAGCAAGAAGCCTGCCACGGCCATACAGTTTGTAAGCAATCTAAGTCTCTGTGTTTACTTGGTTGGGTGTGAGCGGCTGTGGGACTGGCGGGTGACAGAGATTCGTCCTGACTGTGGGCCAGGCAGGAAAACTCCAGCTACAGTCTGCAGTATAATGGTGGAAATACTACACAGCAACACAACACTGCAATTCCACCCAACTCCACGTGCAGAGATTTCAACTCCTACCTTACCAGGGTGGAATGACTTGTGTTACATCTTACTTCTCAATTTGTATGACACAAACAATCAAGTCATTAAAACCAAGATTATCACCGGGCGGTGGTGGCGGCGGCGCACGCCTTTAATCCCAGCACTCGGGAGGCAGAGCCAGGCGGATCTCTGTGAGTTTGAGGCCAGCCTGGTCTACAGAGCAAGATCCAGGACAGGCACCAAAACTACACAGAGAAACCCTGTCTCGGAAAAACAAACAAACAAACAAACAAACAAACAAACAAGCAAAAAAGCCCAAAAACAAGATTATCAACTCTAGCCTCTAGAAAAGAACCTCATCCAATGTCTGCTTTTGTAAACATATTTTTATTTGGCCACCCCACACCCTGCTCATTTGTGTTTACAATGGCTGCTCTTGTCTCACAGTAGCCTTATAAGCCTAAAATAATTACTGTCTTATCCTGTTAAAGAGAACGTTTGCTGACCCCAATTAAGGGGTCAATTGTGGGTGAAGACAGTAATAATTCACATGAAGTTTTAACGAGAAGTGTCAGGATGTCAGCCACGGTGAGGAGTGACATCACCACCACTGCTTCATTAGCATATATGTCAATCAACCCTCACTGTAGACCGACATTAGCTCATCAGTAACGTGGGCAGCTGCACCACTGAACTGGACAGTGATTAAGCACCTATCTGTGGGCATCACAGCCGCTCTGCAACCATGGCTCAGCTATAAAACCTTGGGCACTGGTCAGTGACAGCATTCCATGGGAACTGTATGGGCAGAATTGTAAGAAAACGTGCTGGGCATTCACTGTTTGTATACCATGCACTACAGATCCACTCCAGCCACACATCTTAGAAGAGGCACAGATGC
Source organism: Peromyscus maniculatus bairdii (assembly GCF_049852395.1). Classification (NCBI taxonomy): domain Eukaryota; kingdom Metazoa; phylum Chordata; class Mammalia; order Rodentia; family Cricetidae; genus Peromyscus; species Peromyscus maniculatus. The sequence goes on along the minus strand of NC_134873.1, from coordinate 32,793,891 downwards.
CGCTGTCTATCGGAATGATTCCAGACCCCGACCCAGACACCAAAATCCACAGGTGGTCGGGTCCCGTATGTAAAATGGCACAGTGGTCACACAGGAGGCACACCCCCCCTCACCCCCCCACCACCACCCCCCACCCCCCGTGAACTTTAACCCTCCCTGTCACGGGTTCCTGACAGGAGCTAACACAAGCGGCTGTGCTTAGAGAATAATCAGTCTGTGCATGCTCAACACAGACGGCACGTCTTCCCAAAGCTTTCTGGCCATGGTGTTGAATCCACAGATGTGGGAGCCACAAAGGGAAGGCTGACTGCCTGCTATATACACATCCACTTTTCCAGAAAGCTAGGTAGTTGTGACACACGGTCTGGCATCTCTGATGACTCACATGCAGTCACTAGGCTCTGAGAAGTGGCTAGCCTAAGCTGACTCTGCTGTGGTAATCAACATGCCCAGATTCCGCATCTGGAAATACAGAAATTGAGTAACTTCTTAGCCCGATTTATTGATTACACTTTTACATGTTATCGCTGGGTATATCAGGGAGGTGAAATGCATTCCTAAGGTTAGTTATGTTTTAGTTTACAAACTGATGACTAGAAAGTGTAAAAGTACATGCACAGGTTTCTTTATACAGTGTACTGTTTTATGTCTTCCTAGAAAAAAGAGGGGGTGGTGCTGGGCAGGCAGCGTGGCTTTTCTTTGTCCCTGCATATGGGTCTGCTAACAGCTATGGGGATTGCCTTGCATGTTCAGGGCAGGGCCAGGGGGACACACAAACTCCATTTTTCCTTTTGAGGTCCACTGCCGGGGAAGAGTGCCGGGGAAAGCCTTTGATTTTTTTCAAGTTCACACATCAGCAGGGAAAGCAGACATGTAAGCCAATATGCACACAATCATATTTTAAGTGATCCAGTCTGTGTATGAGCACCAAGGAGTACCTCCAAAGAGGAACACAGATGCAAATAAAACCCAGACTAGACTCAAATCACAGGCCTGTCACACTGCCTGGGTGATCTCTCAAGCATGGATTTCTCGCTCCAGGCTGGCCCCTGGGGGCTCCAACTGTTCTGACTCCATCACGGGGCTCCCGTCCCCGGACAACTGACTGACTCGTGCGTAGACAATGGAACTCAGAAATGTCGATGAAATATGACAGAGGGTTTGGACAGCTTTGCCTCATCCCTCCAGTGTGACATCTGCTGCTGGGGTATCTGAAAGTGCAGCAGCCAATTCTTGCTTATAGGAGGAGTCAGCCCGGACACGGTCAACATGCTGAGGTGTCGAGGCATGAGATTAAACAGAACTTGGGGGGTCTGATACTCCACAGATGGCATCGCTGAATTAGCCAAGTAAGCTGCCCTACCTCATGACTTACAGCTTTGAGAGAGAATACTTTCTGTTCTGTTCACACCACTGTGCCCTTGAGTTGGGTCTTCTGGTTTTTGCAGCCAACAGCATCCTGGCTCAGGATTAGTACTACTGAAATTAAGTTGAGGGGCCGGTAAGCTGGCCCAGTCACTACAATGCTTGCTGTGACATGAGTCTGACAGGTACTCAGAGCCCTGGTAAAAGCCAGGCATGGTGGCATGCGTCTGTAACTCCGGCACCGGGAAGGTGGAGGCAGGAGTGTCCTGAAGATCACTGGCCAGATAGCCTAGTGGAATCGGCACTCTCCAGGTCCAGTGAGAGACCAGATCTCAAAAGATAAAGGTGGAGAATGATTGAGGAAGATGCCTGTCCTGGCTGGTTTTATGTCAACTTGGCACAAGCTAGAGTCATCTGAAAGGAGGGAACCTCAATTAAGAAAATTCCTCCATAAGATCCAGCTGTAGGGCATTTTCTCATTAGTAAGGAGGCCCAGCCCATTGTGCATGGAGCCATCCCTGGGCTGCTAGGTCCTGGGTTCTATAAGAAAGCAGGCTGAACAAGCCATGGGGAGCAAGCCAGTGAGCAGCACCCCTTCATGGCCTCTGCATCAGCTCCTGCCTCCAGGTTCCTGCCCTGCTTGAGTTCCTGTCCTGACTTCCTTCAATGATGAACAGCAATGCGGAAGCGGAAGCCAAATAAACCCTTTCCTTCCCAACTTGCTTTCTGGTCACGGTGTTTCGCTGCAGCATAGAAACCCTGAGACAGCACCCAGCATCAATCACTGCCTCCACGCACACATGCACGCACACCCTCCCACCATGCACACACAATAGGTCGGTAGCTTATGGAGCATGCAAGAACAGAATGTTTTCTTAAAACATTTCAAATATCTATTCCTTACAAGTAGAAACTATTGCAGGTACTAAGGGATTATGGGAATTAATGAACTGGCAAAGAATTCTCAAGTGAAGAAAGCAGGTTACTGTCATCACAGGGCTGAAAATCGTGGGGGAATAATAATAATAATAGTAATAATAATAATAATAATAATAAACCTCACAGGCAGGCAGATCTCTGTGAGTTCGAGGCCAGCCTGGTCTCCAAAGTGAGTTCCAGGAAAGGAGCAAAGCTACACAGAGAAACCCTGTCTCAAAAAACCAAAAAAATAAATTAATAATAATAATAATAATAAACCTCACAATGGTATTCGTATTACCATGGGAAATCAAATTGGAGGGGTTGCTCACTGAGCTTCTCAAACATAGATTTGAACAGCTGCCCTTTTATTTTATCTGTGAGAGCTTAAAAAAGTTGCCACCCATACTGTATCAAGCTGATAATAGAAAAATTAATTAATTAAAAAAAAGCTGCCACCCCTTTGAGACCTGGTTTTCACACTTACAGAAGGTAGATGCAGCCAGGTGGTGGTGGCCCACGCCTTTAATCCCAGCACTCAGGAGGCAGAGGCAGGTGGATCTCTGTGAGTTCGAGGCCAGCCTGATCTACAGAGAGAGATCCAGGACAGGCACCAAAACTACACAGAGAAACCCTGTCTCAGGGGGAAAAACAAAAAAAGAAGGTAGATGCCTGGGGATTCGGGCTACTCTGATCCCGTTACTGCAAACCGTATGCACGACAGACTTGTGCGTCTTAATATTCACTTAACTTTACCGTGTCCACTGTCCCCTTTGGTGGATAGCTCCTAAGACTATTTGCTCATGCGCTTTTGTTCCAGTGACTCAAGTACATCCTGACAGTGAAGAAACAGAAGCTCTTACCACCTGCTTCCATACCAAGACTGCGTGGTCCTGGTACAGGAGATCGATGCACAGAAAAAAAAAGGGGGGCTAAAAGTGAAGCCATGTATCTATGGTGCTGTGGTTTGCACCTCCAGTCCTTACAAGGCCCTAGTGTGAGCCACGAGCCCTACAGCATCCATATTGGGAGGTGGTAGAAGCTTGGATAGGCTAAGCTTGGCAGGAGGTCTTGGAAAGTATGCCCCCGAAGGGGATGTGGGGACCCCACCTCCCACTTCCTGCCAGGAGGCATGGCTTTGCTTTATCCAGGAGTCCTATCATGATGTGTCTGTCACCTTGTCACAGGTCCTGAAAGCAATGGGGCTGAATGATCATGGATGAAAAACCTCCCAAAATGTGAAGTCGGAGTTTTTACAGGAAGCTGATGGACTCCATGGTGAATTGTAAATACTGCCTCTTCCCTACTGACTCACCTAAAAGGACACAACGCAGGTCACAGAAAAAATTTAAAACTGCAGAACAGATTTTATCAAAATTTTAAAGTTGTCTCCCATAGGACATCACTAAGAAACGGGAAGGCAGGTCAGAGAACAGATTTTATCAAAATTTTAAAGTTGTCTCCCATAGGACATCACTAAGAAACGGGAAGGCAGGTCAGAGAAGGTAAGAAAAGAAGCACAATGTATCTAGCTGACAGAGGGCTGGTATCCAAAACACAGAAAGAATGAACAGGAACAAAAAGAACAACAGTGAAAAGACTTGGATGGAATAACCCTCTAAAATTATGTAATTAGTCAATTAGCACAAGGAAACATTGCTGGCATTAGTAATCATCAGAAGGATCAAAATCAAAGCTAAAATGAACTGTTACAAGATAACCTTCAGTGTAACAGAGAAAAGCAGCTCCCTCAGAGTGTGATGGAGTATAAAGGGGACACCCACTTTGGGAAAGCATGGCGACTTCTTTCTCTCCTTTGTTTTTTAACCTTTGGCAATTTCTTTTTTTCTTTCTTTCTTTTTTTTTTTTTAAACCAGAGCTGAGGACCTAACCCAGGGCCTTAAGTGCTCTACCACTGAGCTAAATACCCAACCCAGGCAACTTCTTACATGATTAAAATGCTTTAATTCTGTGCCTTAGCACCTCCTCTCCCAGGTGTTTGAATAAAAATACAAAAACATGCAGTGGGATGTCTTTCTGTAGGTGCAGTGGGATGCCTTTCTGTATGCTGTGGATATGTGTGGCTCCCATTGGATAATAAATAAGCTGCTTTGGCATATGGCATATGGCAAGGCAGCTTAGAGGCAGGCGGGAAATCCAAGCAGAGATACAGGAAAGAGAAAGGTGGGATGGGAAAGATGCAATCCCAACGCTGAAGGAGCAACAAGATGTCAGCAGACCAGTGACGGGACAGCCACGGGCCACGTGGCAAAACACAGATCAATAGGAATGGGTTAAGTTATAAGAGCTAGCTAGCAAGAAGCTTGAGCCATGGACCATAAAGTTTGTAATTAATATAAGCCTCTGAGTAATTATTTTATATGCGGCTGAGGGACCGTGGGTGGGAGAGATTGGTCTGGACCTCAGGGCCAGGCAGGACCAGAGAAACTTCTGTCTACAAAAACACATCCATAAAAAACTGTGTAAGAATGTTTTAGAAGTTTGAATCCCAATAGCTCAAATTTTGAAACAGTCTATAAGTCCATACAGAGGTGAAATGATGCATAACTGTAGTATGTTCAGAACAGAAATGAATTATCTCTTTTTCTTGGTTATAAAATTTATTATGTGTGCATGCATGTGGGCATACATGTGCAGGTCAGAGGACTGTTTGTGGTAGTTCTCTCCTTCCATCATATGTTCTAAATGGGGATGAAGCATTCCATCCTGTAGAGAAAGCTCACTGAGCTCTGAAAGTAAACTCCGTAACTTCAGGAAGTCCCTGAAACTGACCAGATTCACCAAATAAGCAATATGGACTGCTGAGAGACACACTTAAGACAGTGCTGAGTGGGTTTGGTGATACAGCTCTCTTTGAGTCTTTTCCGCTCCTGTAAGTAATCCCTTGCTCACATTCCTCTAACCCCAATATAACTCACTGGCTCACCACATTGGACTTGGGCAGATCTGTCACTGGTTCCCCATCTGGGACAAGCAGACATTTGTTCATGTCTCCCCATGAATGGTGTCACACAACAGTGTATGACACAGTTTACATGACATTCTAGAATAGTCAGAACTGCACCAAGTGATAGAAAACAGATTACTGGTTTCAAGGGACAGGTGGACTGACTGACTGCATATGGGCATGACAGGGCTGTTTTTGTTTATCTTTTGTTTTTTCAAGACAGGGTTTCTCTGTGCAACCACCCTGGCTGTTCTGGAACTACTTTGCAGACCAGTCTGGCCTCGAACTCACAGAGATCTGCCTGCCTCTGCCCTGCAAGTGCTGGGATTAAAGGTGTGTGCTGCCATGCCTGGCTATGATGTGGCTATGGTGATATTTTATTTGTACTGAAATGTGATTTTATTTGTATGTTAATAAATAAAGTTGCCTGGGTTTCAGAGCTAATAGCAAGCCATAGCAGAAGTCTGGCAGTGGTGGTAGCACACGCCCTTAATCCCGATCACACACAGGTAGATCTCTGTGAGTTCAAGGATACCACCAGCATGGAGACACACAGCTTTAATCTCAATACCAACTATAGAAGACCTGGAGGTCTGTACATACAGGCAGTGATGAGGAGGTCATGTGGTTGGGTTTACAACCAATGAGAAGGCAGAATAGAAAGTCAATAAAAAGACAGACACACAGGAAGTAGGACTCTGGCGGAGGGAAGGACAGGAGCGGCAGTGAAGGGTAAGGTTTTAAGCGCTTAGCTATTACTCTGACCTCTTGGGCTTTCATCTCTGCACTGGCTCTGTGTTTCTTATTTAACAAGTTGGTTACATCTACATGGGGCTTTTTTGACAAAAGGGAAATGTCTTTTATCTAGTGGTGGTTGGCAGTTAAAGAGATTTACACATGCACCCATAGTTCTGGAACAGGTTAACTCGTTTTAGGTAAATTATACCTCAATAAAGCTGATTAAAATGACTTGGAAACAATAAAACTTTATTAGATCCCTCTACAGACCTTCCCTCACTTTGGGCCCAGGGGTTCAGTTTGCTTCCATTCTGTGTCCACTTGCTTCCAAGAGAAATTAATTCAATAGGCCCAGGACCCTAACCACTCCATGGTGACAGTGCCCGCTTTCTGCCTCTAGCCTGGACATGTACCAGGCATCCAAACTCAAGCCAACCAATTTCTCTACATCGTAACTTAGCTGTCTGCTGAGCACCTCAAACGCAGCACCGTGCAGGGCAGAAATCCTGAGCTGCTAACCAGAGCCACCTCGACCTTTTCCAGTGCCCTACTCCAAATGAGAGAGGGGGGGAGAGCGAGTTCAGGGCTGGGATGAAGCCAGGGCTCTGTGAGTGCTGTGTGAGCCAACACTCTGCCTCTGGCCTTCAGCTCCAGCCCCTGACGTCCCTGACGTCTAACTACCATTCCATGTCCATGCCTTAAACCTCTGCACCTCCCATCACTCATGCCCACATCCAAACCTGTCTTCCAACTACCCCTGAATTGAGAACTTCCCATCCCGGAACACACTCCAGTCACCAGCCGAGGGACCCGGCTGGTCTCTAGTCTCTCTTCCACATTCTTGCCTCCCTGACCTATTATGCCCACAGCAAGGGAAGGTGCTCAGAAACTCAACCTAACAGCTTTCCCCAACACTTCAGAACTTTCAAGTTTCTTTAAGAAGAACCCATGAATTTTATATATATATTAAAAAAAAATCTTTCTCTGGATTTTTAAAAGAAGAACGATACGTATTTACATGCATTTTCGTTTTTCATTCCAACCAAGGAACACAGAATTGGTATTTTTCGGAGTCTCTCTGGGGGGCACACACAGGAAGTGTTGGGTTTAAAGGAGTCACGTGCCCACGTGCTGTAAGAAGGAGCACCACCTGCCTCTGTAACCATCTAAGCTGTAAACTCAGTCAACTGAGGGCTAGAGAAGAAAAGGGCCTGGCGGACCCCTCGCCAGTTCATAACGGCCAAACCGGGTCTCTGTGGCGGCTGCAGCAAGTCACTGCTATTACTAACTAATGCAATGGCTGTCGTCGTCATTTTTGAGGCAGGGTTCCCTCACTCGAGCTTAGGTGGGCTTGGAGCTCATTCACTATGCACCCCAAGATGGTCTTTAACTCACAGATCTGTCTGCCTCGGTCTCCCAACTACTGGTGTGAGACGCCATTCTCAGGAAGAACTGCGAGATAGGGAAGACAGGAAGTTTATGAGGCCTTTGAGAGAAGCCTGGATACATATTCTCCCGCACAGCGCCCTGTCACTCAGGCAGATCCCTGAATTCCAGCCTCTGCGGGAAGGCTGGGTTAGGTGCTGTCCGCTGGGTCACGGTTTCCACTCAGTACAACTTCTGCATTAATTTGCTCCGTTGCATTTAAGGATAACTGTGATCTTGATGATTGCTTCTTGCTCACCGTTTCCTCTCCCTCTGCTCATGAGAGCTCCCAGAGGGAAAGAGTGCAGGCAGGCGATGGGAGCAAAACTCGGTTCAGACTGCTAGTGACTGAGAAAAAGCCTTCCAGACTAGGTCAAGTTTAGTCAACTTGGCATCTCTAAAGCCTACCCCTCCCTGTTGTGGAATATTATTTTAAGATGTGTTACATTCATTTATGCTGTGGAATATTTCTTTAATGACGCAAAGATGTGCTGCATTCTTTTATGTTGCATTTATTTAGCTCTGTGAAACTGTGCTACTGTGCTTGTCTAAAGCACCTGATTGGTCTAATAAAGAGCTGAACGGCCAATAGCAAGGCAGGAGAAAGGATAGGCGGGGCTGGCAGGCAGAGAGAATAAATAGGAGGAGAAATCTGGGAAGAAAAAAGATCAAGGAGCAAGAAGAAGGAGGGGGATGCTAGGGGCCAGCCACTCAGCCACACAGCCAGCCACGGAGTAAGAGTGAAAGTAAGATTTACAGAAGTAAGAGAAAGGTAGAAGCCCAGAGACAAAACGTAGATGGGACAACTTAAGAAAAGTCGGCTAGAAATAAGCCAAGCTAAGGTCAGACATTTATAAGAAGGAATAAGCCTCCGTGTGTATTTACTTGGGAGCTGGGTGGTGGCCCCCAAAAGTGTCAAAAAGAGCGAAGAGTAAGAACAACAACGACTCCCCCTCCCCTCCTGGCACACACTCGAACATTATAGATAGTTGCAATTCTAGTTTGAATAGACACCTCTAAAGTAATGCTTCACACGTGCACCTCGAGGCCAGTCCTCTCAGAATCTATCCTGACACTTCCACACACCATCATTCACTTCCAGTTTTAGGACACACGACTTCTAACTAAACAAAGCTGGAATTCACTCAGCCCAGCAAGCTCTTCTGCTTCAGTTCGTGTGGCTGTGTTGAGAACCAGTCTTGCTAACATTGTTCAAATGCCACCCGGACTTGAGTGATTCTCCTGCCTCAGCTTCCCAAGTAGCTGGAACTACATACACATGCCACCACCCATGGCCTTGGAACTGCCGACCCATAAACAGCAGCGAACATCCCCACGTTACAAACGAACAAAGCAGTCAGTACTGGTACTGGTGATGACGTGCAGCGGAGGGCGCAGAAGTGATGTGGGGACGCGCTGGATTTAACCCTAAAGACAGCAGAACAGTTCACAAAGCATTCAAACAATCGACAGCACCTTAAAGACAGACTTTGTGGACTGGAGAGACGGCACCACGGTTAAGACCACTTGTTGCTCTTGTGAAGGACCCCGGTTTGATTCCCAGCACCTACACAGTGGTTCACAAGCCTCCGTAACTCCAGTTCCAGGGGATCTAATGCCCTCTTCTGACCTCCACAGGCATTAAGCACGTATGTGGTGCACAGACACACACAAGCCAGACACTCACACATGAAACAAAGGAGGAAATCTAAAAAGAATGTTTTCCTAGTAAGTAGCAACCAGAACTATAAAACACAATATTAACTAAACTGACCACTCACTAACATGCTAAATATGCACTGTGTAAAATGTTTTCAACTTAACACATGCTAGAAAAAAAGACAATTAGATGTACCCAAGAATGAAGGAAACAAGCCATGAACATTCCATGTCTGGGTCCATTTCAAGATAGGATCTGAAATCTAGTAGAACCAGAGGTCTAGAAAGACACTTGCTTTAAAATTACCCATGTTTCCCTCTTAAATAATTTATGTTTAGTCAAGCCTGTCCATTTTTCTAAGTGATGATGTGGGAGGCAATGTGAAGAATTCTCCTTCTGGGTCACAGCACCTGAAAATGCGGCCTCGGCACACACGCTGTGACTCTGAAATCAACACTGCAAAGAGAGCCTGTCTTCTGCGATTTTGTCCGTGCTTCTATAAAAATCATATATGTGCAGAGTTCACAAGTCAAGGAGCATGGCCTGGCCGGCTGTGACAGATTCGGGCTGCTCCGATGGCTGGGCCACACTCTCCTAGGAGGAATTCTGCCCCGAGGGCCAACATCCATTTCACCTACTGTTCAAAACCACGCACCTCAGAATCAACCGCCTAGCTCCTCCGGGGCAAGCAGTCTCAGCCATCCTGACATCGCCAGGCCTCCGCCTATGAGGCTGCACCTCCATCCTGACGCCCTTACGTGATTTTAGAAGGAAACACAGAGACTTGTTTAGACTACTAAACTTCCCCGGAAATCTGGCCTTAAAACCACTATCACAGTATCAAACTTCTCAAATCTTTCTGGTAGTTTCTGGGATGCCATTCTAACAGTGACATCTAGTGACATCGTAAGAAGCTCTTACGTTCTACTTGCTGCACGGTAACACTCCGACATGCAGCCTCTGTGACGGGACTCTCAGTGACTGTTTACTGCTGTCCACCAACAGGTGACCCAACTACCCAGGCATGTGGTCCCTCGGCACCACATCCATGCTTACTTGGGTAAATCACAGACATTCTTATTTGAAGTTGGCATTTCTCATATTTTTCCTTAGAGTTGGTTTGTTGAGAGAATGTCACTCTAACATAACACACACACACACACACACTCTTCTTTTACAGAGGGTGAGGAAAACACAATCAAGTCAGACGCCCGCTGGTGAGGCTGGATGGCCAGCACTGTGGGCCTCTACGTCCAAGATGTCGGCCACCCTGGGCCCCCATGTGTGGTGATATATTGTGTACCCTAGTAAAATTTGCCTGAAGATCAGAGAGACAAAGGAATAAGCCACTGCCATGTCTCACCAATTCCATGAACCTCTGACCAAAATCCTCTCAGTCCTCACCCGAAAGGCTCCAGCAGAAAAAGCCTCTAGCTGAAAGGGACGCTTCTGTTGAAAAGCCTTTAGTTCCTGTCTCCTCACGCCTTATACACCTTTCTCCACCCAGCCATCACTTCCTGGGACTAAAGGTCTGTGTGCTTCCCAATACTGGAATTAAAGATGTGTGCCATCACTGTCTGGCCTCTGTGTTTAATCTAGTAGCTTGTTCTGTCCTCTGATCTTCAGGCAAATTTTATTAGGGTGTACAATATTCTTCAGGCAAATTTTATTAGGGTACACAGTATATCACCACACCCATGTCCACAGTGTGTTCCATCCAAAATGTCCTTATCACGTGCTATAACCTGTGATCTCAGCTGCTCCTCTCTTGCCCAGGCCGTCTGCTTGGCTGAGCTCTTCCCAGTCCTTGGCTGTCTCAGAACCAGAGGGCCTGGAACACAGAAGGTGTTCTGGGAAGTTCAGGTCCAGGTCGGAACAGATGCTCAACTCAGAGTGAGAGCAGAGATCAGTAAGGAGCAGACCAGACCGTGTGAGAAGTTTCTGGAGATCCGTAGGACAACACAGGCAGAAGACAGAACAGAGAGGGCCAGGGAAGCTAAGGACTCCACGCTAAGAGCCAGCAAACCACATGCTCATCGTGACATTTACCTTGTGGAAACTGGGACCACCACAGAAGTAGGCTAATAATGGGCACAATCGAGTTCGGGTTCCTTACAGAGTGCCTGCAGGTGAGCACTTGGAAAGGTCATCGTGGGAGAAGTATTACGGCAAACAGTTTTCAGGGGAACAGTAAACATGTACTTGTGTGTACACTGAATGGAGAGAGACACACCAAAGTCAGACTAGTTCTGCAGCATGGTGAAGAAGTGGGGACCCAGCCAGGCAGAAGACCTCTGCCAAAGATCTCCAAGGATGAAAAAAAAAAACAACTAAACACAAGTCAAGGTTTAAAAGCTAGTGTCTCGAGCGAATATTAGAGCCGAGCAGACTTGAAGGTCATTGAGAACAGAGCCCCACCTCCCACCCACCCCGTTAGCGCCTTGTAAAACCAGGAGCTGGGACTATACGTAGGACTTTACTTCTGGCCAAAAGAGTGAACGCGAGGCCAGCCCTTGCCCCAGTGGAGACGTGACACTGTCCAAACACAGGGTTGTTATCTAGCCTGAAGCTTTCTGTAAAGTACAGAAATACACTAGTGTCCCTTCCCTTAAGAGTTACTCCAAATGGCTTATCTATCAATCACCCCTCAGGGATGCATCAGCTCTGTGTTAGGGACTTGAAGGACCTGTATAAAGCTTACTTAAAAATGTGAGGTGGCCCCATAGTCCCTCTGGCCATGGTCCACTCTCACCCCTTGAGAATGTTCTACTCCAATGGTTCTCTACCTGTGGGTTATGACCCCTTTGGGGGCTGAATGACCCTTTTGCAAGGGTTGCCAAAAACCATCAGAAAACACAGACATTTGCATTATGATTCATAACAGTAGCAAAATTACAGTTATAAAGTAGGAATGAAAGTAATGTTATGGTTGGGGGTCAGCACAACATGAGGAACTGTATTTAAGGGTCGCAGCATCAGGAAGGTTGGGACCACTGGCTGCTCTCACCCGCCTCTTACCCTATACTGTGTATGTCCTCTGACATTTGTTAATGGAGATCACAGGGCCAGGAGCCAAGGGAAGACCCACATGGGGTCCCAGCGACATCAACAAGGAAGTCAGATCTGGAGTGAGGACTGGCAGAGGCCAGCTGCTGGCCTGACTTCCTCCTACATGAAGCCTTTGACCCCTTCTCCTAAGTACTGCTTTCTTGAAGGCTGACCAGGCGGTCAACCGGACGTCAACACCTGAGCACATCGCTTAGAAGCTTCTCAACCTTTAGCTGGACCTAGAGGTTGTTGACGAGCACAGCGTTTCCCTCCTCCTTCCCCATGTCACAGACTCGAACAACACCTACCCAGTGTGAAGACTGAAAACGCAGATTCCTCCCTTCTCTCCATGCCCCACACCCTTCTTCAGTCACGGTGGGCCTGGCCCTACTCCATGACGGTTCCCTCCTAAGGCCACCAACAAGCACCTCTCCTTGACGACACCGTCCCAGCATTCACAGCGGTGTCCCGGCCACTCTACACCGGGAAGCCATGTGAACAGCTTGACAAAGTTTCCTTCTCCCTCAAAACGCCCTGGCAGGCTCCCGATACACTGAGAACGACACGGCCCAGCCTCCTCTTAGACCTATACCACCTCCCTCCTCGACCCTCGCACCCCGGCAGCACCGGTCCTCTCTCTGGTCCCTAAACAAAACACCTGACTTAAGCGTACCCTATGCAGGCTCCCACCCCGTCCCTCGACCTGGGCGTTGCTGCAGTTCCTGGATAGCTGACTCGTCCCGCCACTCAGATCGCAAGCCATTTTTTAAAAAAAAGCCCCTCCTGGAACCTCATCCGATCTGCCCTCCGGAGTGGCATGGCTTAGCTGCTGTGGGATGGTCTGTATGTCAAATTGCTCTGATTGGTCAATAAATAAAACACTGATTGGCCAGTGGCCAGGCAGGAAGTAGGTGGGACAAGGAGAGAGGCGAATTCTGGGAAGTGGAAGGCTGAGGCAGAGTCACTGCCAGCCAGTGCCATGACCAGCAGCATTTGAAGACACCGGTAAGCCACAAGCCACGTGGCAAGGTATAGATTTATGGAAATGGTTAATTTAAGCTATAAGAACAGTTAGCAAGAAGCCTGCCACGGCCATACAGTTTGTAACCAATCTAAGTCTCTGTGTTTACTTGGTTGGGTCTGAGCGGCTGTGGGACTGGCGGGTGACAAAGATTTGTCCTGACTGTGGGCCAGGCAGGAAAACTCTAGCTACACTTAGCTGTTTGCTGGCCCGTGGGCCTGTCCTCTCAATTTCTACAGTCAAGGCCGCTCCCTAAGCACCGAGTCTGACTGTACAGCACAAGAGAGGTCCCTGGATGCCTCAAGTGTGCCCGCTGACTAAATGAACACACAACGTACACTTGTGCCTTTGAAACCTTACTCCCTATCCCGAGAAAGAAAGCTAATCAACATCAGGAAGGCTGCAGACCGATCAACACAGAAGCCGGCATGGAGATGGCCGCTGCGTCAGGGTGAGGACTGAAGGTCAGGGAGGCGGGAAAAGAAGAGAGGGTGCTCACAGGCCCCTGTGCTCCCTCCAGCCCAGGGAGACGCAGGAGCAACAGCCGGAAGAAGCTGCTGGAATGGAAAGGCCTGTTTGGAATACACAGAACCCTTCACGGGAGACATCTGGGGCGATGGCCACTCCAGAGAGCGTGGACACTCACCTGTTTAACTGAAGGGATACTTGGACAGTCTTTTTTTGTTTTTTGTTTTTTCAAGACAGGGTTTCTCTGTGTAGCTTTGCTCCTTTCCTGGAACTCACTCTATAGACCAGGCTGGCCTCAAACTCACAGAGATCCGAATGGCTCTGCCTCCGGATTGCTGGGATTTAAGGCATGCGCCACCACTGCCCGGCTCACAGTCTCTTTTATCCATAGGCCACTCACTGTCTCTACTAACAGCATCAACAGCCAATGAGGAACCTTTCAACCTCCTGAACCCCAACTCCTGCTATGTGAGAAAATTTGATTTATCCATGTTTTAAGGACTTCCCCTTCTTCTCACATAAATCAAGAGGCAGACGCATTAAACCCAGGCCTGTAATATCAGTATATTCCTATGTTAAAAATGTAAAAAAAAAAAAAAAAAAAGTTCCAGGTTACCCTTCCCTGTCTTAGCAGCAGGGAACTAAATTCAAAAGAACAATGGGGCCTTTGCCTGCCAAGGGCTCAACCTCTAATGAGAAACAAATGACTTGTGTGGCCTGACCACTGTATGCACACCTAGGCTTTAAACTGTACATCAGGCCCAGAGGAAAGAGAGAGTTGTGTGTGGGAGAAGATGGAAATACCTTCCTGGAGGAGCTGACAGAGAGCCCTAGGGCCAGACCGGGCCTCCGCTCTCTTGGTTCCTTGTCAATCTGTTTTGACACAACCTGGCCTGCTCCTTTACACAGTGTCTCCATCTGCTTCTTCTGTTCAGGGGCAGAGCAGCAGTCACAGGAAACCAGCTGGGCCACTCCCATTCCAGCCTCCGCTCTAAACTCTACGCGGCTGTTTGCTCTACCATAAGGAATGACATTTCCTGTCTTCCCTGTGATGCTCTTCCTGGTTGTCAACGGGACTACATCTGGAATTCACAAAACCCAAATGGCCTTTGAAGTGGGAGGACTCACTTCTCATCTGGATCTTAAGACCCACCTTTAACCTGGTCCACACTTTCTGCTGACAGCCTATACAAAGGACATGGGAGATGGAATCAATCTCTCTCTCTCTCTCTCTCTCTCTCTCTCTCTCTCTCTCTCTCTCTCTCTCTCTCTCTCTCTCAATCTCTGGCAAGTCCATTCCTTCACTAGTTTTAGAGTTGTCTTCTTCAGGATTCTGGCATATAGTGAAGACCGGCTGAGACATCCAGCCTCGTGGACTGGACTACTATAGATTCTTGGACATTCTGTAGGTAGACAGCCGTTGTTGGACTAGCTGGACCACAGCCTGTAAGCCACTCTAATGAATCCCCTTTCTGGACAGACAGACAGACAGACAGACAGACTCATTCTATAAGTTCTGTGCCTCTAGAGAGCCCTAATACATTACCTCACTACTCACTGAATGTCTAAGTTTAGAATTTAATGTGTATTAAGTGGCTTCTGACTTTTCTCTCACAATGGGAATGGTTTTATACTGGGGCTCCCCTTTTTTCTGTGGGGTGGACAGAAACCCTTATCAAACCCTTTCGGTTTTACTAAATAAAGAAAACGTAGGAAATACACAGCTTAAAAAATATCAAACAATAAGCCTTGATTACAGAACCAATGCGGATCGTTAGGAAAACACATGTGAGCCACAGTAAGAAGCTGAGAGCATAATTTCTCTGCACCCTGCAAAGCTTATCAACTCACCAGTTACCTCTCCAGGGAAAGGTTGCATTTTCGAGCATGTGTATGTGCATACATGTGTAGTTATAGATGGCTGTAGCCTGCCATGTGGGCGCTGGGAATTGAATCTGAGTCCTCTCAAATTCAGCCACGCTCTTAACTGCTGAGCCATCTCTCCAGCTCCAGAAGACCCGTCTAAATTATGGTGGGGCCATTCCTTGGTATGGGGGAGCCTCAACTACCTAAAATAAAGGGTGCTGAGCACTACTGTCCTCCCTGTCCCTGTGTGTGGGTGTCACGTGACCAGCTGCTTCAAGTCCCTGCTGCCTTGACTCCCCCACCATGATGAACTGTGTTCTGAACCACAAGCTAAAACACACACCCCCTTTTCTGCCCTTATATTACTTTTATTGGAGTATTTTATCATACCAAGCACAGCAACCGGAAAAAAAAATAAAGACACTTACCATACTATATTAATGACTGTTTTCTTTCTTTCTTTTTTTTTTTCTTGAGACGGGGACTAACTCTGTAGCCCTGGTTAGCCTGGCATTTGCTACATAGACCAAGCTGGCTTTAAACTCATAGACAACCTCCTGCCTCTGTTCCCCTAACTATTATTTCAGAGGGAGTCCACTTCTCTAAAAGGCTCCTGAACAACAGTCCGCTATGACAGGAACTCAACAGATCTTCTATTTACAGCGTCTCCTGCTTGCAGCAGAGGCCACGGGGAACGGCTGGCCTTACTGTCTCTGTGTGACCTCAGCTGAGAACAATGAAAGCGCATAACACCCGTTGCTCAGGAAGCATCTTGTCATTAAGGGACACTAATCAGATCCTGTGATATTAAATAATATCTCTATTTTTTGTGTGAGTTAATGATCTCCACTGTTGCGTTTTTATAGAACGTCACCTTCCCTCAGACTTCATTCCAATTCCCCCACTGCCAGATCTGCTTTAGAGCTGGTGTGCTCCACACTGGAACCGTGGCGTCGGCTGCCAAGGCTCTCGCCACTGCGGCCCTTTCTCCTCCCCTCAGACTCCATCTCAGTCAAGAGACCAAGCATCTCCTACACAATGTCCCACCCCTTGGCCTCCTGTGGCTGGGCTCCAATGGTCTCACTGGGGAAAAGGCTGTTCCTCTTTCACAGAGATCCACCTGCTCTGCCTCCCAAGAGCTGGGATTAAAGGCGTGAGCCACCACCGCCCGGCTCCCCGGGCGGATTTTTAATGGCCCTGAGCTAAAATCTTGTAGCGCGGCCCAAAGGATGGCACATAAGCAATACTACACAACCACACTCTAAGAAGAGGGTCACGGACCCCCACATCCTCTCCACCTGGCTAACAACTGCTGCCGTTTTTCTAATCTACTCTATCTGCGGCACCTAAATTTGAATTCCAGATGTCCGCACCACTGCTGCTGGAAATTCTGCTGAACACAGAATCTCCAATCAGACTATTTTCTGCTTTGACAGGACCATCACGTCGCCATCGCATCTAAGACAATCAGCACAATTTCTTTGTGTCATCTGATTTATATTCAAATTCCTTGTCCCAAAGTTGTTTGGTGTTTTTTTTGTTTGTTTGTTTGTTTTGTTTTTTTGAGTTAGCATCCAAACAAGGTTGTGTGCTATTACTTCGTTTGAGTTAAATTATTTCATTGCCAGTTACAGAATACTGATTTTTCTATTGCTACTCTTCCGTCCAATAATTAGCTAGATATTTTTTTTTCTTTGTGGGAGAACATGCCCTCACCAACTAAGATTATTTGGACAAACTGAATTATGGCTCCTGCCAGTAAGGAGGCTGAATAATTAATTATGGAGCTTACTGCCTGGAAGCCTAAAAGATCTTAGAAGTCTAAATACAATAGGCTTTTTATTAAATAGCTTTACTGAGCGAACACTGACACATTATGCAAATCACCTCTCAAGCCTGCAGTTCAGCACATTTCATCAGGCGTGTAGTGTGGACTCAGGGCATCCCTGATGGATGCCCAGGCGGTCCTGGCACTCACCTGCAGGCCCTCCCCGCCACCCAGCCCAGCTATGCACTCATCATTCTGTCTCTAGATTTACATCTCAGTAGAACAGTGCAGCATTCACTCTTTTGTGTCTGGTCCTTTGCCTCGTGCTCCCGAGGCCTGTCCATACTGAAGTACGTATGTCTTATTCCTTTTTTCCTGGGACAGCACTCCACTGTCTGGATCCCGAACACCAAGTTTGTCCACACACAAACTGATGAACATTTGGGTCATTTCCAGCTTCTGGCCGCTCTGAATGTATCACCATGTATAGATGTATACTTTCCTTCCTCCTTTCCAGGGCAAATGGTAAGTCACTGTCACTCTTAGAGACTCCCAAAAAATGTTTTACCATGTGACTGTACAAATTCAAAAGCCACGGATGAAGGCTCTGGTCTCCTTGCTGATGCTGGGTCTCGTCATTATAACCCACCCTCCTGTATTTCCACTGATAGCTCACTGTGGTTTTAAGCTGTATCTTCTAAATTACTACGGACACTCAGCATTGTTTTATTTGTTGTTGGCTATGAAATGTCTAACCAGCCCTCCTGTTTTTAAGTTGAGTTGTTCAAATTGTAAGGGTTCTTGAACAGATGTTTGTTTTGCCCGAGATTTTCCTCAGTGGTCTGTCTTCATTCTTAAAGCTCTCTTCTGAAGGGCAATGTTTTAAATCCTGATGAACAGTAAGTTGGGGGGGGGGGTGTTCATTCTTTGTATGTCATGTCTAAGAAGTTCAGATCCAAAGTTGAGGGGTTCCATCACCTGTTCCATCTGGACCTATGATAAACATTATTTTCATATATGATGTGGAGCAATAGGTTCATTGTGTGCATATGGGCATCCACTAGTCACTGCACCATTGGTTACAGAGACCATCTTTTTACCACTGAATTGCCTGGGCCCTTCAACACAAGGGTTTGGTTTTATACTCTCAGTCTGTTCTAAAGATGTGTGTGTTCATCTTCACATGAGCCTCAGTGTCCAGATTCCTACATTGGGGTAAGTGGAGAAACTGAGACGTGCAGATCCTCGGTCTGGTGTCCTTTTTCAAACAGTTAGGCCAGGTCCTTATATTTCCATATAAAATTTCAGATTAACTTGTCAGTTTCTACTCAGAAACTCAGAGTTTGCTGCAAGCCGCAGGAAAACGTAATGAAATTCAGCTACTATCACAAAAGCTACTACTTGGAAAAGTCAAGGACTTCTCCAAAGGTCAAGCCATGGCTTAAGGAGTCTTGGTGATATTTTAGCTTTTGTATATATATTAGCTGGTTCCTAAAATAATTTTCTTGTGTGCTTCCTAAGAACTCCTAACAGTGTATTTCTCTAAAATACCTATCAGGCATTCAAGGCCATACGAAAAAACACCTGTCTCCTAGGTCAGGCGGATAGCTTCATTTCTTTTGCAATTTAGGGTGAGACCCTCCTTTCTTATACAACCTTACTAACAGACCCCATACTTCTTACCTAACCACTTCTGGGAATGTAGACCTAGCACATAGATCCCCTTTTCACATACTAACCAGTCATTAGCACTCAGTTGACCTCCTCCTTTACCACTCCCATTTTGGATTGTAAAAGAAAGCTTGACAGTCACTGCCTGAGGAAAATTCTTACCTACCTTTATGATCCCATAGAATTCAAGCCTGGTGACCTTGCTCGACCAGGGGCTTGCTATTGCTTGGGTTTATAACTGGATTCTTGGGAGACTTAAGAGGAACATGGAGAAGAGACAGAGATTGGAGAGGAGAGGGATAAGGAGGATTTTGACCAGAGAGAACATGTGGACGAGATGGAAGATGAGGAAGAGTCAGATGGGGAAGTACTAGCTGGGTAAGAACAAGATGAAAAGGACCTAGATGAGGCAGAACTAAGATGAGAGAATTAAGATAGAACTTAGAGGGAGCAGTAGATAAATAGAGAGATAAATTAGACAAGAAAGGAGCTAAAAGAGAACAGAAGCTTTTAGGGAGAGAACTGACTCAGAATAATAAAGTATATGAACTAAGGAGTTTCGTGTACACAGACTCATTTCTTTTCATCAAAGATTAATTATCAGCTGGCTGTAGATTCTTCCCAGACCCTGGGAGGGGACTATCAAGGGGCTAGATCCCCATAGTCCCTGATAAGAGTTTTTGTTGGTGACTGTGCTAAGGACTGAGTTGAATATACAGGTCAAGGGATCAGCTGGGAAGAACAGTCAGCCTCACAATACACAGTTTAACAATGCAAAGTCTTCCACCCATGAATACAGAAGACTATATAATCTTCTTTACTCTAAAGCGGTGGTTCTCAGCCTGTGGATTGTGACCCCCACAGTGCTTGCCTATCAGAAAAGCTGCATATCAGATATTTACACTACGATTCCTAACAGTAGCAAAATTAGAGATATGAAGTAGCAATGAAAATAACGTTATGGTTGGGGTCAGCACAGCATGAGGAACTGTGTTAGAGGGTCGCAGGGTTAGGGAGGTTGAGGACCACTGCTCTAAAGGGTGTTTGCTGGTAGCTGGAGAGTTGTTCTTTCAAATTTATTCTTTTTTATAATTTATTTTTATTTTATGTGCATTGGTGTTTTACCTTCACATATGTCCGTGTGAGGGTGTTGGGTCCCCTGGAACTGGAGTTACAGATAGTTGTGAGCTACCATGTGGGTGCTGAGAATTGAACCTGGGTCCTCTGGAAGAGCAGTCATTGCTCTTAACCCCTGAGCCATCTCTCCAGCCCCTTAAATTTATTCTTAAGTATTTTCAATTATTCTTTTAGATGCTATGTGAATGGAACCATTTTTATGCTTTACTTTGGAACTTTAATTTGCAGCACATGGAAATAGAATTGATTTGGGAGACTGACTGTAGCTCCTAGAGCCCTGTCCATCTCGGTTACTCCTTCTGGTTGTCTTTCCCAAAAGGCCCATTTCCACGATGTCACGTTCAACCTAACGTCCTTTTTCAGTTACGGTGTGTTTCTTGTAGACAGCATATGGTTAGATCTGCTTTTAATCTGTCTTTATACAGTCTTATAAACTCTGATATCACACTGACATTTGACCATTAATTTAGCCATGTCCCACGACTTGTTCATTCCTCTTTTACGGGCTTCTTTTGTCATTTGGTACTATAATATTTTAATTTAATCTCGTATTGCCTTATGCGTGTATGTATATATGTATGTAGGTAGGCAGGTAGGTATTTAGTGAGACAGGGTCTCACTACGCAGCCCAAGATAGCTCCAAACTTACTATGTATCTAAGGCTAGGCTTACACTACCTATCTTCCTGCCTCAGGCTCCCAAGTGCTGGATTTACATCACCATGCCTGGCTTCCTGCCTCTGAGATTTTTCAATATACTTTTTCCCAGCCTGCATAGTAATGCCCGGAGGGACAATCCGTGGCTCTTTCCCATAACGTATTTCACATTAAGTCTGAGCGAATTCTGACGAAGTACGTTTGTAAGCAGTACGGTCCCCACTCCCACCCCTTATGCTACCACCGCCATCTGTATGGCTATTACAATCCTAACAATACAGCCTATGTCCTCAACAAAACTGAGGGAGAGAAAGCACCTGCACACTGTCTTTCACACTGACCTATTCCCGTCTATTTGCTGTTCCTAGGACTCCTCAAGCGGTCCTGCGGACTCGGCTCACTGCACGGACATTCTCTTTCAGACCGAAAGATTTCCTTTAGAACTTCTTGTGGGTCAGATCTTTGGTTAGCTGGAATGTCCTTATTCCACACCACTCTTTTTGATGGACAGCTGTGCTGGGTGTGGGGTTGTGAGTGATATTTTCCCCTTTGGCGGTTTTGGAGACCTCATTTGCCTTCCTTCAGGCTTCTACTCTTTCTGGGGTTTGTTGTGTTTGTTGTTTTGGTTTTTCGAGACAGGGTTTCTCTGTGTAACCGCCCTGGCCGCCCTGGAACTGCCTGGCAGATCAGGCTGCCTTCTGAGATTAAAGGCGTGCACCACCATGCCGGGCTACTCTTTCTGAAGAATTGTTATTCCTCAAACTCCTTCTGTGGCTTTCAAAATGTCCCCCTGGGGGCTGGAGAGATGGCTCAGAGGGTAAGAGCACACTGGCTGTTCTTCTAGAGGCCCCAGGTTCAATTCCCAGCACCCACATGGCAGCTTAGAATGGTCTGTAACTCCAACTCCAGGTGATCCTACACCCTCACACAGGCATACATGCGGGTGAAACACCAATGCACCAAAATAAAAATAAATGCAATAATTTAAAACATTCTACTGTGACGGTCTTGGTGAGGACAACCCACGTTTATCCTACCTCAGGTCTTAGATCTGCAGATGAATGTTTTATGTTAAAATTAGGATGTCAGAAACCATTATCCTTCAAATGCATGTCAGATTTGTGAGTACGGTGACTCTGACTGGACATTTTCCTTGAGTGTCATGTTGCTGTCTTAACTGTCAAATCACTCCCGAATGGTGCGCAGCGGCTTTCAAGTCAGCCCAGTTCATACCTTCCAGGCCTCTAAAGCCTCCTCCCATCAGCCAGGAATGTGTGGGGACAGGTCCCTGAGGACTCTCATTTCCCAGTGCCCCTGGTAAATATACAAACCCACGCTAGATGTGGGCATTCTCTATCAGCCTCCGAAGACAGTTTTCTACCCTCCTCTCCAAAAGGAGTCAGAAACAAAGGTGCTATTTGCATGGATGGGCAGGCTTGCCCGGGCAGAACGGACAGGGTGGGAACGGGTCAAAGGTAAACAAGAGGACCACAGATCCCCACTGTTCTAACCTGAGAGTCAGCAGTTTCTTACAAATAAATGCATCCCAGATTACTGTTTGCCTGGTCAAGTTCCAGAGCACAACAATGGTTTTGATAAGTTCCAGTGTGCTTTATAGCCGTTCGGGGGTCAGGGGAGAAATATACTGACTTCTACTCAAATAGATGCCCATCTATCAATCTGAAATGGGTTTTGTAGACTAACATGGGAATCTCCGTTTCTGTGGCAAGTAAATTAAACTTCCATCGTGGACCCCCAAGTCAGAAGCTATCTGCTCCAGGGAAGGCAAGCTGTAAGAACACTGCCAGGCTTCACGGGAGAGCAAACCCAGCTCGATGCATGCAAAGGTGTCTGTCTTAGCTGCATTAATAGACAAAATCTAAAGTCACTCCTTTACCCTTGCCAGGAAAGCCATTTCCAGTGACACCCAGAGACCTTTCCTTTGCCTCCTGGGCCCTTGAGAACGCTGCTGTCCCCTGCATGCTTCCGTCCCTCCTTGTGGTGTGAATGAGAAGGTTGGTGTCACTGTTTGGGGAAGTTATGGAACTTTCAGGGCGCGGAGTCTTGCTGGAGGAAGTGTGGCAATGGGGAGGCAGGCTTGAGAGTTTACAGTCTCAACCTACTTCCAAGTAGCTCTGTCTGCTTCATGTCTGTGCTTGAAGATGCGATCTCTCAGCTTCCTGTTCCGGCCACCTGCTGCTGAGCTTATCCCACCGTTATGGACACCCCTCTGGAACCACAAGACAAAATAAACTCTTCCGTAAGTGTGGGGGCCCACAGAGGCTCCCTAGTAAAACCTTACTCAAGGTCAGAGAATCTGAGCTTGCTTTACCCAGCAGGGCTGCATAATAGCATGATTTGGCCAGGGGTGTGGTTACCAGGTGTTTGGAAGGGTCTACACTTGGCTGTACATTGTGCTTTGATCTTGAAAGGGGGAGGTCTTTTGCCTCTCCCCTTGGTAGTGTATAAAAAGCCCATTAGAATAAAACTTGAGGCAGCTGGGTATTGGCCCAGGGCCCTCCCGAAGCTGTCCTGTGTCTCTGTCTTCTCGTCTCTGCCTCTATTTCTATCAACACTTCCTCATTCCTCTCTCCTCCAAGAACCCTTCGACAGGTAGGAGCTGGTTGGTCTCCTACACATAAGTCACCTTTGGTCATGGTGTTTTATCACAGTAACCAAAAGTAACTTATACGCAGCAGAATCAGACTTTACTTTCTGCTTGCTTATTGTTTTTAATCAACACATAATGATTATACAGTATAGTGTGGTGTTTTGATACGTGCATCTATTGTATAATAATCAAAATATTTAACATACTGGTCATCTCACACATTTATTCTTTCTCTGCGGTAATAACACTCAAAAACCTTCCTTCCAGCTGTGTGGAGATATTCGGTGAGTCGGTCTCCCACGTGACAGAACATCCCAACCACCTCCAGCTATCCACCAGTAACGCTGTACTGATCTCTACCTGACTCCCAGCTGACGTCACCCTTTTTAACTCTGGCAGTCCATGAGAGTATCTGTCCATTCCACTTGAGTGAGATCAGTGGGATTTGTCTTTCTGTGCATAGATTGCTTAACATGTCTTCTAGATTCATGTGCATTGACACAAAGGACAGGATTTTATCTTCTCATGGCTAAATACATTCGACCACACTGTATTTTCTTTGTCCATTCATCTGCTGATGGACTCATGTATTGGCTGCTGCACATCATGCTGCAGTGAACACAGGCATCTTGTTTCTTTTGTGTATATACCTAGTGGTGGAATTATGGATCACATGGAAGTTCTACATAAACTTTTTTAAGACTCCAAAACCACAGTCAATAAAAGCAAAAACAAATGGAACTACATCAAACGAAAAAGATTCTATGTGTGTAAGTCAAAGACACAGTACACCAAAGTCCTCTGAGTGATGAGACAGCAAGGAAGCCAACAGAGTGAAGGGACAGTCTACTAAGGGGTCATCAGAGTGAAGGGACAGTCTACTAAGGGGACATCAGAGTGAAGGGACAGTCTACCAAGGGGACATCAGAGTGAAGGGACAGTCTACTAAGGGGACATCAGAGTGAAGGGACAGTCTACTAAGGGGACATCAGAGTGAAGGGACAGTCTACTAAGGGGTCATCAGAGTGAAGGGACAGTCTACTAAGGGGACATCAGAGTGAAGGGACAGTCTACTAAGAAGTCAACAGAGTGAAGGGACAGTCTACTAAGGGGTCATCAGAGTGAAGGGACAGTCTACCAAGGGGACATCAGAGTGAAGGGACAGTCTACTAAGGGGACATCAGAGTGAAGGGACAGTCTACTAAGAAGTCAACAGAGTGAAGGGACAGTCTACTAAGAAGTCAACAGAGTGAAGGGACAGTCTACTAAGGGGTCATCAGAGTGAAGGGACAGTCTACTAAGGGGACATCAATGTGAAGGGACAGTCTACTAAGGGGTCATCAGAGTGAAGGGACAGTCTACTAAGGGGACATCAGAGTGAAGGGACAGTCTACCAAGGAAGCTGACAAAGCAAAGGCACAGACACAAACAGAAAAACACATTTACCAAACCCACACGGAACAGAATGCTTCTTCACTGAGGAGCAGACGCGGCCGCTACTCTCCAAGACTCTTATGTCCACTCACAGAATAGCTCAGCTCCTTCCTGGAGCTCGGTCCATGATCTTACACTCCTCAATCTTACACTGCCTGGTCACCCGGTGTTGGCTGGAGGGGGAGGGGAGTGGGGGGGGAGGGGGACAGAGAGATCTCAAGGAGTTATAACCGAAGTGGTGAGGGTTTTGTTCTTTTTCAAACCCCTACCCACAAAAGTAAGTGATGGCGCTCAGTGGATTTCCTGTGCCAGCAAGGGTGACAAGGACATGGAGCCAGTGGATTCTGCCTCTCCTCCCTTCGTTTACCGACAACAGAAGTGAACTGAACCACCTAGTGGTTCTGTTTTGTTTTTGTTTTTTGTTTTTAACTTTCTTTCAAATTCAACTTCCATTGCCATCCTTGGCTGAGCAGCATAATGAAGTCACTTTGTTCTTTGCAGAAAATTCCCAAAGCTGCTTTCGGTATGCAAATGAAGCGGACAGCGGACATTAAGCGGACTGCCCCAATCTTTCACATTGTGAAGAACAACATTGTAGTGTACATCAGGATTCAGTATCACCCAGTTAACAGTCGCCTACTCAGCCTCTCCCGGTTTGTGACCAGATACAGAAACATCGAAAACTACATCCAACAAGTATGACATGGTCTTGAAACAGCTGAGAAACAGAATTAACCACAAGCAGCCATCTAGGTTTCAGCCTATTCTGAGTGTTACGAAAACCAGGACACTGAAAAGTGTGTCTGCAAAGAGCTTGCTGTCTCCTTTCTGCCAATCCCAACAAACAGGATAGCCAGGCTTCAGGCAGGGAGGCCTGGCATCGCCTGGTCCTCCGTGGCTGCACTTCCACTTCCAACTCTAGCCAACCCACACTGGGACACTTCAGGAAAATTCTAGCTGGACAGGGAGAAATGGAGGCATGGAATTCCAGCGATCCTCTAAAGCTCAACCTCCAGGGTAGCTAGAAAGGCTGTGGGAGCTTCAGCTCTGTGCATCTATTTCAGCCCATCACGTAATCGTACAGCCCCAGAAATGGGAAACGGGGGGCAACACATCCAGTTAAGCATGAGCTGGGCTGGTCGGAGCCTCTCGGAACCTGGAGCTTATGATATAAGAAAATGGGTAGCTCGCAAGCAGTCACTTCACAGGTGCGCCGTGTGCCGCTGTCTAGTAAGGTTCTGAGGACACAACATGGAACGAACCTCTGTCTTTGTCATCGGAAGGCCAGAGTCTAGCGCAGGAGGCAAATATTCAGGCTGCCATATACAAGGTATGACATGGCTGGAGCTCTGTGGGAAACCTGATCTCACTCGTGTGTGTGTGTGTGTGTGTGTGTGTGTGTGTGTGTGTGTGTGTGTATTACCATGGACTGAACCCATGGCCTTACACATACTAAGCAAGCCCTCTAACCCTGAGCTACACACACCTCCAGCCCTTCCCTCATTTTTATTTTGAGACAGGATCCTGCCACATTTCCCAAGCTGACCTTAACTTACTATGTGGCCTGAACAGGCCTTGGACTTTCAATCCTCCTGCCTCAGCCTCCTGCATGATTGGGGCTACAGGTGTGCACCAGCCGTTTTCACACTCTAGCACCTGTGGAATAGGGATTATCCCTCAGGACAGCAGCGTATGATCCTTTGGGGTCATATCTAAAACGATGAACATTAACGACCAATGGTATCCTCATGGGGTCTACTGGTCCTGTGTGCTTCCTGGCATCCTGAAGCAGCTGGCCTGGCAGGATGAAGAAATGGTCTTTTGAAGACACAGTTACTGTGACAATTAGGTGTCAACCGCCTGGAGGGCTGGGGCAGGTTCTCCAGAAGGCGGTATACGATGCTTTGAATCAGCATCCCATATGTGGTAGTTTCTCCCACAGACAGGATCCACGGGTCCAGGAATTAAGGAGCAAAGAGGAGTCTGGTTCCACTTACTATCTCCCTTGGAACCCATGAGAAAAACTTTCACTTTCTGCTCCTATAACCTTAGGTTCTCCTGGACTACAAGTTTTGGTTCTAAGCGTAGAAAGCACTCCTGCAAGGACACACAACGAACATTCCACTGGACTGGAAGCTCAGACCTCCCCTGGCCACTCTGGCCTTCTGCTGCCCTTAAACCAACAGGCTAAGAAAGGAGGAAGAGTGTTAGGAGGGGTGGTTGATCCAGATTACCAAGGGGAAACTGGATTGCTTTTTCCCAGTGGAGGAAGACAGATTACGTCTGGAGTGCAGGAGATCCTCTAGGGTGTCTCTTCGTGCTACCGTGCCCTGTGATTAAGGTCAATGGGAAATTAGATAACCAAATCCAGGCAGGATGACAAAGGGCACAGACCCATCAGGAATGAAGGTGTGGGTCACTGCTCCAGGAAAAGAGCCAAGACCTGCTGAGGTGCTGGAGGAGAGTGTGGGAAATACAGAACAGGTAGTAAAGAAAGGCAGGTATAAACACCAGCTAAGGTCACATGACCACTTGCAGAAAAGAGGATTATAACGGACATGAGCGTTTCCATCACATTTTGTTAAGAATGTGTTTAGGCAGATATTTTTGTTTTCTTTCCTCAAATCCTTTATCATGTAATGTAACATCAATTAAGAGAATATCAGTAGCTATTATATTTAAGTTTTGAGATACTAAAAGAATGTCCCTAGAGGGATATTGCTACCTAATCTAAAATTTACAATGCATTTGTGGTTTGTATGTGGGATAGTTATATCATTTTAGTCATAATTATGACCTGGTTATTGTTTTCATTTGGAAATTAAGCATGACATAAGGAAATGTGATTATGTGTCAAGTTGAAAAGGGTGGATTTGTGATGGCTATTTTTGGTTGTCAACTTGACTACATCTGGAATTAACTAAAACCCAAGTGGTTACACACATCTGTGAGGAATTTTTTTCTTTTTTCTTTTGATTTTTTTTTCGAGACAGGGTTTCTCTGTGTAGCTTTGGTGCCTGTCCTGGATCTCACTCTGTAGACCAGGCTGGCCTCGAACTCACAGAAATCCACCTGGCTCTGCCTCCCCAGTACTGGGATTAAAGGTGTGCGCCACCACGCTCAGCTGAGGGATTTTTTTCATAATTAAATCTTTTGAAATGGAAAGACCCACCTTTAATGCGGATCTTTTGAGGTGGGAAGACCCAGCTTTAATCCAGATCTTTTGAGATGGGAAGATCCACCTTTAACCTGAGCAGCCGATATAAAGGACATGGAAAAGGGAAGCTTTTGCTCTCCGCCTGCTGACCCTTGCTCTCGCTAGCGAGATCATTCTTTCACGGGTGTTAGAGTTCCTTGGGATTCTTTTGGGATTCCAGAGGATACTGAAGACCAGCTGAGACATCCAGCCCCATGGACTGGACAGCTACTGGATTCTTGGACTTTCCGTAGGTAGACAGCCATTGTTGGACTAGCTGGACCACAGCCTGTAAGCCACTCTTATAAATTAATCCCACAGACAGACAGACAGACAGACGGTAGATGATAGACAAGATAGGTAGATGGACAGAGAGAGAGATTCTATCAGCTCTGTTCCTCTAGACAACCCTGACTATTTCTGGGCTCTCACTAGATTCTCAGTACACTGTCATGAAAGTGATCTCCAATCCTCCTAACTTACCATGGAGGAACCTGAGGTTACAGAAGCTATGGAACCTGGACAGTTTCCCACATGAACCAAGGAGGTCAGCAGAGGCTCACTGAGCCATGGTGCCACACCACCTGAGAGCAAGTGTTCTCCCACAGCCTAACGCGTGCAGCCTGCCAACTGTGCAGAGTGGCGGCAGCCCATCCCACTACAGAAGGAGAGAGAGAGAGGGCTTCACCAGGGTCACAGCCGGACAGAGCCGGGAAAGGACAGCAGGAATTCACACGGGGGTGGGGTTCCCGGCAAACACAAAGGAGGAGCAGAGTGTGGAACAGAAGGGGGTGTGTGTACAACTACAAATGGTTCTTTATGGCTGGGCTGGGCTGGCAGCAGCTGAGAAGCCAGCGCTATGAACTCAGAGTGGACGGACAGGCAGGCTGGGTGGCCACAGAGACACTGCTAAGCTGCCAGTCTCGAGTTTGAGGCAAAAGAGAGCAGTGCTCAGACAGACATCTAGAAAGATCGCTTGGGGCAGCAGGGCACAGGCCAGGGCAGGGCTGGGGGCCAGCAGGCACAAGAACAAAAGAGGAGACCACGGTGGCCCAAGGTGTCAGCGGGGACAGGATAACAGCAAACACTCACTACCATTTTCTGGGGCTGTACCACATGCTGGGCACTCTCTCAATGCTTTAGAAATGCCCAGTGCCCAAAACAACCCGAGAAGAAAGCGTTGCCAAGGCAGTTCTGGGATGGGGGTGGTGGGGGGGTGGGGGGTTATTCTTGTTTCCCAGCTTGACTCTTGGATGAGAACAAGGTAGAAGAGATTCGAAAGCAAAGGTGAGATCACGTGGAGCTGATGCCCTGAGCTGTGTTGTTAAGAATGACACAAGACAGGAGAAGGTCCTCGACCCAGGGAAGACCCCAAAACCAGACTCCCACCAGAGCCCACGGTCCGCGGTTACGATTCCTTTCTACTACTTCCTTCTGGCCCTCATCCTTATTCCCCAAGAATTATCTGTACTTTTACCCTAATCTATCTATCTCTCTCTCTCTCTCTCTCTCTCTCTGTGTGTGTGTGTGTGTGTGTGTGTGTGTGTGTGTGTGTACACAAGTTCATGTGAATAGAGGATGTCAAAATTAAAAACTACAGAAACCAGAGGCTGGTTTTAAAACAATTACGTGAACCACCTAACATTTAAAAAAAAAAAAAAAAAAAAAAAGAACAGAGAGAGAAAACCTAAGAAACAAAAAATAACATACTTCTGTCTTAGTACAGTGTAGTTTCTCAATCAATCATACATCATCCCTCCTCCGGTCTACCAAGGAAAACTGGAATCCTTGAACCACCTAAGCCTGTAAGGGAGTAACTCAGTCACAGTAATTCTGCAGAACTGACATCCTGTGCTTTAAGATCTAAGTGGCTACAAAACAAAACAAACAACAACAACAGAAAAAAACCACATGTGACTCAAACCTGTTTCTACACATTTTAAGACGTCTCAGAGAGCAGTAAAGTGGGTGGGGCTGTGTATTCTCCAGTATGGAAGCTCCTAACCTTTAGCATTACAAAAGGAAACCATGCCCAGAATATGCACAGGAGACGGGATTACAAAGAACTCAGAAAGGCAAAAGAGCCAGTTCTAGCTGGGACTTGCATTGTCTCCATCCTCTGGGAGGAACTGCTCCAACTGGGCTGCATCTTAGGCCAGTTTCAAGGTCAGAAAAAGAAAAGCCATCACATCTCCTTCTGAGGCCTTTACTACAATCAAATAACGGCTGGGTTTTTATTGTGGAAAATAGATGCTCGCCCTTCTAATAACCTTTCACCTAAATGCCAGGCAGGTTTCTAAGTCATTCAATATTTCCTGTTATCCTTTGCTTTCTTTCCATAAGCACTCAAATATGGAGTGTGGAATAAGCTAGCAATAACAATATTTTTTTAAAAAAAATCACTATTTTTTTCCTACACAGATTTGGTTTTTTTATTTTATTTTATTTTATTTATTTATTTTTGGATTTTCAAGAAAGAGTGTCTTTGTGTAGCTTTGGTGCCTGTCCTGGAACTCAGCTCTGTAGACCAGACTGGCCTCAAATTCACAAAGATCCACCTGGCTCTGCCTCCCGAGTGCTGGGATTTAAGGCGTGCACCGCTACCACCACCACCACCCGGCCAGATTTGTTTTAAAATTATATTTTTGGTATACTAACTTACAGTTGGAATTTTCTTTGGTCCACCAACCAACTCCCAAATAAAGACACAGAGACTTATTATTAATTATGAATTCTCAGTCTCAGCTTAGGCCTGTCCCACTAGCTCTTATAACTTAATTTAACCTGTTTTTATTCACCTACATTTTGCCTCAGGACTTTTTAACCTTTCTTTCATTCTGTATGTCCTACTTTCCTGCCTCCTCGATGTCTGTCTGTCTGGCCCCTGGAGTCTCCTTTTCTTTCTTCCTCCAGCCTAAATTCCTCCTCCTCCTCACTCTCCCTGTCTAGAAGTTCGCCTATACCTCCTCCCTTGCTATTGGCCATTCAGCTTTTTATTAGACCCATCAAGTGCCTTAGGTAGGCAAGATAAAACAGCAAGCTACCTTTACATAATTAAACAAATATTCTGCAACAAAAACAAATGCAACACATCTTTACATAGTTAAACAAATATTCTGCAACAAAAACAAATGCAACACATCTTTGCACAGTTAAACACTTATTCCGCAACACTAACTTTAATGTGCTACTTTAAAGTCTGTATTTATTGTAATTTTAATAATCAAGGCAAAGCACTTTTT
This sequence comes from Peromyscus maniculatus bairdii, assembly GCF_049852395.1. Classification (NCBI taxonomy): domain Eukaryota; kingdom Metazoa; phylum Chordata; class Mammalia; order Rodentia; family Cricetidae; genus Peromyscus; species Peromyscus maniculatus. Next base: position 32,762,699 of record NC_134873.1, on the reverse strand, counting down.
TAAAAAGCAGGGAGTCCACAACTGGAGATCACTGCTAGTCAAGCATTTAGTTAAAGCTTAAACCTTTTTTGGAAAATCCCTAGATGCTATGTTCCCATGAATTTGATAACAACAACAACAACAAAAAAGTCACAGTACAGTATCTCAATGGCATCTGCTATTCTTTCAAAAGATGTACCTGGAAGTTTATGCTAACTGGTAAGTAAATGAAAAAATCTTTTTGTTTAAATAAAAAAAAATTCTTTAAAAGACTCCAGTAAACAAAATAACAACTCCAAGGAACATGGATGACTTTCACAGCTGTGCATGGTGTAAGAACATGATGTTAGAATCCAGCTGTCACAACATCTGTAGCACAGCCCTCTCAAATCTGACAGGCACCCACTGAGACACACCTGTGAACCTCTAGCTAAGGGACTTCCAGGTGCTAGGATTCCCCATCTGGGGAAGTGAGTTGACATTCATTGGAGGCCACACATCCAGCTCTCCACACCATTCCCTGACTCCCGACCAAGAGCCTGGCTGCAGGCTTAGGCTGTGCCACGTGGGTTCTTCAGAACGCCTGATACACTGTCTCTGGTTTTCCTCAGAGCCCCTCCATGCTGTGGTCTACCTGTGCGTCTGCTCGTGACATTAATACTCTTCTAGTAAATTCACACCCTCAGCATGCTGCCTCAGTGTCCCTCTTTAGCCCCAACTCTGAGACCTCTCACACAGGCGATTCCTTGTCCTGTGACCTTGTTCAAGTGACTCCAGCTGAGGAGACCTCCGCTCCTCCCCTGTATCACAGTACTATCCCAACAAGAAAACAGATATTTAAAAATCAACAAAGCCCTCAATAGAGTACCTTAGCATAAATTCAAAGTCACAATCCAGAGGCTCTTCCTGTTCAATCCATTCCCTGGGGTGACTAGAAAAGCTGCACCTGTCAGGTACAGACAAGATGCACCACACCACAGAGGGTTTGAGTCTTCTAGCGGCCTCAGCTCCCCAAAAACAATTGCAGTTCTGACCTAAAACTCCAAAGAAGATAATAACCCGGCATCCATGCTTATTTCCCCTGGAAAACTCCAACACAGACTCCAGCTGTCTTAGGGTCACTATTGCTATGATGAAACACTATGTCCAAAAGCAACTTGAGGAGCAAGGAGTTTATTTGGCTTACAGTTCCCTACGCTGCTCATCATCAAAAGAAGTCAGGACAGGAACTCATACAGGGCAGGATCCCAGAGTCAGGAGCGGATGCAGAGGCCATGGAGGGGTGCTGCTTACTGGCCTGCTCCCATGGCTTGCTCAGCCTGCTTTCTTACAGAACCCAGGACCACCAGCCCAGGGACGGCACCACCCACAATGTCCTGAGTCCTCCCCCATCAATCACTAATTAAGAAAATGCCCTCCAGGCTTGCCTACAGCCCAACCTTATGGAGGCATTTTCTCAACCGGGGTCCCCTCCTCTCTGATGACTCTAGCCTGTGTCAAGTGGACAGTAAATCAGCCAGCACACTTGTCCCCTTGTCAACTTGACACAAAACACTTTTCTCCGTTGAGGCTCCCTCCTCTCAATGACTATAGCTTGTGTGAAGCTGGCATGAAACATCAGTCATATGCAAACTGTACGGCACCAAAACAAATAACAGGATTTATTGTCAACATCCATTATGATGCTTACATAAGCTCTCTCTCTCTTTTTTTTTTCTTTTGCAATATCCAGACAAGGATTAGAATCTTGGTGGGAAAAATACTGTTAGTTTCTGGATCTATCCAAAGCCCCAAAATGAATTCTTGTACTCCACTAACAAGTGATATTAGTTGCTAGAACCACCTCATTTTTTTTTTTTTTTTTTTTTTTTTTTTTTTTTTTTTGGTTTTTCGAGACAGGGTTTCTCTGTGTAGCTTTGCGCCTGTCCTGGATCTCACTCGGTAGCCCAGGCTGGCCTCGAACTCAAAGAGATCCGCCTGGCTCTGCCTCCCGAGTGCTGGGATTAAAGGCGTGCGCCACCACTGCCCGGCAAACCACCTCATTTTTAAGTAATATATGATTAGTATTTTCAAGATCAGAAAGGTACCTTGGTGGAATGGGTAAGCCACACCCGCATGAGTGCTGTCGCTAGAGGGTGGCAGTGCCCACGCTTGGCACAATGCCTGAGGTACAGCAACTGGGCACCGTGACCTGTGATGAGGGGGGGTAACAAGAGCCAACTGGAAAAGCACCTGTCATCTAACTGACACCAACCTCAGTGTCCTGACTGAAGCGCACTTAGACAGCACCAGAGACCCCCAAGAGCCGCACTTTCTGCAGAAGACGCCCCACGGGGGAGCACTAAGGAAAACAGAAGCAAGGTCCACTTCCCTTCCCGCCACGTTATTGTCTCTCACAGGATCCCAGGATTACCCTGGGAGAAGTTAATGTTTCCCCCACAGAGCTGCTGCTGAGCCACTAACCACTGCTAATTAGCCTCATGGGGACACATTTTCAAATGGCTTGAGGCTTCTGCCGACCAGATGGCAGCGCCAGGATCACCACTCACTGAAAGTGCAGTTGTTAGTGTAATTCAGATAACATTCTTTATCTAGGAACCCACGCTGCTGCCAGTCTCGATAGCAACGGCAGACGGCTGGTCCAAGCGGACCCCAGGACTCCCCGCCCTGGCGATACCGGCCCTATCAGCTAAAACCGCCTCTCTCCCCCAACACCACCCCTCCCTGCCACCGCCTTGAACCCACTGTTCTGTGAGGAACCCAAGAGGAAAAGGTTAAGCAAGCAGCTAGGCAGAGAACCCCTCACTCCGCGGCAAGCACCTGACCCCGCCAAGAAAGGCACTTGGGGCCACGAGCAGGAGGAACCATGATCCCCGAGACACCTCATAGGCCCACACCAGGAACCAGTACCCAACCCAACCCAGACAAAAACACATTCAAAACCAAGAGCTCGAAAAGTCCACTCCAGAGAACAGAATGTAACAGATCATTTCCCTTTAATGAGCTTTCTTATCTATATGCTCAAGCACAAGAAAAAAATGTAAACTATTCTCCGCACGAGTGGATCCTCTGGGGAAAGCCGAAGTGAACGGTAGCTCCTGGCGGTAAAAATGACAGACGACTACTCAGGGGAGGCTCTGCCATGACATCAGTGGACAGAGAAAGACCCAGCGAGACGCTGTCACTGCGGGTGCTCTCGGAAAGCATTTCATCTACAAGTTGAAATGTCTCTTCCTGGCGCTCACATCCTTTATTCCAACTGCCATTCTCTCGGCTCCTGGGGACTCTACAGGACACAGTGTGGTAGTTTACATATAATTAGTCCCCCTACTATTAGGAGGTGTGGCCTTGTTAGACGAAGTGTGTGTGTGGGGCGGGTGGCTTTAAGGTTTCCTATGCTCAGGACACTGCCCAATGTGTCACTGGATTTCCTTCTGCCTGCACGAGGTAAGACTCTCAGCTGCTTCTCCAGCACCATGTCTGCCTGCCTGCCTGCCACCATGCTCCCCACCATGATGATGATGGACTGAACCTCTGAAACTGTAAACCACCTCAATGAAATGTTTTCCTTGTAAGAGTTGCCGTGGTCATGGCGTCTCATCACCGTGATAAAAACCCAAACTCAGACAGCTGGTCCACACTGGTGGGTATCTCAGTCTCATGACAGGACGTTTAAAACCCCCGTTATGAAGCCAAAATGATTCGAATCCAAAACATCCCCCACAGGTTCACATCTTGAACAGTTATTCACTCTCTAGGTGTTGGCATTGTTTGAGAGGCTGTGGAATCTTTAGGGGACGGAAGTGGGTCACAAAGGGCAGGACTCTGAGGTCACAGCTCTGCTTCTGGGCTCAGTCCCCCCAGCATCCTGCCCGCTTTGCTGTGAATGCTGTCTGTCATAGGCTCCCCCCTCCAGGACCTACCTCATCTAAAGCCCTCTGCACCTGTGAGCCCAAACCAACCCTCCCGTAAGCTGCTTCTGTAAGATAGTGAGGTCGGCGTAACGCAACAGTAGCAACCACGGACCTCCTTCTCAGAGATCTTGAAGGTATCCACACAGCGTGGACACGTGGTAGATTGCGCTGTGAATGCTCACAGTTTTCACATTTTAATCTCTGGGTCACTGGTTTTGCTGACGATCACTTGCCAACTTACAAGGAAAGTATTTTAGCTTAACTTCTCAAGACCAACACCCTTTCCACATTCCCATTTCAGTCTACATTTCTGCAATTTATAGTAAGATAATGGCCATTCTCTTGTATTGTGTTGCAAAATTTTTGAGACTGTCTTTCTGGAACTTAAAATTCCCCACAATTTTTTTTTTTTTTAAGTAGTACAAGGGCACTCTGGTTCCCACACCATTCACAAAAGCTTATTTATTTAGCACATTAGAGAAGCACATTGGGATACATGGGACCCACCCACGCTGTGCTTCCTTCGGGAGGGAAAAATGCCTTCCCGAGCTCACAGGGGTGTGGGAAGCCCTGATCTCTTCCTTCCCTCCTCCATGACCCAGGTGAAAAGGCTCCCAACGCCCCTCTCCTTGCCCCCAGCCCCTCCCTCCCGGGGAAAGAGGAAACTGTGCAGCCCAGCAGCAGCTGCTCCAAGTGTACAATCAAGGAGGCAGGTTCTGCTCTGGGAGGGAGGGTGGCAGAGGCCGGGCAGAGGGCGGGCAGAAGCTATGGCAAGAATCCTGCAGGGCAGGGCTGACATGTGGCCCAGAGACTGCAGCAGGCGGAAGCAGAGGCTGGACAGCACGTCTAGGAAGTTACATGGACAGGCCTTGCTATCAGGCAGAAGTCCACCATCTCCTCATTCATTCATGCATTCGTTCATTCAGTGGTCACTTACTGAGAACATACCATCTCCCAGATTTTCCTCGTTAAACGACTTGGCTGAATCTAGCCCGTTACTGCCTTTGTAAGCGGTTTTACTGGAGCTCAGCCACATTCCCATGGCTTCTGCATCCTAAGAACGGAGTGTATGACAGTTGTGACGAAGGCTATGAGACCTGCGAACCATGATGTTCACTATCTGCTCCATCATAAAGACAGTTTGCCAAACCCTGCTTTGGAAAACGCTGGATGAATCCAGCAGAAGTCGAGTTCTCCCTATATTAATCAGGAGAATTAATAACCTAATATATATAGTGCTCTGAACCGTTAGCGTCCCTCAAGACCCCATGTTGACACCTAATCTCCACGTGAGAATATCTAGGAGTGAGGCTTTGGGGTGATTAGGTCCTGAGGGCTGGAGCCTCACACACCGGTTTAGAGGAGACCTCACAGAAACCAAGAGCCTGAACCAATGCACCTTTGACCTCAAGGTCACAGACAGAAGAGGGCTGAACATGAACCAGGAAGCAGTTCTTATCAGACACACCAAGTCTGATGGCACCGGATCTTAGGCTGTCCAACCTCCAGAATCTCAAGAACTAAGTTTGTCTGTTGTTTTATCAGTCGTCAGTTTATGGCATTTTGTCTTAGCAGCCCAAAGCAACCGGTAAGACACACTGGCTGGTCTGTTTTTAAATACTCTTCTGGGTGCCTGTCACCGGACCCCTCCCCCATTTCTAAACACTTCTTAGTGCCCATCACCTAACCCCTCTCCCCAATTTCAAAGCCTACATGAAAATACCAACTAGGAAAAAGACAATTCCAGAATAAATTGTTTCGTTTTGTTTTTTTAGATTTCTTCATGTTATATGTACGAATTGTTTTGCCTGCATGTATGTCTGTGCATCACATGCATGTCTGTGCTGAAGGTCAGAAGAGGACATGAGATCCCCGGGAACTGGGGTTATAAGTGGTTATGAGCCAACATGTAGGTGCTGGGAATGGAACCAGGTTCTCTGCAAAAGCAATTGCTCTGTTTGTTTGTTTTTTGTTTTGTTTTGTTTTATTTTTGAAACAGTCTCTCTATGTAGCCTTGACTGTCTGGAACTTACTACAAAGACCAATTCTGCCTGCCTCTGCCTCCCGAGTGCTGACACACCCAGCTAGAACAAGTACTGATGATTTCTGATCCATCTCTCTAGCCCCTAGATTAAGGGCTAATAATAAATTATCTAGCTATGGATCTGAATGACAGAACACATATGAGTGTTTTTAAAGGGGGAGGGAGCTACAGAAATCAAGTTTATAGTACACTGAAATATTTTAACTAACACATGGTAATGTTACAGAAAGTGGAACAATCATAGAATGAATACCTCATAAAAATCACAAGACTGTTAAGCACTCCAAGTACAAATCTTTCATTGTTAAGGATTTAAACTCTTGCTCTCCAAAGAAATACATATACCATGTAAAACTACACTGGAAAGAAGGAATATATATGTTAACAAGAAGAGCGCAAGGAAGAAAAGGTACAGTCGTGTGTGTGTGTGTGTGTGTGTGTGTGTGTGTGTGTGTGTGTGAACTGAAACAGATGCAAACTGAAAAGGAGACCAAAACACACATTTTCCCCCAATTATTTATCCACCTACTATTTGTTTCTAACCCCAGTGATTAAAAGGCCTCCCCCTAACTCCATCGGTGGTGTCAGAACCCAACACCACATTCGAGTGCCTGTAGGAGCACACAGCAGCAGCACTTCCTCCCCGGAAATACTGAGGGGGCGCACTATTCATCCCACAAAGCCACACGTGATCACAGCAGCGCCATCCAGCACCGTCTGCAACCATAGAAATGATCTCTATTCGCAACGGTCAAAATCACCACTGAACATGCCAGGTATGTGGCTCGCGAGCACCTGAAATAAAGCTCCTACAACTCAAGTACCGGATTTTATTATTACAGTTACTTGTTGAGAACTCCACAGATGAGTCCCGAGTCTGCATCATTTCTCTCCTCCCCCTCAAGTTTACGATCTCTTCTTCCATAATTATTAGTTACACACACACATACATAGACCTACCTACCCACTTGACTAAGTTCATTTAGTGCTGCTCTTATGTACGTGTGTTTAGGGGTGACCTCTTGAGATTGGATTAATGTTTATTATTTTATTATTATTATTTGAGTGTTTTGGTGTTTCTGGTTTACTAGACTGTTTTGTTTTGATTTGTTTTGCTTTGCTTTGTTTTGTTTTTAATGACAGTCTTATGTAATCCAAGATGACCTCAAACTCAAAAGCCTCCTGCCTCAGCCTGAGTGCTGGGATTAAAGATGTATCCCACACTGGGCTTAAAAAAACGCATTTTAAATTTTTATGAATTTAAATTAGCAGAGCTAGAGCCAGGTATGCTGGGACACACCTTTAATCCCAACACTTAGGAGGCAAAGGTAGGTGGGTCTCCAAGTTTGAGGCCAGCCTGGTCTACAAAGCAAGTTCCAGGACAGCCAGGGCTACAAAGAAAAACCCTGTCTCAAAAAACTAATAAACAAACAAACAAGCTTGCAGAGCTGCATGCGGTCGGCAGCTACTGTCCTGTACAGTGCAAGTCTAAAGTGGACGTTGACTCCACAGGCCACTCCTGCCTTTCATGAAAGGCGTAATTTTTTTTTTCAAGATATAAACTTTCGTTCCAATACAAAAGCTTATCACGCTTGCTTTAGGTGGCAACAGCCAAGTCCTCTGTTTCCTGCAATTTCATCTGCTTTTCTTGATTATCCAGGTCGGAAACCCAACTCTTTTTATGAAATATCACCCTGAATGTGTAGTCTGTACATGGCCTTGTGAATGGGGCTGGAGGGGCTGGAGACATGGTTCTTGTAGAGGATCTGGGTTGGTTCCCAGCATCTACATGGCTGTACCTCCAGTTCTACAGGACCCAACACCTTCCTCTGGACTCTGTGGCATTGCACATATGTGGTACACATGCAGACAAGTAGGCACTCGTACATACATATAAATAAAAAAAAAATTGAAAACAGGGTTGTCATGATACAAAGACTATTTCACCCAAAACGTTATCAAAATATTCTTCTCCCTCTTATCAAAATTAAAACCAAACATCTACTTTTAAGTGTTAGTTCACAGAAGAGAAAAGCCAGCATGGGCTGTGTGTAAGGTAATGAAGACCACATCTGGGAAGGTCAATCTTGTCAATTTGATCGAATTGAGGGACTCTTAGGAGATCCACAGAGCACACTTCTAGGTATGTCCGTCAGGGCATTTCCAAACACTGGCTCGTGGGACAGCAAATCAGAAGGGACCTGCCCTAAATGAGGGCGGCACCATCCAACAGGCTTGCCATACTTGCCAACAGAAAACTGTAGGGGAAGCCAGCTAAGGAGACTCGAGCTCAGATCTTCCTGCGTGAGTGGTCTGTTGCCCCCGCCATGAATTGGCAGGCATCACGCTCCAGCCTGTCAGTGTGACTCACACCTCTGGCTCTTCAGGAGGCCGCCAGGCCGTTAGCCTCAGGCTGGAGCCCCATGACGGGCACCTCGGTTCTGAGGCCCTCCCTCTACTAGAACTGAGCACCTACTGCGTTCCCTGGCTCTTCAGTGTGCAGACGGCCACTGAGGGACAGTCCAGCCTCAGACTGTGTGAACCACTCTAATAAATCCTTCTGGATACGAGGGAGACACCGTAACTTCCGTTCCGGAGAAGCCTGACTGATCAATAAACAGCATGTGACGACAGAGGGATGGCCAGTCATCCAAACACGGAAGACACGAGATAAAACTGAGTTAGGAAAGTGCCAGTCAAGCGCTAAGGGTCTGGTTTCGTATGCACGACCCCTGTAGCCATGTGTTCCAGGAATTCAGAAACCCAACACGTACACCACGTCACACGTCACTATTACAGAGTCACCAGGAGAAGGGTCTGCAGGCAGGCTCTGTCCTGGGTCTTCCATCGAGCACCTGTGACGTAAGGCTGCTCCCAAATGTCCGTTTCCAGCCTAGCGACCTACCTCCCCCTGCCTACCTAGCTACCCAACTCTGGCTGGGCATCTCACAGTTGCTTAAGTCACTATTCACTGACTCGGGAAATACTCACTGCACACCAAACACTGTTTCAGGGGGCTGGTTACCTCTCAGTATGGTCCCCACTTTCAGGGTCCCCACCTTGAGAAACTGCTTCCAACTCTTCTGTGTGCAAACCAGGAACAGGGACCTTGTTTCCTTCCCAGAGTTCTCATTAATTACTCAGTCCTAAACTTACCTTCTAAATCTCCATCTGGTCACGTTAGTTCTGCTCTCTACTGCTAATCCCCTGGAGACTAAGAAGCTGGTAAACGGGCAATCCTGCCTTCAAGCGTGTATCTGGAAACACCGATTTTTGTCACAAGCCAGGGTTCTCCTGGTGTCTAAGGGGGAGGAGCCAGGGGTGGGGCTGAACATGCCACAGTGCCAGTCCTTCGTGTCAAAGACTCACTCATCCTTAGATGTCAGTGGTGAGCTCTAGAACTGACTTGCGTAGACAGGAGAGGGATGCACACCAAGATCTTATACTGTGCCGCTTCCTAAGAAATCACCCTGCTTCAGGAGCACTGCGGTGTAATAAATAGGACTATTGTCGTTTTTGATCAGACTCTACTCAAGGGAAAGGTGTTTTTCTGTGTGCACACGGTCAATACTCACTGATGCATGCTCTCCACGCCAGCTATGATCATGATGCAGTAGGAAATCCCACTTTGTACGAGGAAGTGTAAGGCATACCTATAAAAAGTGAAAATGTGTTAGAAGCGACCACAACCATCAAGTTCAAATAATACAGGTAGAAAAGTACTTAAGGTAACCTAGAACATCCTCATACAAAACAAAAAAAAAAAAAAAAAAAAATGACTAAACCTTCCCAAGCCCGCATGATGTTCTGCAAACCCTGGGGACAGGGAGCCCAAGCTTCAGACCAACGGAGCTGGATAAATAAAACCAACCTTTACAAGCCCAGCTCAAGGCCCCAGCACTCCACATAACCTAGCAACGGGAAAGCAGTGTGGGGCCCTGTGGACCGAGGATGGCCACCTTCTTCGTAAGACAAGGAACAGAAATTTTAAAAGGAGTAATAAACATGGATTTCAGAAAAGTCCTGGCAGAATGCCTGCGATCTCCCCAAACTTCTCCAACAGCAGCTTTCTACTTTGTGCTTACTTTTTCAACAGTGTCATTCACAAAACAAGTTACCAAAAACACCCAAATCTATCCTCAAAGCACAGTGGTGAAGTCAGATGAACTTCCTTCTAAAAAGGCAATAACTTGCTATGATATAATTGCTGGTTGGCACGACAGTTCTTTCTAGTACCCCAATGCAGAAATCACCATTTAATGACTAGAGTAATGTATCTATTCACTTCACAGATTTCAGGCCAAATATGATTTGGACCTCTGGGACTCAACTCAGCCCAAACCATCCCTGAGATCATACCTCACACATGTGCATGTGCACATACACACACTTGGCCTCTTTCAACTCCCCTTTCTGACGGCATGATTTATAGTAAACTTTTGCAGCTATATACAAATTATTAAGCTCTTAGTATACAATTAAAATTACTTTTTAGCTTCATCACAGACTATCAGATAATATGAATGTGGAAAAACTGCTTACACATTTTTCTATAGACTTATTACAAATAAGGAGTAGGTTCCAGGTCTGTTCCAGACTAGAGCAGACTGCAGCTCTACACACACACACACACACACACACACACACACACACACACACAGAGGTATACATACACACACCACATACACACATCCAGAAACCAATGACCTGGAATGCTGCTATAATCAGAAGGCTATGAGGAGACAGGAAAACATACGCAAATATAAATGAAAACAGAATGAAACTTTAAAGTAATTGATGGAAATGTCATCCACCTATTTATTGTCAACACCAACAGTTCACTAACAGACCTTTAGGCACGTTGTTGGGAACTGCTAGGTACCTCTAAGGACTTTTAATACTTAAAAGTATCTTCAACAAGGTGGAGGAGCATGTCTGACTGAGGGTGACTGAGGAAAGTGTTTCCTTTTCCAGGTCAGTTTCCTTGTTGACTTTGAAGTCAACAGTAAAACACCTCAAACACTGCCAGCCCTCGCGGCTTGACAGCCTTCAGGCTCCCACCCCCGGCATGCTCAGACGCCTTTTGGGTGTGAGGTAACAGCCTGCCACGCTAGTCTCTGCTGCTGGGGTAAATCAAGCTTCAAACACTGACCCGCTCTAGACTCATCTGTTTTGTGAACTCCGCAATTAGCAGCAGGTTCCTCCTCTACTCAGTTAGACATCCCTTCCACTGCCCCTCACTGAGTACCTCACATGGCATCATTAGTATCATGCACACAGGAAGCACACTCTAGCCACTTCAGGTGTTCGGGATTACGAGGTAACACATGGAAAGTCTAGAGAGAGGTGCAGGACTGTTGCAGAATTTTTTTTTTGTTTTGTTTTTGTTTTTGTTTTTCGAGACAGGGTTTCTCTGTGTAGCTTTGCGCCTTTCCTGGAACTCACTTGGTAGCCCAGGCTGGCCTCGAACTCACAGAGATCCACCTGCCTCTGCCTTCCGAGTGCTGGGATTAAAGGCATGCGCCACCACCACCCAGCGCAGAATATTATTTTAAGATGTGTTACATTCGCTTATGCTGTGGAACATTTGTTTAATGATGTAAAGATGTGTTGCATTCTTTTACGTTGCATTTGTTTAACTCTGTGAAGCTGTGTTATTGTGCCTGCCTAAAACACCTGATTGGTCTAATAAAGAACTGATTGGTCAATAGTGAGGCAGGAGAAAGGATAGGCAGAGCTGGCAGGCAGAGAGAATAAATAGGAGAAATCTGGGAGGAAAAGATCAAGGATTGAAAAAAAGGAGGAGAGGAGGATGCAAGGGGCCAGCCACTCAGCTACACAGCCAGCCACGGGGCAAGAAGTAAAGAAAGGTATACAGAATAGAGAAAGTTAAAAGCCCAGAGACAAAAGGTATAATTTTAAGAAAAGCTGGTATAATTAGGAAAAGCTGATTAGAAATAAGCCAAGCTAAGGCCGGGCATTCATAAGTCGTAATAAGACTCCGTGTGATTTATCTGGGAGCTGGGTGGCGGGCCCCCAAAAGAGCAAAGAGTTAAAACAAACAACAACACAGGAGTAAGAAAGAGGCTAATTCAGTACTATATGAAAAGGGTGACAAAGAGATTGGATAGACGGAGAGATGCCCGCCCTTGACCAACTGGATAATGGTGGTTCAGTCTGAGCATCTCTAATCCACAAATCCACTCAAAAACTTCCCATTCTGGAGTGTCACAGAATCAACCAGTCAAGTCTACACAAACAATCCAAAGTCAGACACTTCTAATCCCAAGACTTTAGACCAGAGACACTCCCCCTGGAACCAACGGACGACTGAGTCTGAGCCCAGCCCTGCTCACGCTAACAAGCACTGTTTGTGCTCCTCCCCTGGACAGTTTCTACTGCGTTTGTCTGTTGTTGCTGTTGTGGGTACACAAGTGTGTGCATGTGCACGTCTATGTCCCTTTGGAAGTGCTGCTGCTGCTGTGTGTGTGTGTGTCCATGTGCTCGCCCACATTCCTCTGGAAGTGTTGTGTGTGTGTGTCCATGTGCACGCCCACATTCCTCTGGAAGTGTTGTGTGTGTGTGTCCATGTGCACGCCCACATTCCTCTGGAAGTGTTGTTGTGTGTGTGTGTGTGTGTGTCCATGTGCAGCCCACATTCCTCTGGAAGTGTTGTGTGTGTGTGTCCATGTGCACGCCCACATTCCTCTGGAAGTGTTGTTGTGTGTGTGTGTGTGTGTCCATGTGCACGCCCACATTCCTCTGGAAGTGTTGTTGTGTGTGTGTGTGTGTCCATGTGCACGCCCACATTCCTCTGGAAGTGTTGTTGTGTGTGTGTGTGTCCATGTGCACACCCACATTCCTCTGGAAGTGCTGGTGTGTGTGTGTGTGTGTGTGTGTGTGTGTGTGTGTGTGTCCATGTGCACGCCCACATTCCTCTGGAAGTGCTGCTGTGTGTGTGTGTGTGTGTGTGTGTGTCCCCGTCCGTCCATGTGCACGCCCACATCCCTCTGGCAGTCAGAGGACCACAGGCAGGATTCATTTCTGTCCTTACACCACTGGGTCCTAGAGATCAAACTCAGGTCACCAGGCTTGGCCGCAAGCACCAAAGATATCTGAATGAATAATAATTGTTATAAGGAGCTGCAGGCGCTAAAAAGGGGGGAGGGGCAAACAGTAGTAGGTGAAGTGAGCAATTATATTTACAGAGCAAATATGCCCTCCAAAGGGAAGTGGTAAAAATCAGTGATAGGATTGCCTGAGGGGAAAAAAGAAAAAAAAAGCACCAACAAATGCAAAGCTAAAGAATAAACAATACTTACCATTAACTAATTCCAACTAACAACTAGAATTTCAACTAAGAAGAGGAGGAGGAGGAGGAGGAGGAGGAGGAGGAGGAGGAGGAGGAGGAAGAACCCACTGAAGTAACTAAGTCTCTTGCTACCTTATGTAACTTGAAACTCAAGACAGTGTAACCTTGAGCTAAAGCCTGTGAACTGGAAGCTGTGTTCTAAGTATCATGAAGATTTAACTCCGGGAAACACCTCGGCCAAGGACAGCCCAGCAGAGACTCGCTCACTCTTCCCCACCTCCCCCTCCCTGCCCAGTGCACCCCCTGCTTCTCCACAGAGCACAAGTGAAGGGGGCCCCAGGTCAAGCTGAGCCAGATGTGTTCTCCACTCCCTAGGAAAACATGCAACACACACACACACACACACACACACACCACACATACACACCACACATACACACCACACATCACACACACACACCACACACACCACACACACACACATACACACCACACACATACCACACACACACACACACACACACCACACATACACACATACCACACACATACCACATACACACACACACCACACACACTACACACACTACACACACACCACACACACACACACACACCACACACACCACACACACCCACATACCCACCACACACACACATACCACACACACCACACACACACACCACACACCACACACACACACACACACACACACACACACACACACACACACACACACCGGGTACTCAGCTATTGAAGAGAGAATGTATACACTGACATACACTTCAACGTGCTCTAAAAATGGGGGCAAGATAAAATAAGAAGGGTGAGATGTCAGTACCTGTTGAAGCTGGGTAAGGAGCGAATTACGTCCAGCCCATTAGTCTATGCTGGAAAAGTTCTATGATGTTTAAGAACATCCACTACCTCCCACAAGTCGAAATAGAAACCTCAGGAAACTTCGATGATACACACTGAATGCCATCCAAGAAGTTAAAAGGTCCATATGCTTCGATCTTAAGACATCATGGCAAAACTACAACATTGCATACACCCATCACGGGCAAACATGGGCTATCAGAGAGCCAGCCAAGGGCGATATGGTAGGGATGGATTACATTATGCTGTTGATTGATTTGTGGTAGACATGGATAAATTACACTCAGGTGATTTTCATGAGGTCCTAGGAAACACTTGCAATTCCTGGAGGCCAAGGGCCGATTAAGAAATACCAGGAGTGTAGCCTTGAGCACACTGTTAACCGAAGAGTGGCACCGTTATCCAGTCACCACGGAAACCTGGGGAGCACAGATCGAGTGAGTCCACACCCAGCTCTCTCACAGCCTTCTCAGCGCCAACAGGAACCTGAGAAGAGCAAGCCCAGAGTCCTTGTCTGCGAATGGTGGGCACTCAGGAGGCTCTCCCAGGAGGGAGATTTGTGAGTCACCAGGAAGCCCTTCTATACAGAGTCTCTGCTGCCTTGCCAAGAGTGACTGAGCACCTTCCCGTCCTGCTCTCCTCATTCAGACATGCCCACAGGTGCCAGGAAGCAGCTCGGGCAGTGTTCCAAACTGTAGGCTCTCAGGCTAGCCCATCGAGGAAGACGGGGACTAACCACACACACACACACACACACACACACACACACACACACACACACACGCACACACGCACACACGCACTACACATACGCACTCACGCACTACACACACGCACACCACACACACACCACACACATGCACACACACACCACACACACACACTACACACACGCACACCACACACACCACACACACCATGCACACCACACACACATACACACACATACCACACACACATACACACACACCACACACACAAACACACACACACACACGTTTGAAGGATCCTGAGTAAAAACTTTTCATTTTTTCTCCGCCGAGAACAAACAAAAGCCTTTTCATGGCTCCTAGTATGAGGGTCATACTTTCCCAGAGCCAGCAGCACAGAGAAAACCCAAAGGGACAAACAACACACAATTTATTGCTTGTTTCAGCATAAAATATTTTCAAGATGGGTGAAAAGAGCTACTTAACACCAGACTGCCTCTGCAAGTCCTCCTTGCACCCCGTTCATAAATTATAAACAGTAAATCTTCCCTTCGACAAAGCTCAAGAGATTCCCATTCCCAATCCATTGTTTCTAGACTAAAAGATTTTGAAAGTTAGCGTTGAAAGAAAACTTTGTAAGTAAATTTCAAAACAGAATCCTATATAATGTATCCCTCTACACACTCAATTCTCAAATACACCTAACAGCGTTCATTTAAACGTGATCAAAATAATTACTTACCATCCAAAGCAAAAAAATGCAAGATAAAGGCCCAAAAGGGTAGCAACTACGTGTCTGATAAAAGAGCTAGTTTTGCTTGAATGTAGGTAAGTTCGAAACCAAACGGCCGCTAACAAGGCAAAGAGTTGGCACACTACAAAGTTGACCTGCAAAGAAAAATTAAAATTGCGTGTTAGCAATAGACTGGAATCCTTCAGTGTTACATTTAAATTCTAAAGACAAAAATACCACAGTTAATATAAAACGAAGTTCTTTTCATTTACAAAAAAAAAAAAAAAAAAAAAAAACCAAAACCAATAAATGGGGCATTTCCCGGGGAGGAGCTTCAAGGTTAAGCGATGGGTCAACACATTTCCCGCACTGCACCTGGCAGGAGACAGGTGTGCGCAGGTGTGCGCAGGATACCACACAGGAATGGGAAGCACGGGGCACTCTGGGTTGAGGGACGTAGGAGCCTGTTTAGATGGCTCAGGTATTAACAATTGGTAGGAAAGTAACGCTCCGAGTTTCCCACAATGCTCAGGGCAAGCTCCCCCAAGTCCCCAGAGGCTACAGATCCAGTGGGATGGGGACACAGGACTGTCCATGGAGGTGGGAGCCTCGTGGAGCTGCTGTAGTCTAAACATCACTGCTACAGCAAAGGTAAAGGTCAGCAGGTAAGACACAGAACCCTGGATGTGTGCTGGGCGGGGATCCCACACCTTTCCCAAGTCTAGCAGGGCTGCCATTGAACTCTCCACCACAGTGCTCAGAGGCAGGGGCAAGCCTGAGGCTGCTCGCTCTCCGCCCACAAGGCCTGAGAACAAGGGTCTCTTGTGGAATGTGAAGGCTTCAGGAGAGCCGCCATTCTCTCTGACAAGACTCATTCTCGTGAAATGTGCAGGAAAATCCTTCTAGAAGCCTGTATATAAAGCTCCCCCTCCCTACAATACAGATGAGTAGGCCTCACTCCCTACAATACAGAGAACAGCCAGGCCTGCTGGGCGTTGTCTGAGACCACTGTCCTCTGAAACGCATCTGGTGCAAGACAAACATCTTCCTAGCGGGTTCTAGTACCTGCTTCTCCTCACATTTTAACTGTGTTTTTGAATTAGCCAAAAGTAAAGACATCAGAAAAACTACTATTCTTGACACGAATGACTAACATCTATTCACATGATTCCTAGACCTACAAACCCTCAAGAACTTCAATCCTTTCTCTCAAATATGTCTTCATTAGACCAAAAAAAAAAAAAAAAAATTATAGAGCATCTGCAACAGAGACAACAGAAGCCAAGTCTTGACCTCTCCCAGGGTAACGAGCCTCTAACGGAAAAGGCACGCAGACGCGGGAGCACTGACAGACATCAGAGCGCCTGTAGAAGCTGCACAAAAAGCGTTTCAAAAACAAGCCTGAAGGCGAGTGTCAAAAGCAGGTGACAAAGGGACTGGACGGCAGGGGCAGTAGTCCCCGGGGCCGGCAGAGTGCCACTATCCGAGGGCTGTTTTCTCCGCTGCTTGCCCTCTTCCCCTTTCACATGTTTATATAACAGAAAGGAGGTGACGACTGTGATAGAAGCATCCTATGAAATCTTACGGACTTTTTGTAACCACCTACTCTTCACGCCATGGTCTTCCACATCAAGGACATCGGAGATCAAGCCTCACTCCACACAATCACAATTTTTGGCACACAAGACTATATTTTTGTTTAAAAAGTGTCCAGTACAGATTCCTGTACCCCAAGAAATGAGAGCGCCGTGCTGACCACTGAGGGAAAAGGCATCCTGAGGAACAAACGTCCCAGGGACAAACGGGGGGGGGGGGGGGGGGGGGAGGCATCGGCAAGACGAGGGGGCGAACTCAGCAAGGGCACTCTGCATTTAATAATGATATGAAAAGACTGAAAATGTCTCAATAAAGAAGGCATTGGGACCCATCCCCCCACCGCCTTGGAAGGCAGGGAACAAAGTAGAGCCGGTGTACAAGACTGCCATTACAATCCCCAGGGCCAACACAGAGCCTAGATTGCTGGGATAGTTGGGGTGTGTGGGACCAATCAGATGTCAGGGTAGGCTACGCCATGAGAACCTGAGAAAGGGCAAGAGCCATTGATTGGTAGGAGATGACAAGATCAGTCAAGACCAGGAAACAGGAATGAGCAGTCTGGGGAAATGAATCCTACACCTTCTGCATGTGTGGCTTACATGGGCTCATGCGCATAACCAGACATGTTTCAGAAAGGTCTAGATCAGTGGTTCTCGACCTTCCTAACACTGCGACCCTTTAATACAGTTTCTCATGTTGTGGTGACCCCCCAACCATAACAGTATTTTTGTTGCTACTTCTTAACTATAATTTTGTTACTGTTATGAATCGTAATGTAAAGATCTTTGATTTCCATGGTCTTAGGCAGCCCCCGCGAATGGGTCATTTGACCCTCAAAGGGGTCGCAACAGACAGGTTGAGAACCACTAGTCTAGAGCCTTGAGGCAAATGTGAGTCTGAGAGCTGGACATGGCTGGGAGAGAGCTACAGAGAGACAAGATGGCATTGTACAGGACCCCGAGTCCTGCAACGCTAAAGGACCCCAGCAGCGGAAAAGCAAGCAGTCTTGGGAAATGTAAAAGAAGACCCAGGCCGCAGGTGCAAAGAGGCT
The DNA here is from genome assembly GCF_049852395.1 of Peromyscus maniculatus bairdii. Lineage (NCBI taxonomy): Eukaryota > Metazoa > Chordata > Mammalia > Rodentia > Cricetidae > Peromyscus > Peromyscus maniculatus. Next base: position 32,744,480 of record NC_134873.1, on the reverse strand, counting down.
GTGGCTGCTCTCTCTGTAAGGGTGGGGCCGGGGCAGCAGTTCCCAATCCGAGCAGATCTCCACCACTCTCTGAGAAGTGTCTTTCTCCCAATCACTCACCCTTTTCCCTAGCACAAAGTTCAAACTGGCTGTCTAATTAATAACTACTGCTTTACTGGTGACCTTGGCAAGAGTCGCTGAAAAAGTCGGAGAGACAGATTTTACAATCAGGAAAATGTCTCACTATTTAGGTGACATCACTAAAACCACAGTGTAAAACCATAGTTTACACTGATAGTTGTCCGGAGCATTGTGCCCGGGAAGATGCACGGGATGTGGTCCTGCAGGAAAGGACGGGGCAAGGCACAGTCCCAGAGCAGATCTGAGTGGAGCAGCTGAAATTTAGGAGGAGGGTAGTCCTCCCCTGCACAAGGGAATCCCAGGCATCCCTGGGCCAGAAACGTTGGGGCACACCCGTGAGATGGGCACTCAGAGTGCAGGAACCCCAGAAGAGAGGGCAGGAACACCCCTGAAAACCACAGGACATCACCATGGAGAGATGCAGATTATTGAGACATTCAAACCATTCCTTCAAAGGCCTGAACGTAAAAACTTCCCCAACAGACACCGCCTTAGTCATCCTTTCACGGTTGGGGAAGGTTGGAGAGGCAGAGTCCTGGGGAGGAGCGGAAGGTGGGAAAGTGGGTGTGTCCATGAATGGTCCAACACAGTAACAATCCGCACTACCCATCACACGCTGCCTTCTGAACTTAGTCCCCACCACCCCACCACCTCCCCGAGGCCTCAGAAGAAGGAGCTGTTCCCCATATCATACTCAACCAGCTGAAGCTCTGAGCTCGACATCACACAAACTACGGGGCGATACCCAGGGTCCAGTCAGGGTCAGCCGCTGCTGTGCTGGCCAGACTCTGCTTTCAGAGTATGTCTGAAGGTCAGTCTCAACTGCCACAGGCAGGGTTCCAAGACAGACAGACAGACAGACAGACCGACATTGCCATCATATCTCACTCAACACTGGAAAAGCTGCTTTAGAGAGATGTCAGACATGATCCAAGGTATCTGATGTGGCACCTGGCACAGAGGCACACACCTGTAACACCAGCACACCTACTAAGGTAGGAGGGCTGTGAGCCTGAGGACAGCTTGGACATACAATGAGCTCTTGATTAAAATAGAGAAAGAAAGAGAGGGGGAAGGGGGAGGGGGGAGGGAGGGAGGGAGGGAGGGAGAAAGAGAGGGGAAGGAAGGAAGGAAGGAAGGAAGGAAGGAAGGAAGGAAGGAAGGAAGGAAGGAAGGAAGGAAGGAAGGAAGGAAGGAAGGAAGGAGGTGTACATTTGGCTTGGAACAGGTCAACTTTTCATACATGCTTTCTTCTAAAAGGGAAAAGTTTAGAATAAAAGAACTTTAATTTTCTTCTTTTACTTTTAAAATATTTATTCTTTCTCTTCTCCTCCTCTTTCCCTTCCCTCCACCACCCACTGTGTATACATGTGCCACAACAGGCATTGGAAGTCAGAGGACAGCTTATGGGGACCTGGCTTTCTTGACGGCCCTTAAATGTATCCTGAAACTATTAAAACCCAAAGTTAACACCATCTGTCTTTCTCTTCAAAATAGAATTATCCATCTCGGTCTATGTGCTATTTGGTTTTTTGTTTTGTTTTGTTTTTTTAATAAATATTTCTAATACTCTTTAGGATACTACAAAAATCACAGAAAAGCAAGTCACTTATCGGGACTATTATAACCCATACAAGAAAACTGGACAAATGGCAGAGACAATTTATAGATGTCATATCCAATACAACTCTGAAAATTTCTTAGCTCTAAGGGGCACAAGTTAACCCATTAGTGAGGCACTGTATTCCAACTCTTAGTGGAGAGAGACTGGTAGCTGGAGCAGTGTGCTACCTCAGGGACAGAACAACCAGGTCCAGATCTGCCTCTCTGTCTGCAATATCCCAGAAATGAGGAGGCGCAAAGGCTTCCATGCCAGCCTGTGATCAGGCAAGGAGGGATAATGGCTAGACATTCTGTCTTAGAAATGGCTTGTTACTGCAGCAAATCCTAGCTCATCCTGACTAGATGTGAAAAGTAACACCACAAATCTACATCCTAGATAAGGATGTAAGGGAATATAGCTTATCTAATACAAATAATAATTTAACAATGCAACGTATAGATAAAACCGACTGCTTATATAAATACTTAAAGCTTCTATCTAACAAAAATTGCACACTGTAAGTGACAATGTAGAAAAAAGGAATATTAAAATACACTCCTGCCAGCCACGTGGACAGTGAGACCGGAGAAGCATCAAGGTCAGCGCAGCCTGGGCTTCATAGTGAGATGTCTCAAAAAAGAATTAAAATAGATATATATACAGAGATATTAAAAGATGGCAGGGAAAAGAAGTCATTCGGAAGAAGAACCTAGCCCACGAGTCATGAAAATACATCACAAATTAGATGTTACTGAATGTTCTTAATGTGGCATACATGATCTGTATGTGTTACAGAGCAGAAGGCAAGCTGGTCGATGCATATGTATGCATCACTAACTGTGGATCTCTACTTGATCCAAGCCTGCGTGTGAGACATTACCGTCATCACCATAGTCTATGCCCATGAACCACACCACTAACGACAGGGAGCTCAACCATCACCAGGTGGGCAGCAGGCACTGATTCCAGAGCCCGTGGTACCAAGCATAGGCA